>NC_056623.2:114162108-114488924 GCF_002870075.4 Lactuca sativa
TGCATGATTAGAAGATCCGACCTGGGACACAACATATGCAACACTCTACCTCTCAATCCCTCTATCCTAGTTAGCCATATGTTGTCCCCTCTGCGTGATTGAAAGAGATCCGACCTGGGATACACCATATGCATCTATCTCTAAATCTGACTTCCTCTTTAATAATTGTTTACTCACCTAAAGTAAGGTGTCCTTAGGATGTTCTTGATAACTAGAGTATATCGGGAAGTAGGGAACACGTTCTAGTGGAACTAAAATTGAATCGTTTAAGAGGTTGCCTATAGATCTCGTTGCTTAATTTAGGTGGACAACAATACCCGTGGTCGTCATCAGCTAAATGGTATATTTAGAAAAATTTGTCGATATCCTTCGTGTTTAAGTGGACCACAATACCGACAATTGACCATATTTATTCATTAAGGTGAAGGTACCGATAAATAGGTTAAGACTGTCTCGCAACTTTGATCCCAAATATTTTTGTTTTTGTTAAATTTGTTCATAGTTTTCCTCTATGCATAAATTTAGGGGGAGAATTAACAAAAATTAAAAAAATTAGAAAATCAAAAATAGTGTTATTTCTGTTTAATTTCTTCTGCTAGAAAATCAAAGAAAATCCAAAAATACTTTTGTTTCTATTTTATTTTTTTTAGAAAATATGAAAAATCCAAAAGTGTTATGTGCTAAGTTTTCTTTTAGTTTTGTTTTGTCTTGAAAAGTAAGTTCAGGTGCAGATGAGATTCATGGAGACTTTATCGAATATTTTTTGAGCCAAAGCTTCATCCGTGATCTTCGAAGAATTCTCATTCGAAGGAGCAAGAAATGAAGGTTATTCTTTCAACATTCAATCCTTCAACCCCAGAAGCAAGGTGAAGCAGAAAATGAAGATTATGTGACGGATTGCATTGAAGTCTCCTCAATCAGTCTGCTGCTATCGTTGTACTTGCTAAAGTGATCGAGAAGATTTGTTCTCTCTGATGTTCTCTCTGAAGATTCTCAAGCTGAAAGCACTATCTGTCAAGAATCAGTACATCAAGCCTCCTCACCCAATGTGCGTTCAAAGTCAATTTTTTTAAGAAAAACCCAACTGCTCAAGATGATGTCATTCATTGAAGATTCACATGTTCCTCTTGATGCTGTGTAAAATTAAAGATAACTGCTGAAGCCAAGCTCCTAATGAAGATTATCAAGAAAAGCCAGCTACCTTTTTAGGGGGAGCCTGTTGGATCAATTAAGAAAAGAAAGCTATAAACCAAGGGGGAGATTGTTGGGTCAAAAATATGGTTTATACTTCCCTTTTCTAGGAAAATGTATTTTTATGTCTAGGACCGTAAACAGCTCTATGTTTTACGGTCATATAAGTGTTTACGGTCAATGTTTATGGTTGTGTTTACGACCGTAAACAGGTTTACGGCCGTAAACCTGTTTACGGTCCATATTTCCCAACTATATATAGGGTGAGGAGTGATAGAGAGTGTTCAGTCTAGAGGAGCTTATGTGTGTATTCTAAGGTGTTCTAGAAGGAGAAACTAGAGAGAAGAACAAGTGTGTGTTAGTGTGTGTGAATCTCATGTAAAGGATCATCATTCTATTCATCAATACATTCAGATTCATATTATTCTTCTTCTCCTTCTCTTCTATTTGATCTGACATCATCCGTTTGATTGGGATTCCGCACCATCAAACGGATCTGATTGATACACAAGCATTTTGGGGACTTACAATATATATATATATATATATATATATATATATATATATATATATATATATATATATATATATATATATATATATATATATGTATATATATGGCTAGGTTATAATATGGATGAACAACTATTGCGTGGATGTGTGGATAATGCTATTTTATGAAAATTACTTAGAGAATATATTGTTTAGTAATGTGAATACGTTTAATCTCACAAAACTATTGTTGATTTAATGGATTCTCACCAATTCTAATTCATTTTTGTTCTCATTCATCGTTTTTTATTTATTTTAATTCTTACAGAATACGACTCAATAAATATCCTGATAACATTCTGACCGAATGAGAATAATTAAAAAAAGTGTATAATAACCTTATAGAGGATTTAATTAGTGAAAATGCTTAATAATTAAAATAATTATATAATATTGAACATATTCATATAATCAAACAACATATTTTCTTTGTAATTATCACAAAATAGCATTATCCACACATCCACACAATAGATGTCAATGCACATTTGAACCTAGCTCTCTTTCTCTCTCCATATATATATATATATATATATATATATATATATATATATATATATATATATATATATATATATATATATATATCGAGTTATACAAAATTGTGGAAACTATAAAAAGACATTGTATCAAATCTGTAAATCAAAGGTTAAAAAAATCAAAGTTAAAAAAAAACAAATTATACCAAATTTAGGAAAAAAAATCACTTCGAAAAAGTGAAAGTTGAAAGTTTGAAGAGGAAAATCAAGTGTTGTGTTGTACAGAACACACGCAAAGGTTTTGTAGTCTGAAGCCTTCCAAAAAATAAACTATTGCGAGAGGGAAAATGTTGCACGTGTGTTGCCCCATGCAATAAAAATTGGTCTGAAGATGTTTTTCTATAAAAACAAACAGCCTCTTAGTTATTAAAACAATAAATATTATTTATTATTAGAAAAAACCTATGAAAACATCATGTCATCTATCCTTTGATAAGAGTAAAAATAATTATGTCATTATTTTGTTATATAAACGTTTTATGTGCACATCGATTGGAAAATGATTGTTTGTAACTAGCAAGCCATTAATAACTGGTTTACTATACTACGTGGTCTTACAAAAACCTAACATATTATCATTATGTGCATATAAAACCATTAAGTTATTATTTTATATAATAAAACCATTTTATGTTTTAATTTTTTATATTTTCTTTTGTTCTCCATATTTTTTAGATGCACCATACTCGAAATGGACTATTTATGTGAATTATGGAATAATTTATTTTAATGAGGTAGAACACCTTTAGTAAGGCCGAACCGAACATGTTGAGGCCGAGATGGACACGTCAAGACCGAGTCGAGGACTAAACTACCGAAGACGAGGGATCTGACGCAAAAAATGGTATCGATTTCCAAACCAAGGAGACTAAGGCGGAAGTCTATAAATGATTAATAATGTTGTAAAGGAACGATCAAGGATATCAGATCAAGGAAACATGGTAAATAATACATGACAACACGTAATTGCCCAAATGGATGGAAACCAATCTCGGGTATTCATAATGACAAGATTGGTTGCACTTCCCATGTATTGCTTTTCTACCCTCAGCCTAAGAGAGCATTAATGACGATAAGATGAGGACTTGCTCGGCTCGTCTTCATCCCCATTTCACTATGCATTAAGGTATAAAAGTGATCCGACTCCAACACCTTAGAGGTATGTAATCTAAGCCATTCAGAAATACAATATCAAATTTCCCTGTCTTGTGTACTGAATTTAGCAACATCGCGTTTTCTCGGGTCCAAGGCTTTAGATATAATGCTTTGTTCATATCTTAATTTCGCACTTAAGGAGGGTCAGACTATACAATGTCCATCACTCGGACCAAGTAAAATCTGAGAAGCAACAAGTCGCGCCATCCGTGGGATGCTGCAACAAATGGTTGGAACCAACAATACCGTCGATAACCCGAGTGTCGAAGCAAGCCCAATTTTACGAATGAAGGATTTGGGAACACAAGCAGAAACACCCCATATGGCTACTTTGTTAAGAAAGCTACCATGATAGGTATCTCAAAGGACCATGATAAAGAAAATAGTGAAATGGAAGAATTTGAAACCTTCAAAGGATACAAAGCCATGAAGAAACGATGTGAAGAAAAGGAAAGGCAGAAAAGGAAGAAATTGTTGGATTAGTGTCTAAGTCAATAACTATTTTGGTATGTACTTGACCCGATTATGAGCATGGTCCTTTTGGGTTGCCTTCACCATAGTAATATGTAGGATGAATTAAGGAGAGAAAGGTTTAAATATGATTTATTAATATATTATGAGAATAATATATTAAAGTAGAAATCATATTGTTTAATTAATATTGGTCAATAATTAATTAAGAATTAATTTTGTGGATAAAAGAGATTAATTAAATTTAGGGGACTGGACTGCAATTATCGGATAATTGAGTTATTGGGCTAAGGAATGCTAAAGGAACAAGGGGTGAACGAAATTATGATAGGAGCCCATCATATTTTCGTCCATGGCCTTATCCCGAAGGTTCCATGGGCTGCTTAGAGTTTAAGCTGTCCATTAGGGTTTTGACTGAAACCCTAGCAGCCCACACAAGTATATAAAGGACCCCATAGGCCCCAAAAACGTGGAGAACTGATTCTCTAGGGTTTCTAGTCATTTTGGGCAGCCTCCTTTCTTCTCCTCTTCATCCAAGTTGCACAAGGTGTTTGTGACTCCATTAGGGGTGCAGCACTTGAGGCACTAAGTTTTCTAAAGCCAATCAAAGCAAGGATTTGATTGTTATTGCAATATAACAATCAAAGGTAATTCTCTAAACCCTAATTCAATTTATAATATGTTAGATCTAAGTTTATTAGTCTTGGATTCAAAGAATGCACAATAGAGAAACCTAGATCCAAGCATTAGGGTTTGTATGAGCACATAGGATTGTTTCTTATGCATAAAACCGATCAGTGGTATCAGAGCCTTGATTGGTTTCAGTTGTATGTGATGCTTAACTATTTTGTTTGCTAAAAATCGAGTTTTTGGCCTCTGCCCGACTCAACTGGGCGAGTCAGTATCCGGACTCGGCGAGTTGGCCCCTACTCGGCGAGTTCAGAGCTCACTCGGCGAGTTCGAGCGTCAGACAGAGGGTATTTCGGGATTTAACTGCTGTTTTGACTTGGATTTAATGCCTAATTCGTTTTTTGAAGTTAAAATTAGATTTTTATCTTAAATTAGTGATTATCATTGCCAAAACAATAGATAATTTCAAATCTTTTAAATATTGGTTGTTTATATGATAAATATGGATTATTTCAAATTACATGGTAATTATCTAGTGACTAAAATAAGATTAGGTCAAATATAGATAATGACTAAATTAATTGTTTAACTTATATTATCTGTTATTTGATCCTTTGTGATGTGAAAAAGTTTCAATTGCACCCTTTAGGTTTTATAATTTAAATTTGAACTTAAAAGTTTTGTTTATGAAATTTAAATAAGTTAAACCCTAATGTTTTGAATTGTTTCAAAACTTTCCCTCAAGTTTTGGAATTTAAAAGTTGATTAAAATTTTAATTTTTGAAATGTTAAATTCTAGAACCCTAATAATTTGAAAAGTTCAAATCAAACACTTATGGTTTTATTAATTAATTAAAATGTATAATTAAAAGTGATTTAATAAATCCATAAAGTTTTGGTTTACATTTAATTAAATTAAAAGTATAATTGACTAAGTTAAACCATCTAGTATTTTAAAAGTGTAAAATACACCCTATTCTATATATGACATTAAAAGTCTAATATTATATATATATATATATATATATATATATATATATATATATATATATATATATATATATATATATATATATATGTGTATGAGTAAACAGTTAATCTTACCGTTAGTAGGCCTCATTCACGAAGCTGGTCTATAAGGGGGGTTTAAGAAAATTGCCTATAAAATGTCGATTGAATGGGTATCCACTCTTACCCACCGCACTCATGACTAATGGATGGTCGTTAGTCGAACGGGTAGGATAGGACAGAAACCTTCCATTATAAGTATAATGAAGTACAAAGTAAGTAAATGCTTTTTCCAAATCATAGTTACTTTAGGAAAAATGTGAAATTGTATGCTAATCCATAGAATTACACTTCGTACCCTTGTCAAACGTTAGTGGAGCGTGTGTGGTTAACCGGCACACTAATTTAGGGATGACATTGGTAGCGAAGGGTGACTCGAGTTTTGTCATAGATCAATTGAGCGTGTGTGGCTAACCGGCACATTGATTAGGTGATGGTAGCATTGGGTGCACCATGTGATTCATATGGTTATTCACACCTTATTTGTGATCCTCGGCATCTCAGTCACAAATAGAAGGGCATAATCGAGATTAAACATGCCATTGAAAACTTCAATGAATCTCAAAAGATCTAGGAGTTTCAATTCATTTAAAACTTAAACTTCCTTTTCGTTTTTCATGGTGGAAATTGGTAAATCGTCATTTACCTACCTTCAAATATTTTGCAACTAGATTACGGCATCCCTCTTTTAGGTTGTAGAATATTGTGTTGGATCCTAGCCTTAATAACTCATTTGGGTGTTTTATTAAGGACTCAATCAACTTAACTTGAACTTTCTCCCGTTTCGTAGATGTCTGACTCTAACCATGGTATTCCCAAATCCCAAGGAAAAGGTGTTCCTTTTGAAAGTCGAATCTTGGTTCAAAGTGAGGGATGAATGTGGACTAGCTTGATTTCACTTCCTCCTCTTCCTCCCGTTGTTCTCCCTAACCCACAAGATCGAAGATTTGAAAGGTTCAAGATCACTGAATCCCTATTGGCAATGGAACATGAAGATGGTTAACCCGTGTGTGCTCACATCCTAGGGATGAAATCACACATTGATAGGTTGATTATGTTGGGTACGTCTATCTCCAATAAGTTGGCTGTGGACTGGGTTATTGAGTCACTCCCTGAATCATATGATAAGTTCATAAAAGAGTATTATATGATGAAACTTGACGTAACCCTCATTGACTTGACTTACATGCTTATTTCTGCTGAATCATAAATGATTTGGCAAAGTAATGAAGCGTATTTGTCTGATAATTCAACCAACCATGCTTCCGTGGACACTCTAGGAGAACCCACTTGTTTCTGCTGCCAAGAGAAGGGGAAATGGATACGAAGTTGCCCATAGGACCTGAAGAGTCTAAGAGATGGGAGAGTCGAGAAGTATGGCTCTACTTTAGGTATAAAATCCACTATCTAACTTCATTTAAATTCCTATTCTTTTTACATAATGTGATAAGATTACATTTGCATGTTTTGAAGGATTAGAGAAAAGAGATGAAGTTTGATGAGTCTGATCACGAAGAAATGGATCTCGATCGCATGGATTCGAAGATCAGATTTTGAGCTTAGGAAGTTATGATAGATTTGTTAGGAGTATATGATTACATAGTTTTTCATTCGAATTTTGCATTGTAGGGACATGTTTTTCCGCTGTTTTATGAATAAAATAAAATTTGCTTTTATCTTATTTGTTTATCCTTACAATGGCATATATGAAAAATTGATGTTTGTGTACTTCTATTATTAGCAAAATGGATTTGATTCTTAATTACGTTATTTGTGGAAGTGTCAAAAGTTTACCAAATAGGGAGAGTTTCTCATCGCCCAAAGTTTTAATTGGACAGAAACTTGGAATCATACAATGTGTACTGTATGATGAATGAAAAACTTTCACATTTGGGAAACTTAGAATAATTCTTTGACAAAGTATCAATTGAAGGAGTAGGAGATCAAGTACACTAGGTCATACGTTGATCAAGTCTGCCACAAAAGTGACAAAGATATTCGTCATGATTTACTAATGTTTAGTAAATATGGTTGTACTTATAAGATTGAGTATAATTTTGAGTTAACTGAAAGAGTTTCAATTAATAGTAGAACGAATAAGTAGAATTAAGAAGGCAGAAATATAAAAGTTTCTCTATTCTAAGAAGAAGGGAGAATACATTTTATTGTGTTTTATGATAAGTCTTAATGATTAAGAACCATGTCTCACTTGATCCGCTAAGTGAGTCTTAGTGCAATTGCATGTCTGAGAAGAGGAATTGAGAATTATAGAAATGGTTAAATCAAGAAGTCAATCATACTTCATTCCAATATCAAGTCTTAGAGTCATACTCCAAGATTGTGACATTGAGTGAAAAGTATTAAGTAGGTTTATAACATTCATCAAATGTGGAATTTGGAAAAGGTTTCTCCTTCTTGCACATTTGAAATTGGTAAGTTGTGCTGTTTTGGATAAGAGAAAGACCAACTAGGACCAATTATGTGAAATGTTTTGTCTTAATAAGAACTACACTAACTGTTGAATATTTGATTTGTAAAGAAATGTGTCTTGACAAGAGAATCTTATATTTCAAGGATTCAGTGGGAGTCTTAATGGTCTTGAAAGGTTTCAAGAACAAATCAAAAATAAACCTTATCGATTATCACTAGCACACGACTTGAGGTTTACAACCTATCGTGTTGACATTATTTTTGAGCGAGAATCCTAGCCTCACCAAACTATCCATATAATCCAAGAATCCATCCTAACAAATTGTCCTGATGATATGCAACCCAAATGGACCATGCTACTCTCGGGTCGAGTACACATCAGTAATAGTTATGGGCTTAGACATCTAATCCAACACATATACCGATGAAATAAATAATACTCTAATCCCCTTCGGTTTAAAAGGACCAAGGGTATAGTCATATGACAGTACTGGAGATCCGGATGAGCACATATCAAATTTCCAATTGGGTATCAAGATGATCCCGGTGGACCCTTGGTTACACTGTCTATATTTTGCGGAAACCAATGATGGATCAGCAAGATAATGGTTGGCTAGTCTTCCTCCTAAGGGCATTGGGAGCTTCAAGAAACTCTATATGAAATTTTGCAATATTTCCATTTATCAACGAAGGTACCAATAGCAGGCCCATGTAGTATTCACTTGTAGACAAAGAGAAGGGGAATCAGATAAAGCCTACTTTACAAGCTTTAACAAAACAAGTCGTAAAATTCCAACTAGGGATACCCTATGATCATAACATCATTCACTTATGGCTTGCTGGAGGGAAAGTTGTTTAGGAAATCGGTTGGTAGAGATTGGGCCAATGCAGAAGATATGATAACAAAGATACATAAATTCCTTAGGCAAGAGGACAAGGGTTCCAAGAAGGCATGAATGGAGCGAGGAGGCCTGATGGTAGTAAACCGTAGGGCCAGGTTTATTATGAACCAACAAACGTATTATTAAAGACAACGAAACAATTACCAATGAGACCAAGTGCAACATACCAAGTACACAACATATGGACAAGAAGCATACAATGTACAGCCCCCTCGGGATCTGAAAAAAGAAGCGGCATGTCGGAATACTAAGAGGTATCCCCGAGACCCTAATAAATATTGTGATTTTCATAAAATATTGGGTGACGTTGTGGTGGACTATTAGATTCTAAAAAGGGAAAACAGAAATCTAAAAACAACAGGCCGAAAGAAATGAAAATCAAAAAGAAAGAGGATGAACTGTATGATATCAAGGTGCTAATGTTGCAATTAAGCAGTGGGGCCATGTTGATCAAAAAGAGAAGATGGATGAATTTGGAATACTCTCATAACTATCATTTCCCACCTGGCCATGAGGGGATTGAACCGCTTATCATCATGGCATTAGTAGGAAGGACGCTCATACATAGGATATATGTTGACAATGGATGTTTAGTGAACATACTGTACGAGCATTGTTTGGAGCGGTTACTAGAAGAAGTAAAGATTTACATACAACCAACAACGTTATCGGTAGTAGGGTTTAAAGGTCAATCTGTGTGGCCGGAGGGGAAACTTTCCCTTCCCTTTACACTCTTCAACTACGAATGTACCATGTCCAAAACCGTATTGCCAGACTTCATCATAATAAAATCCCCTTCCCCATATATTATGCTCCTCGGAAGAACGACACTTTGGCAATTACAAGCGGGTGCCCTCTATGGTGCATGACTTACTCAGATTTCCTTCAGATCACAGAATCAACACTCTAACAAGCATACCTTTATGAACAGCCGAGCGAAGTCATGTAGCTGAACATGAGGGATGCCTGGCTTATGTTATGACAGAAGGAAGTGCTTCGGCAGAAGAAGAGAGAATCATATTTGAACCAAAATACAATGATCTAATGATAAGGATTGGATCGGATTTACCAAACAATTTGAAAGAAGGGATAAAGTCACTCCTATGAGCCTGTCGATGTATTCTCCTTGAAGCTTGAAGACATGATGGGCATTCCAAGAAGAATAATAGAATGTGTGTCAAATGTTAACCCGGAGTTCGCCCCTACGAAGCAAAAGAAAAGGATGAAGGCAAAATAGCATAATGAGATTGTCAACAAAGAGGTTCTAGATATAATTTAAGCATGAGTGGTGTGATAAATGCAATTGCAAAAATGGATTGCTAATCTTGTACTTGTGAAAAAAGGAGATGGAACAATGAGAATGTGTGTAGACTTTACCAATTAACATGTGCCTAAAATACAGTTACCCCTTACTTGAGATAGAGCAAAAGGTGGACTCGTTAGGGAGGGTGGAGGGGGGGGGGGGTATTAATGCAAATCCATCATGGATGTATACATGGGGTACCACCAAATCCTAATGGCTGAAGACGACGAGGATATAACAACATTTGACACAAAGAAAGGAACCTTTTGTTATACAAAAATTCCTTTCAGACTAAGGAATGCAGGGGCAACATACCAATGGATAGTAGATAAGGTGTTCGAGCAACAAATAGGAAGGAACATGGAAGTATATGTTGAAGACATGCTCATCAAGAGTAAGGCAAGCGAAGAATTTTTGATTTAGATAAAAGAAACGATGGTTCGGATCCGCGAGACAATCATGAAGCTCAAACCTAAAACATGTGTGTTCTATGCTCAAAAAGGAAAGTTTTTGGGTCATATCGTTTCGAACGAAGGAATATATGTGAACCCGGACAAGGTGAAGGCGTTGATAGAACTTAAGAACTTGTATTCAGCTAAGGACATAGAAAGCTTGTACGAAAAATTGGCCGCAATGGGAAGGTTCTTGGCTAAGTCAGCAGAGAAATCACTCCCAATTTCCCAAGCTTTGATTAAACAAGTAGAAAAAAAATGACATCCTATAGACAAAGGAGGCAGGAGAAGTACTCGTAAGGCTAAAGGAATGCCTCAAGAAATTACCTACCCTAGCAAGTCCCAAGCCAGAATAGCCTCTCGTAACATATTTAGCTACAAATTGGGAAGAAATAAGCACGATTCTCATTTTCGAAAGCGAGAAGAAGTAAGTTCAGGTCTACTTCGTTAGTCGTGTAATACAAGGCATAGAGCTTAATTATGCCTTGATAAAGAATTTAATCCTCTCATTGGTGTATGTAGTGAGAATATTACTGTTGAATTAGGTGTGTAAGCTCATAATTATAATTGGTATGTACTTGACCCGATAGTAGCATGGTCCTTTTGGGTTGCCTTCACCGGAGCAATTTGATTGGATGGATATTTGAGAAAGAGGTTATTTGTGATTTATTAATATATTATATAAATAATATATTATTATTTAATTGGTGTTGATCCAGAATTAATTTGGAATTAATTTAGTGATCAAAAGAGACTGATGAAATTTATAGGGACTGATTAGGTAAATCAGTAATACTTATAGTTTGGGCTAATGATCCATGTTAACTAGGGATGGACTAAATCTATGTGAGATTCCATGAAGAGTTAGTCCAAATGGCCTATCATATGGATTATTGGAATACTTAAAGGCTTAAGTAAATTTGGGCTTTATGTAAGAAATCCTAAGGATTCTACACTATAAATTGAACCCCTTGCCTTCCCAAAATCGGCCAATCATTTCCAAGGTGAAACCCTAGCCGATTTTGGTGCTTCCTAACCTCTCTCTCATAAGCCTCCTCTTTCTTTTAGTGTTTGTGACTTATTTGATGTATCACACTTGAGGTACTAAGCTCTTGAAAGGCCAATTTCTACAAGCTACAACAAAGAGGTATTCATCTAACTTGTTTTATGTTGTAAATCTCAAAATTATATGCTAGTTAGGGTTCATGCTTTGGATAATATGAATATTGCATGTATCACTTGAGAAAACTTAGATCCAATTCATTAGGGTTGTATGTGCACCATAGGACTATTATTGTGCTTAAAACCCATCAATGGTATAAAGAGCCTAGGGTGTTTTTTGTTATATTATTGCAATTGTATTGTTTTGAAAGTTGAAAATTTTCATTTTTGGCCTCTGACTACTGAACTCGACGAGTCTTATGAAGGAACTCGACGAGTAAGGACAACTGGACGAGTCCATTGCCTAACTCGACGAGTTGGATCATCTGTTGGCAGATTTTTCGAGTTTTTGGCCAGATTTGGATTAGGATCATTACCACAATCTGTTTTGACTGATGAAATTCGATTTTTCTGATAAGGTAATGATTATCCTCATCCAATTGAATAATGATTGTTAAATTTTAAGATATTTACTTGATTTTGTGAAAAAATTAATTATTTGTAGAATTTGATTTGAATCATCTTGCTATATGAAATTAGATTAGGTCAATTTTGTGACATAGTTAACTATATGGTTAATTTAGTTATTTTCAAATTGATCCAATAGAGTTTTGAAATGTTTCAAAATTTTCCTTCAAGTTTTGGAATTTAAAATTTGATTAAAAGGTTTTGGTTTTGAAATATTTAAATTCTAAATCATAGAGTTTTAAAAGTTTAGAATTCAACCCTTATACTATTATAATATTAATAACTTAATACTTATATATATATATATATATATATATATATATATATATATATATATATATATAAGACAGTCAGTCTTTCCGTTAATAGGCCTCATATACGAAGCTGGTCTATAAGGGGGTATAAGGAAACTGCCTATAAGATGGCGATTGAATAGGTGTCCACTCTCACCCACCGCTCCCTTGACAAGCGGAGGGTCATTAGCCGAATGGGTAGGATAGGGCATTAATTCTCATTAAAAAGTAGAATGATCATTATAAAAGTAACTAAATGTTTTTCATAAATTCTCAATCTTAGTTACCTTAGGAAAAATGTGAAAATGGTGCTATTCCATGAATTTGCATTTTGCACATTGCCAAGTCGTTAGTAGAGCGTGTGTAGTTAACCATCTCACTAATTTGGACTAACAAGGGTGGCAAAGGGTAGCTCGATGTTTGTCATAGATCAATGGATCGTGTGTGGTTCAACGACACATTGATTAGGTGATAAATGACCTCAAGAGTACCACACATATTTGCATGGTTATTTACACCTTCTTTGTGATCCTCGGTATCACAGTCACAAACTTGAAGGCCTTTGAAAAGTTCAATGAATCTCAAAGAACTAGGAATCTCATAGAACTTAATTCATTAAAATTTTAGTTTTGGGTGGTGAAATTGGTAAATTGTCATTTACTTACCTTCAAATATTTTGCAATTGGATTACGAGATCCCTCTTTCAAATTGTGAAATATTGTGTTTGGGTCCTAGCCTTAATATTTCATTTGGGTGTTACATTAAGGAGATTCTATCTAATGAAACTCGTCTTTCTTTTTCAGATGTCTACTTCAAACAACGCTTCAAACACAAATGCTTCTAAATCTTTGTTTCTCATGAACTTATGTGGGAGAGTCATTTTCGATGGGTTGAATTTCAATGACTTGATTCGAAACATTCGCATGGCCATTTGATACGAGGAAAAGGAATATGTCCTCGACAAAGAGATAAAGGAGATCGATGAAGAAACTGCTACTCCTAAGCAACTGGCTGAGTATAGGGGTCATGAGAAGGACGCAACAAAGGTGTCATGCATCATGCTAGCCACTATGACTTCTGAGCTTTAGAAGTCCTACAAGGACTTCTGGCCATTCGAGATGCACCAAGACTTGATGGAAAGGTACCATAAGAGTGCTCAACAAGAAAGGTATGAAATCATTGCCTCCATGATAACAACAAAAATGAAGGATGGAGAGTCCATCACAACCCACTTGTAAAAGATGCAAAGATATGTGGACTGCTTGCTAAAGTCGAATGTTAATTTCGACAAAGAGTTGGCTATTCACATTATCCTTCACTCCTTGCCTCCTTTTTATGATCAGTTCAGAATGACTTGTCATATGAACAAGGAGGAAGTCACTCTAAGCAAGCATCAAGGCCTATTGAGAACTATTGATAGTAGTTTAAAAGGAAACTCTGTTGTACCTACTCCTATAGCTGCTGTCCTGGTCTTGAAAATTGGACATGGGAAGAGAAAGAAGAGGAAATCTTCATCAAAGAATCAGTAGGGAAAGTCTCTTGATGTATCCTCTTTTAGTGGGTCCAAAGGTGGTGTTGCTGCTCCTTCATCCAATCCAAAGGAAGTAGTGTGCTTCCATTGTCATGATAAATGGAATTGGAAACGAAGCTGGCCTAAAGACTTGCAGGACATTAAGGATGGGAAGATAAAGCCCACCTTAGAAGGTATTTACACTATTCAATCTAATAACTCATCACATGCTAGTTTTTGGGTCCTTGATACAGGATGTGGTTTTCACATTTGTTCTAAATTACAGTGTATAAGAAGAAGTAAGGATGTGGAGCACGAAAAGATGAACTTGATCATGGGGAATAGGAAAGCATCGTCTGTCACCAAGATTGGAGTTTATTCTTTATTTCTTAGTAATGGGTTAGGGTTATATTTGAACGATTGTTGCTATTGTCCATATATGGAGAGAAACATTATTTCTTTTCATGGTTTGTATAAACAAGGGCTTAGATTTTCATTTAACAATGGAATTGGTTCTATTAATGTTTTTTATAATGGTAAATTTTATTTTGAAGCATTTCCTTGTAATGGTATATATGAAACTGTGATGGTTGTAGACAACTTAGGAAATAATGTATTGCGTATTGATTCGTCCAATGGTTTGGACAAGGAATGCTTGTGGCATTGTCGTCTTGGACATGTCAACAAGAAGTGCATAGTCCAACACAAAAAGGATGGAGTGTTGGAGTCATTTGACTTAAAGTCAGATGACACGCGTGAATCTTGTTTGCTTGGAAAGAAACCAAGTCACCTTTCACTGGTACTTGTGAAAGAGGTGAGGGTTTGTTGGATCTCATACACACCGATGTGTGTGGACCCTTCAGATCCATCACAAGGGATGCTAACCGCTTCTATGTAACCTTTATCGACGATTATAGCAGATATGGATATATGTACTTAATTAAACACAAGTCGGAAACCTTTGAAAAGTTCAATGAGTTTAAGCAAGAAGTGGAGAATCAATTGGGCAGGAAGATAAAGATGCTCCGATCCAATCGAGGTGGTCAGTATCTTAGTATTGATTTCCAGGACTATCTTAAAGAATGTGGAAGTGTTTTACAATTAAAGCCACCTAGGACACCGTAGCTTAATGGTGTGGTCGAGAGGCGCAGTCGAACCTTGTTGGACATGGTTCGGTCCATGATGAGTCAAGCTTTGTTACCTATCTCATTATTGGGGTATGCATTAGAGATTTCCACACATATCCTTAATTTAGTCCCAACTAAGAAGATTGACAAAACACCTCACGAAATGTGGATAGGGAAGGTTCCCTCGTTAGCACATATCAACGTTTAGGGTTGCGAGGCTTTCGTAAGACGAGAGACTCATGACAAGCTCGAACCTCGCAGTGAGTGTTGTATTTTCTTTGGCTATCCACAAAAGTCCTTTGATATCACTTCTACAGACTGTGTGACAATGATGTCTTTGTTGTCAAGTAAGAACTTTTCCATTCTGACTTTCTAGTGATCAGACTCTTCAATAACTAGCAGTGGGGCACAAGAAGGGCAACCCACACTATTTGCTATTTGTATTGAATACATTTATTGAGAATTAGGAGCTGCCATTGAAGTAAAGATATTAGAGCAGAAGCGGTATATAGAAGAACTTTTATCCTGAACACAGAAATGATTGAAATACCAAGGTAGTTTTAGATCAACTATAATCTACTCTTATGGATTCAAAGGACAGCCACTCAAGCTCTAATACCAATTGTGAGTACAAGAATCAATGTGCAAGGACAAGGTTTGAGAACTCAAACCTTGAGTTAATATTTAAGATCAACGTCTAATATTCATATAAGGGTTCCAGTTGAATCCAGTAAACCAGTTAGGAATTAAAGGTAAATATTAAAAAAAGTGTTCAAGTAATAAATGAAGTGAACTTTGAGTATAATAAATGCAAATATATTTAAGAAATAAGAAGAATGTTTTGAAAGAATTTTGACTTGAAGAAAAAGTGAAAGTGATGTGAGGAGAATAATTGCTATTCTTGGATTATGGCTTTGGATCGTTCACACACACCTTAATGGTAAAACATTCACTCCTTATATAATGGAGGCGAAACATAGTACAAACTGAGGAACATTATTAGGACTGGACAATAATCATTGTTTTTAAAAAACAGATATCTAAATGATACATAAAAGTAAGTCCTATGAACTGTTACATCAAAGATAAGACAAAATGCATTAAATGCGTGAACAAACTTCTAGTCTCGGAACTACTTGATCTTGGATTTATCTTCAATCTTAAAACTTCATCTCATATTGGATTCAGTTGACATTGGAACTTGATCGCTTGTGATTGTTAGACGTTCACTTTTCATGATTCAACATGATTTGGTTCACATTCCTCTGCGAGGGAACAAGGTTATCGTGGGTATGGACTACTTGAGCCCTAATAGGGTTGTTATCAATTTTGAGCATCTGTTAGTCAGATTCGAGCCCCAAGTGGGGGAGAGTTAGAGGTTCTGGGAGAGAGAACTCAGTGTGGGCTGATTTTGTGTTCAGCAACAAGGGCAAGATGCTATATTCAGCAGGGTTGTTCCGGATTTGTCTCTTATGTTATGGATACCCGAGATAAGGGTAATGTGACTGTGGGAGATATGTCGACTGTGCGGGAGTACCCAAATGTGTTTCTGAAAGATTTTCCTGGTGTATCTCCGGAGAGGCATGTTGAGTTCAGGATTGATCTAGTTCCAGGTGCGGCTCCAATAACCAAAGAACCATATCGGTTGGCTCCTCCCAAGATGCAAGAGTTGTCTACACAACTACATGAGCTATTAGACAATGGGTTCATTCGACCAAGCAGTTCACTATGGGGAGCACCGATCCTATTTTTAAAAAAGAAGGATGGCTCTCATCGGATGTGCATTGATTAAAGGGAGCTGAATAAGATAACGGTGAAGAACCGTTATCCACTTCAAAGGATTGATGATTTGTTTGATTAGCTTCAGGGTGCATCTTGGTTTTCCAAGATTGATTTTCATTTGGGTTATCATCAGATGAGTGTCTGGGATGAAGACGTGTAGAAGACGGCCTTTCTGACTCGCTATGGTCATTACGAGTTCGTGGTGATGCCTTTTCGGCTCACCAATGCTCTAGCCGTGTTCCTGGACCTTAGGAACTGCGTATGTATGCCAATGATGGATCGGTCTGTGATTGTATTCATTGATGATATCCTTGTCTATTCCAAGACCAGGGAGCAGCACGAGGAGCACTTGAGGGAGGTGCTGGAGACTTTGAGGAGAGAGATACTTTTTGCGATGTTTTCCAAGTGTGAGTTTTGGTTTCGTGTGGTGTAATTTAAGGGGCACTTTGTCAACCAGAATGGTTTTCTTTTTGATTCGGAGTTTCATTGGTTTAGCAGGTTAGTATTGAAGATTCGTCCAGGATTTCTCGAAGATAGTCATTCCTTTGATTCGGTTAACGAAGAGGACGATCATATTTCGTTGGGGCATGAGCAGCAGGCAACTTTTTAGACCCTAAGTCAGAGATTATGCGAGGCACCAATTTTGATCCTGCCGGAGGGTGTTGAGGACTTTGTGGTTTATTATGGTGCTTCTATCATGGGTTTGGGAGTAGTTTTCATGTAGAGGGGTCGCGTGATCGCTTACGCTTCAAGGCAGCTGAAGCCTTAGGAGGCGAATTATCCGATGCATGATTTGGAGCTGGGCGTTGTGGTTTTCGCCCACAAGATTTTGCGACATTACCTCTATGGGGTCCGCTGTATTATATAAATTGATCCCAAGAGCCTAACATATTAGATAGATCACCCTATTCTGAATATGAGGCAGCGCCAGTGGTTCGTTGTGGTGAAGGATTATGATTGTGAGATGCTTTATCAACCGTGGAAGGCCACTGTGGTGGCCAATGCTCTCAGCCAAAAGGAGTTCGCGGCTCCGATCCAGGATATTTGTTTGAGGATGACTGTAATTACTCCGCTATTGGAGCAGATTCTTGAGGCTCAGATCGAGGCTATGAAGGAAGAGCACCGAAAGAGTGAGCGCATTGTGGGTCAGGTGGCTTCCTTTGATTATGATAGTCATTAGTTTTTTACTCTTCATCAAAGGGTATGTGTTCCATATCAAGGCGATGTACGTCAGGTTTATGGAAGAGGTGCACAAGTCGAGGTTCTTCATTCATCTTGTGGCAAAGAAGATGTATAGAGAACTCGGTCCTGATTATTGGTGGCCCTACATGAATTGGGATGTGGCTTGGTATGTGGAGAGGTGCTTAACTTGCAGGAAATTCAAGGTCGAGCATTTGTTATCTCATGACAAGATGCAGTTGTTGGATGTTCCCGTTTAGAAATTGGAGGAGATTACCATGGATTTCAATATAAAGGTGCCTCAAACTATGCCTGGAGTGGATTCGATTTGGGTCATCGTGGATCGACTGACCAAGAGCGTACATTTTATCTAAATTCAAAATAGTATCTCTGCGGAGAAATTGGCTGAGGTATACCTAAGGGAGGTAATGGCACGACATGTGGTACCGGTTTTTGTGGTTTCAGATAGGGACATCTGGTTTACTTCCAGATTTTGGAAGCGGTTCAACGATGAGTTGGGTACTCCTCTAAATTTCAGCACGACCTTCCATCCGTAGACTGACGGCCAGAGCGAGCAGATTGATCAACCTCCTTTTGATGTGTATCTTCCATAGAATGCAAGTGTATAGGATCCCGATTTTGGTGGGAGTTGGGATACGTATCTTCCGTTGGTGGAATTTTCATATAACAATAGTTATCACCCCAACATCGATCGACCTCCTTTTGATATGATTTGCGGGAGGAAATGTAGGAACCCGATACGTTGGGGTATGGTCGTTTAGTAAGTCATGGGGAGTACCGAGTTGGTACTCAAGACTACTGAGTTGATCCAACAGGTTCATAGTAGACTCTACACATCTCAGAGTCAGCATAAGAGTTATGCCGAAAAACGTCGTTTAGATCTAGAGCTCCAAGTGGAGGATATGGTTCTCCTGAAGGTGTCACCATGGAAAGGTGTCATCCAATTCAATAAGAGAAACAAATTGGGCCATAGATATATCGATCCTTTCAGGGTTTTGGCCCGCGTGGGCGGGGTTGCTTCTTGCTTGGACCTTCCAGAGGAGCCAATCAGATTCATAACATATTCCATGTCTCCCAGTTGCAGAAGTGTCTAAGGGATGATTCCGTGGTGTTTCCATTGGAGGATATTCAAGCGGATGACCACCAGAATTATATTGAGTGGCCGCTAGTGGTTCTAGACTGGAAGACGAAAATCTTGAGGAAAATGATTGTTGAATTGGTGAAAGTCCAGTGGAAGCATTGCAAAGGGTCAGAATGGACATGAGAACCAGATGATGAGATAAGGGAGCACTACCCAAAGTTTTTTGGAGCACTGGACTTCGAAGACGAAGTCTAATTCAAGTGGGGGAGAATCGAAACATTCATAATCATGTATGTTTCCTTTTTAACCCTAAATTACAAATTCTTTACAAATTGGTCCTTGGTTAGTAAGCTTAGCGTACTAAACTTAAGGTGGTTGTGGCTATCGCCCACATACGATGGGCATACGAGGGAGTATGCAAGGTGTACGCATGAATTCTCAAACCCTATTTTTTAGGGTTTGCACCATATTTAAACCCCATTATAGCCTCTTTTGGACATGTTTAACCAGCCTCCACCTCTGATTTCCCTGAAACTGAAACCCTAGACTGATATTGGGAGTTTTGAACCTTAAAGAGTGTCTATTGGTGGTTTGTGAAGGAGAAGAAGAAGAGGATCACTTAGAGGGGTGACTTGAGGTTGAAGATCCGGGGTTAGCTTCTCATTTGCAAGATTTTTGAGGTAAAAAGCTTAAATATTGACGACCCATAGTGCTATATCTTGTGATATTTTTATTTTGTGCATTTTGAGTCCTTGGAGTGAATTATGAACTTATTCACTTACTCTAAAAGTATTGGTGTTAGATGTAGGCTCCTTTAAGTCCTTATGTTCATGAAAATGCAGCTTTATGGACGTTTTGTGTTTCATGCATGTATTAGCACCTTTTTAAGTCCTTTTTGAGCTATTGTGCCCTATTAAGCCATGCATCTATGTAAAGTTTCCAACTTTACGTGAAAAGTCATCTTAAGGAATCAGATCTTAGAATTGGGCTTAAAGACTCAACCGATTAAGGACATAATGGAATAAGATGGCACCTAGGGAGTACGCTGAACTCACCTAGCTTATATGCAGTGCGTGCTGAACTTGAAATGTGTACACTAAGCATACAAGCTTAGTATGGCCCACGTACTCAGCATGCGGGCTTCGTATTTGGGTTTCTCTGTTTAGGGCCCATGTTTGGACTTTAGGAGATTAGGGTCTTGTTGGGCCATTGGATGTCATTTTTTGGGCTATTTCTAGTATATTGGGCTCTTTTAGATGTAGATCACGAAGGGATTTGGGCCCAATTTGGAAGAATGGGCTTTGGGAGACCATTTTGGATTTCAGGCCTTTTGAGTAGCTAGATCGGGCCTTGGCCTTGGGCCAAGTTAGATAAACGATGAAATGGTATTTTGCCTTAGCTTAGACTTTTGGTTATGGGTTGGAACCAAATTATTTAATTCGATGTCATTTTGATGATAGAGTGGTGATTTTTCCGGTCTAGCAATCAAGGATTCATTGAGAGATTTAGTAGCTAGAGGTGAGTTCTCCTCACCATATTTCACTGGTCGAAGGCACCAATGTTGGCCCATGATTTGTTATGCTAGGATGTTAGATGTCTGCATGACTCTTGGTTATTTATGTACTTGTATGCATACTGGGCAGGGCCTAATGGTTATGAGAATTAGGACGAGGCTCGATCTTGTGAAAGACACTAATGGCCCACATACCATAGTTAGACCGACAAAGGGTCTTCATGATTTGGTTATCGTTATTCTATCTCTTCAAAGTCCATCATGAATCTAATGCCATGGTGGAATGAAACTCAGGGGACCATGACTTCTTCACTATTCGCCAGGCTTACCAAATCCACCATAGTCCAGGATCTCTGGTACAGTACATCAAGGTTCAGCTCAATAACAGCTTACCAGACATAGTCCATTGTGAAGGACTTAAATTGTTAATAAGTATTAACAACTTTTCAGCATAATTTTGAGAGTAATAGAAGACATTCTGAAGATATGATTTAACAGAACAAAGAAGTAAATGAAGAAGGAATTAATGAACAAAGATAAAAGCGTATGGAGGTAAGTTTCATTCTTCAAGAACAAAGATGCATTCATACTATTCATACAAAAAATGAAAGATCTTAAACATACAAACAAAAAAGAAACTACAATCGTCATTTGTCACAACTAGTCGCAAAAGTAGTAATGGATTCTGTTGTGGCTTTGGTTGCGGCGGTTAACTCCAGGTCTGAATGAACGGGACACTCATGTAAACCGGATGGCTCAATAGTGGCCTCTAGAGGAGAACATACAACATTGTATGTGAAATCATCTGGAGTAACGCATTCACTGTCACTATCAGTGTTTCAAGGAGTAGCAAGTTTAGAAAGAAGAGCTATGTGATGGCGTTTGGGGGAATATATGCTTGAACGGTTTTCGACAAGAGTAACACCTATATCCCTAGAAGTGGTTTCGCTACCAGGAACCATCGCCCCCTCTTTTGCTTGGACGAACCATTAGGAGGCTTAAATGAGAAACCGTGAAGATGGTTACATAGATTTTCAGTTTCTTTTTTCACCTTTTCAAGGGGGGAGATGAGGCCATGGTATGGTCCCCAGCATCATCGAGAGCATGATAATCAATGCGAGGTTCACAATCCAAATTAGGGTCGGCATCGATAGAAACAACTGACCATGTTGTAGGACCTTCACTAGACTTAGTAGAAGATGCAACACGATGTTGATGAAGGAATTCAAGTAGGGAACACCCTTGACGACTGTGCAAGGGAGCAAGGATTCTAACACTAATGTAGGCGGTACTGCCTAATCCGGCAAGTTCAAGGGTTGAATAGTTAGGGTCAGCCCACTTACCAAAATTCGTCACAAGGCGATCAATGGCAGAACGTTCTTTAGGGTAAGTTCAGGGGCAGATTCATGTTCACGAGCAAGGGGATCTTAAAGTTGAATGAGGGGACCGAAGGTAGAAGATCCCATAAAGACGAACTCAAGTTTCAACCTCATAATGGAATAAGGCAAGCTGTCACATATTTCAATGGAGCTATGGCGGATGGGAAATGATACCCACTCATTGGTTAGCATCGTTACAAAAAAGTGGCGAAAAAACGACAAGGATGGAGAGATATTCGAGGCTTTGTCATGATCTTCATGATTCCTTTAGGAAAATTTGAGCAACACGAAGCCTGAAGTAACTCGGGATGAGGTTTAGAAAATAAAAAGCTGGAAGGCAAAGAACAGATCTAAAGAAGATGGCATAAACACCCACATAGCCCGAAAGAGGGTCAATAATGGATTAGTTATCTAGAGGTTGTAAGGGATTAAATTGAGGTTCAATGTGGTAAGATTTGAAAAAACCAGCTAGTACTTTATGGGTCTTAGAAGATGAAATCATACGAATAGAACGGTCGTCCTTTTGCATAGAGAAAAGGTAATGAAGCAAGTGAATGCAATGAGAGAAGAAGGTAGTAGGTGAAAGAGTGTTGTGAGAATTAACGACTCAATCTTGACTGATAAATAAGGAGACAAGTGCTAAATCTTGAAACGATGGTTACTCGGTAAGCAATGATGATTTGAAAAATGGTAACAATCAAGTCAGTGTTGGATATAATCTTGATGGTTCAAGTCTGGTTAATTGGGTAATCTAGATGGGTCAAGTTCATTTGGTTCATGGGTCATGTAGGTTTATTGCGAATGTTTATTTTTGAATAAAAGGATATGGTAAAGCTATGACCGAGTCTTAGGGAGTGTATTGAGTGGTAGATGAAGTCACTCCACTTACCAGGTTTTTAGGAAATAATAGTAGTTTAATTGTTTTCTTTTGTAGCTCCCACGTGATGTATGGAAGGCTTATATACATAGCCTTTAAGTGATAGCATGAAGATATAATAAGACTAACTTTTGCAGATACTTTTTCCTTCTTATATTTCTCTATCTCTTTATTTCGTTTATGTGCAGATTTATAGCAGTAGAGAGGGCCTGATCCAACAATTGGTATCAGAGCGTAGGGCTCGTGAAAAGGAACAAGGCCAGTTTGAGAGTCGACTTCCGAAGCGGAAGAGCCTTCGGGTGCAGGGCTGCCATCACAGAAAAAGTCGGGTGTTTGGCAATGACTGGTGTTTGGAAATGACTTCTTCGAGGTTCTAGTCATGGCAGAAACTGTTGTGTGCAGTTTATTGTGGTGATTTGCCGGTTGAAACAAGAAGCGATGATGGTGAAGTAGGTCGCAGAGGTTCATTTTGCTTCTCTGTATAGCATACAATGGGTGTTAACAGAGATGAAGGAGATTGTGAGGCTGCTTCGAGGTGTTTGCTCATGATTTTCACTGGTGTAGAATCCAATGGTTGTGCTCTTGGCTGTGAAGGCGAGAATGGTAGTTCTTCCGGCGGTAGGTTGTGGATATGTCACTGGAAAATAGAGAGAGTTACCAAAGTTGAGGGAGAAAACGAAAACAAAAGATCCGTCAAAGCAGGTGGCTTTGGGTCTGTTTCGTGTTTGCAAGTGAAAGAAACGGGAAAAGCCGATTTCTTTGTTTTCTTGATATGTGGAAGACGGCTCTCGTTTCACAGAAGCGTTAGGAGAAAAATGGATTCTGTGTGGTGACAAAAAACAGCCGGGTATGGAGGATTTTGGACATGACCGAGGTGAAGGTCGGGTGTCCGGGAAAAGTCGGGATTTTATGATGACTTTGGACATGACCGAGGTGGAGGTCGGGTGCCCGGGAAAGTCAAGAATCGAGTTGGTGATTAATGGTTGCTATGAGTCTGTAGTAGCAAAATCATAGCAAGTAGTAGGCAACAAACATAAAAAGGAAATAAAGAAAGAAAGTAGCAAGATGAAGCTAGCAGGAGGGTGAAGCAAGATCAAGATCATCAAGATTAGGGGGTGACTGTTGGATATAATCTTGATGGTTCAAGTCAGGTTAATTGGGTAATCTAGATGGGTCAAGTTCATTTGGTTCATGGGTCATGTAGGTTTGTTATGCATGTTTATATTTGAATTAAACGATATGGTAAAGCTATGACCGAGTCTTAGGGAGTGTATTGAGTGGTAGAATAAGTCACTCCACTTACCAGGTTTTAAGGAAAGAATAGTAGTTTAATTGTTTTCTTTTATAGCTCCCACGTGATGTATGGAAGGCTATGTAACTTTTGCATATACTTTTTCCTTCTTATATTTCTCTATCTCTCTATTTCGTTTGTGTGCAAATTTATAGCAGTAAAGAGGGCCTGATCCAATAGTCAGTTGTTTGATTTGTCATACGGACTTATCAGTTGCCCTTAATCACACACGAACACCATGGATAATGGTTCAAATTCGAATCATTAAAAACAATTCGAACTTGGGGGACTTAATAAGGTAAGACACCTCTGGAAACGTTGAAACGAATGTGTTGAGGCCAACCTGGACTTGTTAAGAACAAACCGATGACCAAACTACAGAAGATTGGGCATCCGAAACAGAATACATGATCGGTTGCCATATCGGGGATGTTACAGCCGAAGTTCGTAAACGAATAAAAATGTTGTAAATGAACGATTGAGGATATCAATCAAGGAAGCGTGGGAAATAATACATGACAACCTATAATTACCTAATGGATGGAAACTAATCTCCGGTATTCATAATGACAAGACTGGTTGCACTTCCCATTTATCGCTTTTGTAGCATCGGCCTAATAGAGCATTAATGGCGATAAGATAGGGACCTGCTCGACTCCTCTTCATCCCCATTTCCATAGGCATTAAGCTATAAAAGTAATCAGGCTCCAACACCTTAAAGGTACATAATCTAAGCAATTCACGAATAAAATATTGAATTTCACTACCTTGTGTACTGACTTTGGGATCAAAGAATTCTCCTAGGTCCAAGGCTCGACAAACGTATAAAACTTTGTTGATCTCTTAGGTTCAACCTTAAGGAGGGTCGAACTATACGTCATCCATCATTCAGACCAAGTAAAATTTGAGAAGCAACATCTTTAAAGTTATATATATATATATATATATATATATATATATATATATATATATATATATATATATATATATATATATATATGGAAAAGTGAATATACCCTTAAGGGTATATAAGCTTAGTTACCCGAACTCATCATATTATGTCGTTTTGTATCATATATACATTGTAATATTCCAATATTTTTATAATTCAACTTCTTACTTGATTTATATCTAAGGTTTTTATAAATTTCACATCTATATTCCTCTTATAAAATTTTCATTTTCAACTATATTATATATGGCCTAGTAGGTGTTCGACAAAAAAATATGATGTAAGAGAAAGATAATAATGAAATCTTGAAAATCTTGAAAGTAAATCAAGTTAAAGGTTGATGTTTAAGAACATTATAATGAATATATCAAACAAAACAATGTATTATGGTAGGCTTCGGTACCTAAGGTTATATACCCTTAAGGTTATATTCACTTGTCCCATATCTATATATATATATATATATATATATATATATATATATATATATATATATATATATATATATATATATATATATATATATATATATATATATATATATATATATATAGTTTGCTTATTTTATTATTTCATTTGTAATTACCGTTTTATAATTTAAACAAACTAATTCATTGTTATATCATAACATTTAATAGATAAATTTTATTATACTATAATATATCACTAACATCATTTAATTTTTATCAACATTCGAATAAAAACATTTTATTGCAATCGAACATAAACCAATGATATATTTAATAAATTTTTTATTTTAGAATGTCATTTTTTACTTTATTATAAAATAATTTTTATTCACAATAAAAGATACAAATTTTATGATCTTCACCATAATATTAATATACTACATCTATTGCTTTTTACAACCAGATACTTTAAAACCTAGTTTCCAGAACGGATCGGTTTAGGGCTTCAAGGAGTCCAAGACATGGTTTTTGGGTAAAACTGATGGGTTTGGCCATAAGAACATCCTATGTGCTCATACAAACCCTAATGCTTGGATCTAGGTTTCTCTATTGTACATGCAATTCATCCAAGACTATAAACCCTAGCTCTAGCATATGATGATCAATATAACATATAAATTAGGGTTTAGATCATACCTTGATTGTTATGTAGCAATAACAATCTCAAATCCTTCTTGTATTGACTTTAGAAAGCTTAGAGTCACAAATGTCACTCCTCTAATGGTTCACAAACACCAAGAGCAAGAGGATGAAGAAGATAAGAGAAGGAGGTTGCCCAAAACGTGTGGAAACCCTAGACAACAAGTTCACCACATTTTTGGGGCATAAGGGTTCTTTAAATAGTGAGGCTATTAGGGTTATCTAACAAGGAAACCCTAATTTGGATGCTTAGGCCCTAAGCAACCCATGGACTCCTTCCTTAACAAGCCTTGGACGATTTCTAATTGGCTTCCCCATAGAATTCGTCCAACCTTATATTATAAGGTAATCCATAGCCCAATTGCAATTATCTTAGAATTACAATTCCATTCCCTTAATTTTAATTAATCTCTTTTAGTCATAAACTTAATTCTTATTAATTCTTGACTAATATTAATTAAACAATATGATTTCTCCTTTAATATATTATTCTCATAATATATTAATAAATCATATTTAATCGTTTCTCTCCATAATTCATCCTATCAAGTTGCTTTGGTAAAGGCAACCCAAAAGGACCAAAATATTTATGGACTTAGACACTAATCCAACAGTCTCCCACTTGGATAAGCCTAATAACTATTCTGCATATGACTTCAGATCCCGATCTGCAATCGTAGCTTTCTAAAGCCGCTATCAACTCTGATCCTATCAGATACGTGTGTCCTTTAGATAAGGGATCATATATTCCTCCATTCTAGGTATCGTATAGACTGAGACATGGATCTAAATCATTCTCTATGTCTATGTGCTGTTTCCTGAATTCAGATTTATGACGACTGATAACAAACTACAATTTTAACACGTCAAATTAGTCCCGGCTTGGCCAAGCGCTTAGGTGCCATCACTAAATCATCGAGGGGCCCACAGATATCGCTTTTATCCTACTTTGGATAAAAGGAACGGATAAATTTTGACGCAGTGCTCCCTTGCACTCACTCACCAAATCACACATAACAATATGTTTTATAACACCAAGTTACTAGTGCGTTTACATATTATCAATGTGTAACCGACTCGCAAGATACAACTAACACATCTCGGTTTCAAGAATATAAGATATTATCGTCTCACCAATCACTCATGATAAAATCCATGAAGTGATCCAAGTGAGCGTGGGTTTAATCCAATGCTCAAATCATATTCATAAGCACTCATGAACGTTGCAGCAAACATTTACTTATGTCTAATACTCTTTAGACAATCCACATACCAATTTACGACAGTCTTCATTCATATCTACTTCCAACATATGAACGACTGTGGCCCGTTTGAATAATTTGACTGTACTCAACCAATTAAATTATTCAAGAAGTCAAAACATGCAAAGTGAAACACAAGAATAATACTAATCCCATATGGCCTCAAACCTTTGAGTACAAATAAAACACCTTTTATTTATCACCATATTGATTACTCATTATTTGTTGTTTTGGGTAATCAACTTCTTTACTTGAATTATTACTACATTTGTCCCATGCTCTTAGCATGCACATAATGTTTACCTATGGTTCTTACTTTGTGAAATAGATCAAATGAACACATTTCCAATCATATTCATTTCACAACTTCTAATCCTTTTCACAAGTGGAAGAATATCAAATTCTTGCCACTTATGGAATATGTTAGATTCTAACGTTTAATGCAATGATCCCTTTTGTAATGTCATAGCACAAAAGTCATAATGACTATTGCCAATGAAATTACAAAGTCCTCTATCGGAGATTGTTACAATACAATTCCTTAGACGTGATGTCTCTCACTCAAAGTATATTCCTTTGAACATCCTTTTGCATAGAAGTTTCTAATCTAAACATTGATTCTCAATATCTAACTCCCAATATGGAAACCTTTCCATATGACAACTCATTCTCAATAGAATCTTATCTATTCATAGTAATGTCGATATGGTCCATCCAATACTATACTTCCAACTACTCACAAGCGACCAATCCTCGGCGAATGGTAAAATATTATAGCATGGTAAAATATTCTTAGTCAAAATTGATTCTTGTCCTTCTTCCCTCTGAATGCGCTAGACATTTGGAAAATTTTAGAATGGTAAAATATTATAGCATTTGCAATCGATCCTATACCCGAAGCATATGGGACATAATGCATAATGTCTTACATAAAGATTCGACACTTTATCAATCTTCTGCCATAATATTTTATGTGCTACGTTCTCTCAATTCGAAATATGAAGAGGAATTTCGTAATCATAATCGAAATTTAAGAACACACTATGTAACCTTTGACTAATATTATTAATATTCCACAACCTAAGCCTTTAGATTTGAAATGAAGCATAATATTCTCTCCCTTAATTATAGCAAAACAACTATTCAACCCTTACAACTTTGCAAAGTATGACTCTTGTTTTCTATAATTAATACTGCTAACTTGCAATACTTGCCTTAATAATCATGCAATCATAACATTTATGCTCCCACTATCACGATGATTATTACAAACATAACACTTAAGCTCCCACTAGCTATGACATGTATTCAGAAATAGCTTAACTTTCAGAAAAACAATGCCTATTGAATTTCTTTAAGTTCATATTTCTAATACCCAATGCTTTGATAATCTTTTATCAAGGCTTCTTAAACTTATACACCTTTGCCTTAGATAGTTTATATGTGTCTCTTAAACAATTTAGACTAATTTCCAAATCTCATAATTCGGATCATGAAAAGGGATACCATAACCATAATTAAATTCGAGAATACAATTTTCACAATACTATCTTCTTAAAATCTTCCTTAGTGAAAGTATTTACTCACAGTCATTTTCATGAAGGAGGGAATCTTATGACACTTAGATTTTAATGGTGTATGTGTTCCTACCCATGTGAATTTGTCAAAACCAAAGTTTATGACAAATTCAAACTCATATGGACCGAACTTCCTAAATCTTAATTTCTTGCCTTATGGTAACACAGCTGCCCACCATGTCTTCCAAGTAGTTAAGCAGCTCACCCTTTCCTATCAATGTACTTTCAATTGATCAAGGTCCTTGCCTTTTATGCATTGAAATGAGAACTCATAGGCTCACATGCATAATTAACTCAATTGGAACGACACAGAAAAAAGGTAATGTCAACACGATAGGTTGTAAACCTCTACTCGTGTGCTAGTGATGATCGATAAGGTTTATTCTTGATTTGTTCTTGAAACCTTTCAAGACCATTCAGACTCCCACTAACTCCTTGACATATAAGATTCTCTTGTCAATAAACATTTCTTGACAAACAAATATTCAAGAGTTAGTGTAGCCTTTATCAAGACAAAACATTCCATAAAATTGGTCCTAGTTGGTTTTTGTCTTATCCAAGACATCACAACTTTCCACATTTGATGAATGTTATAAACCTTCTTAAGACTTGTCACTCAATGTCACAATCTTAACTCTAAGACTTGTTTTTGGAACGAAGTATGATTGACCTCTTGATTTAACCATTTCATCAATTCTTGATTCCTCTTCTCAGACATACAATTGTATTAAGACTCACTTAGAGCATCAATTGAGATATGGTTGTTAATCATTAAGACCTATCATAAAACATAATAAATGTACTCTCCCTTCTTCTTAGAATGGAGAAACTTTTATCTTTCCGCCTACTTGATTCTTCTTATTCGTTCTGCTATTGATTTAAAGTCTTTCAATCAATTCAGAATTCACTTAATCTTATCAGTATAATCATATTTACTAAACCTTTAGTAAATTATGACGAATATCTTTCTTACTCTTGTGGTGGACTTGATCAACACACAACTTTGTGTACTCAATCTCCTAGTCCTTCACTTGACACTTTGTCAACGACTTAGTCTAATTTCCAAATATGAAATTTCTCATTCATCATGCAACCAAGTTGCATGATTCCAAGTTTCTGTCCAATTGAAACTTGGGTGATGAGAGACTCTCCCTATTTGGTAAATTCTCGACATTTCCACATAATTAAGAATCAAATCCATTATTGCTAATAATAGACACATTCAAAACATCAATTTTTCATACACGCCATCGCAAGGATAAATAAATAATATAAAATCAAAATTTTATTTTATTGCGGAAAAATTTGTCCTTACAATGCAATTCTTTGAAAAACTATGCTAATACATATTTCTTAGCAATCTTATTCTAACTCCAAGTAGTGGCTCAAGAATCTAATCTTCAAGTAATGCGATCGAAATCCATTTCTTCACGATTAGATTCCGCTCACTTCTTCCCTTAAGTTTCCTCTCTTTTCTTCGATTCTACAAAACATCAAAATGTAATCTTATCACATCATATATTAAGAATCTAGAATAGGAACTTAAAAGAGTTAGTTAATAGAATTTACATAAATCAGAGCCATACGTTTTAACTCTCCAATCTCTTAGATCTCTTAGGTAAATAGGGCAGCTTCGTCTCCAATGCCCCTTCTCTTAGCAATAAAAGCAAATTGACTCTTTTGGAATACCATATGGAACTACTTCAGACTTTGCCTTTCTCTTATGATCAAACTTTTCAATCATGGCATGCCTTTCGTTTCCATTGCCTATATCCATGGAAGTCTAGAAGGCAGATTCACCAATCAACTTTGCTTTTCCAGTGCGCCAAATCATTGCTGATTCAACAACAATAAGCATGTAGGTGAGATCTATAAGGGTCACGTTGTGGTTCATCATATAGTACTCTCTAACGAAATCACTATATGATTCAGGAAGCGATTAAAGAACCCAATCAACAACCAACTTACCTGAAATCTCGACACCCAACATCCTAAACCTTTCAATGTGTGACTTCATCCCTAAGACGTGTACACACACAGGTTTCCCATGTTTACTTGCCAAAAGGGCTTGAATGAGCTTGAACTTTCAAGCCTTCGAAATTGTGGGTTAGGGAGAATAATTGGAGGAGGTGGAGGAAGTGAAGCATGATCTCTTGTTCCTCGATCGAATCGTAGAATATCATCTTCATATGGAAAGCTTGTTCCATGGGATTTAGGAATACCATAGTTGTCGTACTTTGACATCTACAAAACAGGAGAAACTAAATTCAAGTTAGTTGATTGATTAAGTCCTTAATAAATCACCCAAATGAGATATTAAGGCTAGGACCCAACACAATACGCTACAACCTAGAAAAGGGATGCCATAATCTACTTGCAGAATATTTGAAGGTAGGTAAATGACGATTTACCAATTTCCACCATGAAAAACGAAAAAGAAATTTAGGTTTTAAATCTATGAAAAATCCTAGATCCTTTGAGATTCATTGAACTTTTCAATGGCATGTTTAAATCTCGATATGCCCCTCTAGTTTGTGACTGGGATACCGAGGATCACAAAGCGGGAGTGAATAACCATGCAAACTTACATGGTGCCCCCACATGTTACAGTCACCTCTTTGATGTGCCGGTTAACCACACACGCTCCACCGAGCTATGACAAACATTGAGTCACCCTTTGCTACCTTTGCTTAGAACCATTTAGTGCGCCGGTTAACCACACACGCTCCACTAACGTCTTCGTAAGGGCACAAAGTGTAACTTCATGGAGTTGCATCAATTCACTTTTGCCTTAAGTAACTAACATTGGGAATTTTGTAAAACTTTTAGTTACTTTATACTTCATTATACTTTTAATGGAAAGGGTTTGCCCCATCCTACCCATTCGGCTAACGACCCTCCACCAATCAAGGAAGTGGTGGGTGAGAGTGGACACCCATTAAACGGCAATTTTATAGGCCATAACCTTATACCCCCCTTATAGATCGGCTTCGTGAATGAGGGCTACTAACAGTAAGACTAGCATTTAAGTTATACATATATAATATTAAACGGTTAATGTTATACATAGTATATGGGTGTATTTTACACTTTTAAAATACTAGGTGGTTTAAATTATACTTTTAATTAACCAAAATCATTATGGATTTATTAACTCTCTTTTAATTATACACTTAATTAACTTTATAAAACCATAAAGGTTTAATTTGAACTTTTCAAAATTAGGGTTTTGGAATTTAGACTTTAAAAATTAACTTTTAATCAACAATTTAAATTCCAAAACTTGAGGGCAAGTTTTGAAACTTTTCAAACCAATTAGGTTTTAATCTCACTTAAAATTTTCTAATTTAAGACATTTAAATTAAAATTTTAAATATTAAAACTCTTGATTTAATAATTACCATAAATTAAACAATTAATTTAAAATAATAAATCACAAGGGATTATCTAGATCATGAGGATAATTACCATTTATACATTTAAGATATCCTAATCCCTTGAATCCCTCTCTAAGTCTCGAAAATGAGGGATGGGATAATTCAAGATCTTTAATTACCATATTTAACAATTAAAAGGTAATTACAAGATATGGGATTATCCAAATCCCTAAAATTTAGGATCTTATCTTGGGGAAGGAGGCTAATCTCGAAATCTAAGGGTTTGCAAACCCTAGATTTTGAAATCTTGGACTAATGGAAAGGATTCATAAAACCTTTTCATGATATTTTTGCAAATTAGGGTTAGGAAACCCTAATCTCAAAATCTATAGCCTCCTAGGGTTTATTGGCTATAAACCCTAATTTGTTAAGTTCATATATTTGAATAAGGCTAATTGAAAACAAAAACCAATGGCTCTGATACCACTGATGGGTTTTGGCCATAAGAACATCCTATGTGCTCATACAAACCCTAATGCTTGGATCTAGGTTTCTCTATTGTACATGTAATTCATCCAAGACTATAAACCCTAGATCTAGGATATGATGATCAATATAACATATAAATTAGGGTTTAGATCATACCTTGATTGTTATGCAGCAATAACAATCTCAAATCCTTCTGCTATTGACTTTAGAAAGCTTAGAGTCACAAATGTCACTCCTCTAATGGTTCACAAACACCAAGAGCAAGAGGATGAAGAAGAGAAGAGAAGGAGGTTGCCGAAAACGTATGGAAACCCTAGACAACAAGTTCACCACGTTTTGGGGCATAAGGGTTCTTTAAATAGTGAGGCTATTAGGGTTATCTAACAAGGAAACCTAATTTGGATGCTTAAGCCCTAAGCAACCCATGGACTCCTTCCTTAACAAGCCTTGGACGATTTCTAATGGGCTTCCCCATAGAATTCGTCCAACCTTATATTATAAGGTAATCCATAGCCCAATTGCAATTATCTTATAATTACAACTCCATTCCCTTAATTTTAACTAATCTCTTTTAGTCACAAACTTAATTCTTATTAATTCTTGATTAATATTAATTAAACAATATGATTTCTCCTTTAATATATTATTCTCATAATATATTAATAAATCATATTTAATCCTTTCTCTCCATAATTCATCCTATCAAGTTGCTTTGGTGAAGGCAACCCAAAAGGACCATGCACCATCGGGTCAAGTACATACCAAAATAGTTATGGACTTAGACATTAATCCAACAAAAACCAGGTCTCGCGACGTGACCATAGAGAGGTCACGACGTGACAACTGATTAAATGAAATTTTTTTGATTTAACTAAGCTCACGACGTGAGTCACAAGTGCCCACGACGTTAGATTTGATGCAGCCCAAGCCTATGATCTTTTTGGGCTTTCTTCATATTTAAACCTCATAAACTTCATTTTAGGGTTCATTAATAACCTCCTTCATCCTCAAACACCAAAAAATATCCTAACCCTAGCATCTGCTTGTTATTTTTGAGCTATTGATGGTATTTTGGTGGCTTGAAGAAGTAGAATAAGGGATCACCTTTGGAGAATTGATCTACGTTTGCACCTTCTAGCAACATCTTTGGACCTTTGTGAGCAACCAAGATTCAAGGTTTATGATTCCTTTTTTTCTAGATCTAGGGTTTTATCCATGATTACCCATGATTATATGAGTTAGAGTGTTCGGACTCCATAACTTAATGGGTCCTTAGACTCCTTTGGTGATTATATGTGGTGGATATGAGGTTTAGGTGATATTTGAGCTCATGCTTAAGTTTTGACCTCCTTTTCTTCATTAATGCCCAATTTTGAGCTCGAGTCTTGAATTGAACATGCAAGACCTTGAAGCATCGATTTTTATGGTTCTTGGGATTTTAGGAAGCCTTCTAGAGAAGATGGATTAAGGAGTTTTATTCATCAAAATGTCATTCCAATAGTTCTCATGATGTGAGGATATGCATATCATGTTGTGAGGAATGAAGGATGTGAATATTTTGTCCTGTAGTGGTCACGACATGACTAATAGAGTGTCACATTGTGAGGGGCAGTTAACTATTGACTTTTATTGACTGTTAACCGTTGAGTTTTTGACCAGTTTGACTTTGAGTCAAACTTGCAGGATTTGGGTTGTTGGTTAAGAATCTTCCATGTTTTAGTGCAAAAGGTCTAGCGGGAGCAAGCAGTACAGAAAGGGAAGTGCATCATAGTGTTTTTGGGTTCTTCGTTTCATATAGTTTTCCTCACTCTAACTGTGGGTTGAAGATTCCAATGTCACCCCACTATTTTTGGTTATCATTTTGTAGAGGGATACCCTAGAGACTTATGTAGTCACGTAGGAGTGACTGGGGACTATTGATCTAGGATTTATTGCATGTTCCTCGTATGGTTGTAGCTATAGAGTAGGATCATCTATCCGGGTGTCTAACTCACCTATGGATGCATATGGTTACGTATCCCTTGGAGAGTTGGTTATGTATCCTTTTGTACAGGATGATTCAATGTTGGTTATATGTTAGACTTGTAAATCTGGATGATTACTTGTATATGTTGGTTATATGCTAGATTGGTGGATCTATATGATTAAATTGTACTTGTTGGTTATTTAATTATTATTTGCATATGTCAGCATAGTTTGTGTGAGGAAATCTAGTCCCGAGACTACGGGATGGAGGGGTAATCCAATCAAGGGACTGTGGGACGGAGCGGTAATCCACTTGGGAGACTATAGGTCGGAAGTGAAATCCAATCAGGACACTGTGGGCTAGGGAAATTCAGTCGGGGGACTGTAGACCAGAGGGGAAATCCAATCGGTAGACTATGGGTCGGAAGGACATTCCAGTCGAGAGACTGTGGGTCGGGGGTATTCAATTCTGATAACTGAGGACCCGATATGTATGCTTGTATGTTTGTTGTGTCGGGTATTTTGGGGGAAACTTACTAACGTCTGTGCTTACCTAGTTGTTATTGTTTTTCAGGTATCATTAGTTATCAAGGGAAAGCAAAGGCGTGACTATACACATTCATCAACAGAAATGAAGATTACGAGTTATTATATTACTCAAATTTTCAATAAATGTAATATGGATCGAACGGTTTTCTTAATACAAATTTTATGTTGTGGAGTTGTACCTTAATAAAAATAGAAATTTTTGGTTGTGCGAATGGGTTGTTAGAGATACATTACATATAATATCGTATCTTCGAAATTTATTCAAACTATTGTTTAGTCAGTTTCATTAACAAAAACACTTTTATAAAAGTCTATGATAACGATATGGAAAATGACATAAAAAACTTAGGTAAATCATAAATTCTAACATACTTTAACAACATAGTTGTTATCTTGCACAAATTGCATGGGGATTCACCTTGTAAGAAAAAGAGTAGACTTTTATATCTTTCAAATGACACTGACCTCATGTTCACCGGATTTTTCTATCATTTTATACAATTTATAAAATACATCAATTTGCGGATTTCAACAGCAATGGCATTTTTTACCCTGTTCAAGAAAATTTTTAAACACTTTGCACTCTTATATCTTTCGAATGGCACTGACCTCATGTTCATTGGATTTTCTATGATTTTATATGATTTATAAAATACATTACTTAGATGATTTCAACACCAATAAAAATTTACAGCCCTACTTAAGCAATTTTTTTAACCATTTTACACTCAAAGTCAATTTTTTAATTCTGAATAAGAAATAAAGTAGACTATTGTCTTCTTAATGACACAGACCTTATGTTCACTGAATTTTCTATAACATAATACAATTTTTACAATACATCATATTAAATTATTTTATATCTTATTTGTTGAAAATCCACTCTTGTCCGAGGCTACTTCAGTCCGGTCCAAATGACCCAAATAATAATGCCTACTCAATATTAGGAGGATGGTATGCACATATCACAACATCCATCACAACCTCCAAGCTTCATTGATTCAAGATCATTCCTCTATTTAAATTAAGGGAGCTTGAAAGCATTTCCTTTTTGGTGTCTTACGTCGTAATCTATTTATCTATATATCATCCCGTGGAGATACATGAAGATACTCACGTATGGCATTAACAACATTTTTTTTTGCTTCCTTGCAATTTGAACGAAATCTGAGAGTATTACACTCAGAATATCATAATTTGGAGTGTTTACTTGCTTGCAAAGTATTTGTGAGATGGAGTTTAAGGCTCTATTTGGCGTGCTAGCTAGTAGCTGAAAAGATAGTTGATAACTAAAAAGCTAGATGTTAAAACATTGTCATGGACGTCTTAAAAATATAATAATTTTAATGTTTGGTTGCACTAATGGATAGCATAGGGAAGCATGGTCGAATCCTCAGGGACATAACCTAAAATTTAATGTCTCTTTGCTTAAGACATATACTAGTCAAATGCATGAGACAATAAAATTTAATGTCTCAATCACAAAAATCGATTTCATTCCAACTATAGCCTTCCGAATTATGAAATTAACACAAACCTGGTTATTTAAGATACGTTTTATCTAAGTTGGTACTAAAAACTACTAACAAACTCTAGTAAGTTCTCTTTTACCTAGTTAATTAACTAAAACAAGCTCTTCAGTTAATCCTAAATTTTTACTAACTTAACTAAACCACCTCTTAATTAAGTCAGAAATCAACATTATGAACAATCTAAAATTCTCAACAATATTTAATTCTTCTCATAAGCTTCGAACTGTAGAAATATAAAACTTCATTTTATAACAGAGACAAATCCCAACACAGAACTAATTTGTTATTTATTACTCATTACCAGTTTATCAAAACAATTATGAATTTCAAACATTCATTAAGCAAAAAACTGAAATAACTAGATAGAATCACATAATAAAAACCAAGTCTAATGATTTATTATATAAAAAGTACTATTCTTTGTAGAACTAAAATCTAGGGATTTTCCAGACATGGCTAAAATCAGATCTAGAACAATCAAAAGAAGGATTAAACAACTAATCTTACTAAAATAAATGAATGAGATGGTACACAGTCTTCAGATATTTAGAAACTGATGAAAACGGAGAAAAATCGCTCCAAAAATCATTATTGATCCTCTCCGGTCATGTTTATGCTTTGAAGTCCCATTTTTAACTGATGAGAAAGTGATGAAAATGGTGAAAATCGCCCCGAACATCAGACAAAATATTTTAGAAAACAAAATCATGCTTTCTGAAGAAACATGGTCAGGTTTATGCTTTGAAGTCCCATTTTTTCATGTTTAATGAAGTATGATGCTATTTCGGGTACAAAACTCAAAAACACAATCATGTTTTATGGAGAAATAGGATCGTGTAAACACTATGAGGTCCCGAAAATAGATTTATGGCTATGAAAAGTTGTGCAGGTTAAGGACAATCAAAAACACAATCACATGTCCAAAAACATGATTTTGTAAACTCAAAAACACGCATTTCGGATGCGAACTCTTCAGTTTTAGCGAATTAAGCCCAGATTCCATCTTCCTCAAGTATTTTAGTTCCATTATGCTACAAATACGCATCCAAGCTGCTTCCAAATCAATGCTTCACTCAAAATATTTGAAAACGACATAAAAACATGAGTAGTACGAGAATTCTTGCTACGAACATGAGTTGAACGTTATTTAAACTAATGCATTTGAAAAAGCATAAAATATGATGCAAAACACTAATAAAAAAATACTATAAATGATGCACGAAATGACATCTAACAAATCCTCATAAGCTAAAACCTTAATTTCCCATATGTAATAAAAAGATTAAACATTTTAAACAAAATGGAAAGATGTAGATGACCTAAAAGGAACTTAAAACAAGAACTATAATAAAACTAACGAAACTAAAACTTAAATTTAAATAACCAAAAATAATTCACTCTTTTTATTCGTTCTCAGACTTCACATCGAGGAAGCTCTAATGAAATCTCTACTTAGACAACATTTTCAACACCTTCCATTTATCCCAGATTTCGAAGGTTAGAAAGATGTTCAACAGTGTAAATAGATAAAACAACCATAAGTTTTTTTTTTAGATTTTATACCTTAATTTACCTTGCTCACAAAATATCATATTTAAGAATTTCACGTTTTTTCGACTCATTCATAAAAACTAAGCTTAGCCCATCCTTAGAGAACCCGTCACCATCAAATCAGCTTTCCCTGAAGCAGTTAACCCTCCCTTAGGGGACCGAGCTCCTATGCTTTCACTTTTTCGAATGTATCATATACCATATCAAACAGTTCTTCAGTTTTTCCAGGTTTCACTTTGAGGCAGCTCTTGATTGAAACTTGAATTTTTGTTTCTTTTGCCTTTGGCATTGAGTTCTTCAATTTTCTTTCTATATTTCTTGAGATTTCTTCGATTTAGTGCTTGAAATTTGACTTGGGTATGGGATTTGACAATTTGTACCCGCGATAAGCTCGATTATGATAGTTTTGCTCACTTCTTTATTTGTGTTGGTTTTATGGATACTATATAGATCTTCTTTTTTTACCACGAAGGGTAACGCATATCAACAAATAGGTCAATATTCTGTGGGGTCAATACATATCGAACCAGGCTCTTAATCATAACTTTCAAGAGTTACTTCAAAAACTATTTTATTTTTGCTTACGCATTGTTTCTATATACCATTCTTTTTATTTTTACAATTAGCCTCAGAACTTACAGTGTCTTGGAAACCCCTAGTTATGAAAGTTGTTACTACACTTACAGCTATCAATATGGTGGTTTTCGAACTTCCATTTTCCATCTTACAGAGAGATCAAATGAAAAGAATGTCATCATATCATGTAATTTTTTTTTGACTTTTTTATGCAGAAAATTAAAAATAACAACTAAAAATAAAATCTTTTCGGGTTTTTTATAATGCAGAAAAAAGAAAATAAAATAAAAATATTTTTCGTCTTTTCTTGGATTTTGTTTTTTCTAAATGCAATGCAAAAAAGAAAAAAAAAACGAAAAATCTACTAAAAATTTAAAAGATTAAAATTTTTAACAAAAGATGGCAAATTTTGACAACTAACACCCCCCAAGGTTAAAATGAAGCATTGTCCTTAATACTCAAAGAGGAATGCACAAGTCAATAAAACATATAAAATCAAAAGGTTATATCTAAATAAAACTTACATGATATTATTGTAGAAAATTATGATTTTGACTAAGATTCCAACAAAAAATCTGAATTTTAGCAATTTAGAAGATCCTATGATATCCCCAAGCTTGCTTGGAAAAGTGACCGATTTTTATTGAAAATGAAAAGATAAAACTACACATCACGTTTCCTTCCGAAAAGCCGCCCTTTTATAAAGTTATTGGCTCGACTCTGCCCGACTAGATTGTAGATTTTTAATTTGTCAATGTGGGGCTCCTCTTCAGCCTTTTTCTTTAACTCCATATCCCTTTAAATATGACAGAATTGTTGGATCTAGTACTTGCACACAAGTTTGGAAAATCCTCACATTTTTATGAGATAAATTTTTCTTTAGATTTTTGTCTTTCTCTTTTTCTGGTCTTTTTAATAGCAACCAACTCCTTTTGTTCCCCAAGTTTGTTTCTTTTCAACTTTTTTTTTATTCTTCCTTAAAAGAAATCATCTCTTTTTTCCTCCCTAAGATCGCCTTTTTCTATCAGCTTCCTTGATGCACCAAAATTTAAATTTGTGTCTAAAAATATTTCTTGCACAAAATAGTTAGAAAACTCACAGTAGTCATCGTAAAAAAGATTGTTGGTATCCAAAAAGTTAACAGAAAATTATTAGAAGGAATATCAAAATCATTCATTTCAAATTTTACCACATCCCCATAAAACTCCCTTGAGAATATGCCATTAAAAACATCAAATTTTGATTTCATAGTTTTCATAAATGACCTTACTAAAATAATTGAGATTTTTTGTCAAAATATCCACATTTCCATGTCCAGAATATAAAAATCAGCGTGAAAAATTAACGCATTCACTTGGACAAGAAAATCCTCCAATATATCTTTTGGGTGTACTGTCAAATGGTCAGCCAACTAAGTGATAGTCTCAGTCTTTTTTAAAGGTCCCAATTTCAAGTTTTCAAAAACATATAATGGGCGAACACTTACTAGAACACCTAAATCAAGCATGGCTTTTGGATAAGTTAGGCTTCCCAATTAATAAGGAATCAAGAAAATTCTCGGATCCTTGCCCATTGGAGGTAAAACGTTTTGTAAAATAGCAGATATATTCTCACCAACTTTTATGATTTCAATGCCTTTTAACTTTTTCTTTAAGATACATAACTTTTTTAAAAACTTTTCATAACGAGGTATTTGCTTAATAATTTCAAGTAAAGGATTAAGGTATCCATAATCTATTCATCATCTCGTTCGTGCTTAATGCTCTTCAGTCGTCATAGAAATGGTGGCACTGGCTTGTACTCCCTCATAATCGGCTTCGCTCATTTTTTAGTTTCTTTCTCTTCATCTTTTTCAACTTTTTTTTCACCAAAATCTTCTTCAGTTTCTTTTCCACTCACCATTTATTTTATCTCTCCCTCAACCTTCTCTTTTCATTATTCGCTCTGGCCTTTATAAATTTTCCCAATTCTCAAGGTAATCGTGCTCAGGTTATGTTTTGGATTTTTTTCAGTCTAAGCATGTAGTTGTAGGAATAATATTTCGGTAATGTATGAAAACAAACAAGAAAACAGAAAAAACTAAGACATGTGTTTAACACATTTTCCTTAAAACAAATTTTCCCGCTACCAGGTGTTTGTTTCCCAGGATACAACATTTTGAAGTGTCTCTTCAAGACCACCCGAACCCTCAATATTTTATCTCTTCATCAACCATCTCTTTTTATTTTTCGCTCTGGCCTTCATAAATTTTCCCACTTCTCAAGGTAATCGTGCTCACATTATGTTTTGGAATTTTTTCAGTCTAAGCATGTAGTTGTAGGAATAATATTCTGGTAATGTACGAAAACAAACTAGAAAACAGAAAAACTAAGACATGTGTTTAACACATTTCCTTAAAACAAATTTTCCTGCTATCGAGTGTTTGTTTCCCAGGATACAACAGTTTGAAGTGGCTCTTCAAGACCACCCGAACCCTCAATAGGCCTAGATTTTACCTTCAATATAGCAAGAAAATGAAAACGATAATAATGAAGAATAAGAGATTTTGGTTGCATTCTTGTTGTGTCTTAAATGGTTGAGGACTGGTTGTATTTATACTACAAACCATAACCAACAAACAAATAAATTGTCATTAAAACACAATTCGTAACCAACATTATATTTAATATTGTTCTTAATTACGAGTTGTCACTGAAAATTGAACATCAATATTCGATTATACACTCATTCAACCCCTCAACTTTGGTGATTAGTTTCAATTCACCAATTATATTTCCAAAAACCACCCACATGAATTGAACTTGATCAAACATTTTCAAGATACTTAGATAAAATCTAGCAGTTGAATTAATCATAGGATAGGTAGGTGTTACCCTTCGAAACATCCCTGAAGATACATATTTATTTTACTAGTTGACTGGTGGAATCGATGTCCTTGAACTGTTCTGCCATCTGTGTAAATAATCAATATGTGTCTCACATGATTCTCCCTGACCTAGTTAGGTCCTCATTGATGTGTCTGTTATGGTCATGGTGTGACAACCCAAGTTGTCCCGTTACATTTCCCTGTTACCGTTAACGGAATATTCCACTGTATAAAAGTTCCGCTAATTAGAGGGCGTCAATTTAATAAACATTCCATTGGTTTACATTAACATGTCGTTAAGTCATGATAAAAAGGGAATAAAAACACATAACACACATTTCCATTTAAATGGAAAAGTTAGTTTTTATTATTACGACCACTAGATTGGGTGCGACCAAAAGCCCCGTTTAACGGTAGTATCGGGTAAAATTCCACTGATCCCTGACTCGGAACCCTATATAAGGGTGAGTGGAGTCCATTGGAGACTTTTTACACTCTCTCTCTATACTCTCTCTCTCTAGACCTGTTTTCGCCCCAAATCCGCAACCAAACGCTTCCAAATTGTAAGTCCGCTTACCCTAGTCTATTCTAAACATATTGATTCATGTTTATAGCCCAAAAATCGGACTTAGAAGCAATGGAAAAGGAGTTTACGACCTAAGCTCTTTCTTAGGCCGTAAACACCTAAAACAAGGCCAAAATGACCCAAACTTGTCCCTATAGGCTTGGAAATAAATAGAGGAATTAGCCTAGGAGTGTTTGCACATTTAAAACAATCAATTTAGGGGGTAAAAGAGAGTTTACGGCCCAAGCACAAGCTTAGGCCGTAAACTCCTCAAAATCTTGTCTAAATGCCTCCAAAACACTCCCAAACCACACTAGGGCTTAACACATAATTTAGGGACTTATTAATTGGGGTTTTGATCACTTAAACACATCAAATTAAAGGAGAAAAAGGAGTTTACGGCCCAGGTCTATACCAAGGCCGTAAACTCCCCAAACCAAGCCAAAATGTTGGTTTTTGCCCCCCAATTGGCCTTAAACTGTTTCTATGAAATGCTAGGAAGGATTTAGGGACTTAAACACAATGAAATATGGGGTGACTTGGAGTTTACAGCCCAAGCAAGTACCTAGGCTGTAAACTCCCAAAAACTCATTCAAATGATAGTTTTAATCCCCCAAAATAGCATCATACTTCATTAGAAATTACTAGAAAGGAATAGGGGGCTTTAAACTTCACAAAACTCAAAGGTTGAGAGTTTACGGCCGTAAACTCCCATAGGAGTGTCCCTAGGCCGTAAACTCCTATATAGTGCCCTTAGAAGCCTCAAACCCACTCATGCCTTTTGGGAAAAGTGCTTAGAATAATTCCATGATGCAAGTAGAAGCCTTAAACACCCTAGAACCCATCACCATGAGTTTACGGCCGTAAACTCATGGTGAGATGTCCCTGGGCTGTAAACTCAACATTGGGGGTGTACTCTTGGATAGTAAGCTCCATTCCTTATCCATACACACCCTTAAACGCTACCTGGGACACCCAAACACTTAGCCAAAGTGTTTTCCGCTCCTGTGAGCACGTATATTTGTTTAATTAGTATTAAATATACTAATTGTTTGTGAACATATGTTATCATATGTTAAATAGGTCATTGTGTGTGTTCAAGTCCTTGCGTGACACCGAACGCCCAAACGGCACTTTTGTCGGACCTACTTACACCAGGTGAGTTCATACCCCTGAATGAACCTTTTAAATGTTTTTACATGTTTTATAGGGGGGGAATACAATTTAAACATGCCAGTTATCATATCAATCACATGTGATTGATAACCCACATACACAAGATTTTACCACTGTACACTGTTTTACCGAGTAGGACACTGAAAAATGGCTTTCAAAAAGGGTTTTTCACTTGTTCAAGTCTTTACTTTTATTGCCTTATCAAGTTCCATTTTCAAACTGATTTATGAAAGATTCCTAAAGATTTCTAAAGGTTTGCACACTTATTTTACCAAAGAATACAAATGCGATTTTCCTGAGTAATAAGGTTTTTCCAAGGTTTTTCATGAATACTTTTACTTGTTAGTTACTGGTGCTTCACTTATACTTATTTTTAAACTCCTACTCAATAACGCTTTCACTTTGTGATGTGTTTATACTTGGTATGGCTTCTATTTCACTTATACTTGTAGACGCTTATACTTGATAGATGATCTTACTTCACTTATCGTCGTTTCCACTCCGTGATACACTTACACTTGGTACACTTGTACCTCACGATTCGATTATCCCACACTGTACGCTTATACTTCACGACTCGGATGTTCCACTGTACGCTTATACTTCACGACTCGGATGTCCCACTGTACGCTTATACTTCACGACTCGGATGTTCCATTGTGCGCTTATACTTCACGACTCGGATGTTCCACTGTACACTTATACTTCACTGTATGATACCACTTGATACTCGCTCAAGCGTAGTTAGATGTATGTTTATGCTTGTATAGATGCATATAAATAATGATTGAAGGACTTAGGAAGGCTTGTCCACCCTATTTCCTTTTCTTCGTTGAGATGTGGTCTGGTGGGATCGGATGTCCATCTGAAGGTCGTTCGATTCATTAGTTATATATTATGTACACGAGCATAGACATACGGGTCTTCTTCAGTTAATTTGGTTAAGATTCTCTACCTCTAGGTCAGCACTTACATTAGAAACCCACTACCCACTGTTTGGAAGTCATTACCCACTAATTGGGATGCATCTTCGGGACACGGCCTTCTCTGTCGTCTAGTTGGTAACCAGAGTCTCCTGTAGGGAGAGCAGACATTGTGTGTATAGATCTATACGGGATTGACACCCCCGCACCCTGACTGCTAGCTACAGTCCACGGCTCACCAAGCCAAGGGGTGAAAAATGTCACATTATATAGACGCTTGTAGGGTGTGTGGTACTCTAGTGTCGGTTAGTATGGTTACGATTATCCCAGGTTACCTTATAATTCTTTGGCCTTAAGGTAACGGTATTTCGCCAGCAATTTACACTGTATGCTGGTAATTCAATTTCAGAGTCACACTGTTTTGACCTTACAAGACGTATCTTTCATTTGATACTGTCTGGGGTCTGTCTCCTCTGTTTTAGACCTGGCTAGACGTATCTTTCATTTGATATTGTCTGCGGTCTGTATTCACTGTTTTAGACCTTACCAGCTGTACCTTTCATTTGGTACCTTCTGGGGTCTGTGTCTCTATTTGTTAGACTGAACCAGGCGTGTCGTTCGTTCGATACTCTCCTGGAGTCTATGATTCCTTGCCTTAGTCAGCAGTCCTCACTGCTGAGGCATATATTATTCCCTGATGTCATTTGCTTTCCTCGATAATCAATTTCAGTATTTTGATAATGATAGCAAATTAGGGAAAATAACTTTTTACCACATAACACTGACCAGTCTTGGTAGAAGGTTGCTTTTATTAAAGAAAATATAGGATTTTCTGGAAAGGACTCTAATACACTGAAATCTTTTAAAACTACTACTTTTATTAAAGTTATTTGAATGAAAACGTCACTAAATGCTTATGAACTCACCAGCATTTGTAAAATGTTGATACTCGCTTTTTAAATAATTTGTATTCTCAGGTTAGCATTAGACAGGTACACCTCCGGAGCTGTTGATGAAGACGGCTTAGTACCTTGCTGTATTTATTATATTTGTTTGTATTCTTTGATGTATTGTAATGTAACCATGTAAAATTATTACTATTAATACAATGTCTTGTTGTACTTTGATTACTATAATGCATATGTTGTGATACTTGACATGACGTCATCCACCCCAGAACGTTTCCGCCGTTCCGGTTTTGGGGTGTGACACATGGACACTTGCATGGTTTTGTAAGAGCTCTTAGGAATGTGCCCATATAATTCCTTTTAAAGCGACCCCACTTCTCTCTCACATAGTTGATTCTTTAATAATCATTAAAAGCTAATTTGTAATGATTTCAATTTATCATCCACGACTATAAGCTTAACTGACATCACTGTTTGTTTTAGGAATGCGTTGTGGTTGACCCCCACAGTGATTCACAAATGTTATATGCAAGTAGGTTGTCCTAGTGAACCTAGAGCTTAGGATCTCCAGTCAACTAGGTTGGGTTTTCCTTCGTAATAACTTATTCATCTATGGATTTTCGTCCTAATCCTTATAAGGACCTCTCATTTCAAGCATTATGTTAGCATATCGTCAATCTTATTTTGACTTTATGTAGTCATTAAAGCTAATTCATCTTGAGAGTCGTTGTTGAGTGGTGTTATGTCTTTGATAAATATGTCTAGACTCACCATTATTTACATCATCATGTACATATATCGTTGTTATTGGCTCGTTATGGGACGTCTCCCAATAACTTACAAAGCCCTGTAGTTCATTGTCCAACCTTGGACAATCTTGGAAATTTGTTCACCTATATTTTCCAAAAAATGTTGACTGTTATTAATAGGGTTATTACTACAGCATAGCTACCACTACTGAATATGCATAATTGCGTCAACAAAATACAATATGTACTACATGTATATGTTAATTCACAATAACATTGGCTAGATGTAATTATGAATATTCCATAAATGAGTTTTCTTCCAAATACCATATTTTCCATGCAATTTCTGGCTTTAACCATCTACATAAATTCTTTAGGCATCCTATCTCAAGGATCATACTATGTCATAAAATAGAATAGAACTTTCAAGTGCCATTTATATGGATCTATTTCTTCACATCCACTGATGTTGAATGACATATTCAAACTTTTGAAAACATTATTTCCAAATCTTGCATTAAACATATAATGACTTTACTACTCATACATTTTGTTGCTTATCCTCGAGTAAGATAACTGTGTGGCATTTCCATGTAGATTTATACTTCTTAAACTATGTTTATAAGTTTTAGTTTAATATCAAAATGATATACTTTTAAATTTAGAGAAGTTAAAACGACATATAATTATAAGAGTCATACAAATGAATTACTCAAGACATTCTTATGTTTGTAATCCAAACATATATTTCAAATATCTCATCAACTCTTACTTCTTATTTGGAAATCCACTAAACCACAGTGATTTCTCAAACTCAATAGTTCAAATGATAGAACCATTATTAGTTTTTACAACCTAATCCAAAATGATCTAAGAAACGATCATGTGATTTCAAATTTAGAATACTCATATTTCCATTCATAGTCCTTTCAACTTCATGTTGAATATCTCAATATTCATGAAAAACTTTATGTTGTTTCGATGAATTCCAACAAATATTAATGGATTTAATGGAAGTAGATTCTTTGAGTATATAAGTATCATTTTATTATAAATTTCTAAACAAGAAATCGATGTATATTTCTATTGAAATCATAGACCACTATGTTCTAACCGATTTTCATATTCTTTGAATCTATCTGCTTTCATTTTCCTCTTGAAAGTCCATTTATACCCTAGTAGTTTACATACTAGAGGTATATCCACTAGCTCTCATGTGTGATTTGGCAAGATAGAATCCGTTTCACTTTTAACTACCTCTTTTCATAACGGTTCGTCAGAGAAAGTGAATTCCTTCTTGAAAGTTTGAGTATCTCTTCCAACCATACACATGTAGAAATCATCTCCAAATGATTTCTCACTTGTACCCTTTTACCCCCATCATGATATATTTCTTCCTCCATTTCTTCTTCATGGTAGGATTCTTGCCCAATTGTTTTGGAGCACGTATCTTTTATTTATCAAGACATTGAAACACATTTTCAAAGTAATATGCATTTTTTTAGTCTATTACCGTGCCTTTATAAATATTTGGTATTTTATATTCGTGTACAAGAAAACAATAATCATTATTGTTTTGTGCATAACCAATAATGATACAACCAATAATCTAGGGTCCAATGTTTACAAATTTGGGGTTAGGTATAACAACCTTTGCGAGACACCCTCACATTCAAAGGTATTTTTAAGATGGTTTTATACTTGACCATAACTCGTATGGTGTTTTATTCATTTTCTTTTGGCGTACCTTATTTAAAAGGTAATTAGCTTACAAGATAGCTACCCCTACATTGACCAAGGAAACCAGAACTAGTCAACATGACATATCTTTTAAGATATGATTTTCTTTTCTATGTTACCATTTTTATTGTGGTGAATAAGATGCAATAATCTCATGTCTTGTACCATGATTAGCAAAAAATTCTTCAAATGGTGATGCATATTACCTCCACAATCACTTCTTAGTACTTTAATCTTTTCGTTGAATTGATCTTCACTTTTATACACTTTAAACTTATTTATCGTTTCATCTTTACTTTTAAGTAAATTAACGTAACAAAGTGTAGTTCAATCATCAATAAAATTGATACAGTACTTGTTTCCAACATTATATGAATTCAACTTCATATTACACACATTTGTGTGAATTAATCGTGATAAGTTTGATTCGGTACACGTGTTGCATCCATATTTTGACTTATATGAAAGTAAGGGATGTCTTCAAATTTGATTAACCACATTAATTTGTCAAAATTAACGTATCTAAGTATAGCATGCCACACATTAGAAGAATCAAACAAGTAAGTGGAAGGGTATTGTCAGTGATAGTAGGCTTATTCACCATTACATGGAATTTGAGCATTCCACCATCCGTATAGCCCTTGCCTACAAACATACCATTTCCAGTTAACAAAAACTTATTGGACTCAAACACCAAGTGAAATCCATGAATGTTCAACATGAAACACCCGGTTCTTAGTACGTATTTAAATTCAATTAGTTTCATGTTTTACAATGGGACTCAGCGATTTGGAGGCCCAACTCGTCAAGTAGACTCGATTTTGACCGGGAGGTTTAGTGACCTACTCGAGGAGTCGGAGGACCGACTCGACGAGTAGAAGTTGTTTGGATGAAACCCTAATATTTTGGTTTTGCACCCTATTTAAACAACTTATCTTGTCCCAAACCAGCCTCCATTGTCCCTGTCACTTCCAGAAGACCCTAACTCAAAACCCTAGACTTGTTTGAGTGTTCTTAAGCCATTTTTGTGCATTTTTGGTGGTTGTGAAGCTTGAGAAGGCGGAAGGAGCTTGGGAGTTCAAGTTGAAGCTAGTAGATCCAGAGGTTGTGTTCCATTTCCAGATCATCTAGGGTAAAAAGATTCAACCTTGACTTTTCATTTGTTAGATCCTCTTTAGGGCATGAATCTTGTCATTTTTGGGGCATTTCTATGTCACCTTCAGGTTTGGGGCATTATATAGATGAATAACTTCAGATCAGGAACGTAGGAGTGTTCTCATGGCATAAAGGTACCAACTTAACTGCCAAAAGATTCCCATGCATCATGAAGACTCCATTTTAGGGCCTTTTGAGCTAAACGGCCCATGCATGAACGTAAAGTTTGAAACTCTACGTACAAGATGGACCCTAGGAGGTCAGATTTATGGTTTAGATGCTTCGAGACCCACTTAAATCGATTGTATAGTTTTGGATAAAGAGGGACTTGGCGAGTCATTCATGGGAGTCGGTGAGTCGGGACATATTTCCCCATCAAATCCTTCTGTTAATGGACCTGATGCTAAGATAGAAGAACACGCAGCTTTCTAGGCTTGTTAGGAACCTGTAAATCATGGAACTCGGCGAGTGTATGAGCGGAATCGGCGAGATCAAGTCAATGTCCCAATCTCATGAAGAGGGACTCAACAAGTTCAAGGAGAACATGGTGAGTCATAGACTAAACAGCTTCATACGGAGGAAGATGAACTCGACAAGTTCAAGGATGAACTCGACCAGTCAGTTGAAGAAGGTCCCGGTGTGTTGTTGAAGGTAAACTCGTCGCGCTCTTGCTATACTCGACGAGTAGGGACGAATTTGTAGCATTTCGTAGATTTGGGGACTCGACGATTTGGTGGACCAACTTGACGAGTCTAGTCAACCAGATGTTGACTTTGAACAAAGTTGACTTTGACCAGGGTTTTGACCTTGACTTTGACTTGGACCCTTGCGAGGGTTATAAGTATGAAATGGTAATTTGGAAAGGTTGTTGTGTAGGCATTCAGGAGTTGAGAAGAGTTGATTTTTATACCGAGGACTGTAACAACGTAAATTTTCAAACAAATTTTTCATTTCAAATTATAGTACTTTTATTCCAAAACAAGGCATAAGCATTCAAGTGTCATGTCAAAATACAAATCATTTAAATCCCAAGATCACAAAACATCCTCCAGTGTGTACAGATCACGCCGGCGCCTTCCCACGGTCCTCACTAGTCCCTGAAACACATACATAACAACTGTAAGCATAAATGCTTAGTGAGTTCCCCAATATACAACCTACGCACATACGCCGTTCCAGGCCCTGACCTTCCGGTCCATGTGTCTCAGGGGACTTCCGTCCCTGCTGGGTAAACCTTCCGGTCCTACCCACGCCGACCTTCCAGTCCATAACACAACGCCTTCCGGCCCATAACATAATCGCCTTCCGGCCCATAACATAATGCCTTCCGGCCCATGTCAAATATATCATACATAGCACATAAAACACACATAACACACATCATATCCGACCTTCCGGTCACACAGTCAAACCCTTCTGGGTACAATATAGTGAGAAGACTCACCTCGTGAATGTCGAAAGCTAGCAAATCCCGGATTCACTCGTACTCGATCCGCCGAGCTATAATCTTCCTATAATATCATACATCTCTTATTAACACTTTTATCTTCTAAGTTTGACTATCTCTAAGAGGTCAAACATAGGTCAACCCTGGTCAACGGTCAACAGTCAACCTGACCTGACTCGGCGAGTGCTAGGGCAACTCGGCGAGTCTAGACGTCTTCACCAGTTCTCTAAGATTCCCTTTCTACTCGTCGAGTATCCTCCTTGACTCGACGAGTTTCTCCTGGAAGAATCGCGGGGCCACCCCGACTCAACTCGCCAAGTCTGAAGAACAGCTCGACGAGTCCCAGTTAATCTTCGAGCTACTCGCCGAGTCTGTTCATTGGACTCGGCGAGTCCATGCCATGCAACCGCTCAAACTGCTTCCTAAGGTCAGAACTGCTCCGACCCTTCCTAGGTCTGGCCTTCCTGGACTCATTCATCACGTAAAGTCCTCATTTCGGTGCTCATAATACACCCCATGATTCATAATTTACATTTTGACCTAACGCGTAAGGATTCCAATCCAAAACCTCCATTGATTCCCGAAATGCTCAGGCATAGGACATTCTGGACCTCCAAAGGTCCCAATACAGAGTTCCAATCGTTTGGGGGACTAATGCAATACTCAATCTAGCCACAAAAGGGTCTAATAAACCCTAAATCCATATACACATCAACATAAAGGAATGGAACTCGAAATATTACCTGAATAATGTGCTCCCTGTGTCCCCAATCTACAGAACGTGGCTTCCCTTGTTGTTCCCTTAATCCAAAGCTTCTTCTCCCTTGCACACAACACTTCCAAAATCAACAATGGTCTTCAACCTTGCTCCAGGCACTCACAATCGATTTAGGGTTTCTCTCAGAGGACTAGGGTGGACAATGACAGCCAATAAGTCCCTCATATACGTCCCAAACCTGAACGGTTAGGGTTTTCGCTAAACAGCGCCGACTCGCCGAGTCCATATCCGGACTCGTCGAGTCCAGTCACGAACCCGCGACTAGATCCGCGATCCTACTTGGCGAGTCTAGGCTCCAACTCGCCGAGTCCCCTCTTAAAACACCCAAAATCATAAATATAATAATACCTGAAATTCCGGGCTGTTACAACTCTCCCCCACTAGGACTAGACTTCGCCCTCGAAGTCTCACTCTGAAAATAGTTCCGGATGCTGCTCCCGCATCTCACGCTTCGGCTCCCAAGTCATTTCGGATCCCTTCCGGTGTTGCCACTGAACCAACACCAGAAGCACCTCTTTGTTCCTCAGAACCTTGATCTTCCGATCTCTGATGGCCACTGGTCTCTCGGCATAATTCAGGCTTACATCCACCTGAATATCCTCTAATGGAACCACTGCCGACTCATCGGCTATGCACTTCCTCAATTGCGACACATGAAAAGTGTCGTGGATCTGCCCCAACTCAGCTGGCAACTCCAAACGATAGGCTACTCGGCCTATCCTTGCAATTACACGAAATGGCCCAATATACCGGGGTCCCAACTTGCCCCTCTTCCTGAATCGAATCACTCCTTTCCAAGGAGAGACCTTCAGAAGAACGAAGTCGCCGACTTGGAAGTCAAGCTCGGATCGGCGTCTGTCTGCATAACTTTTCTGTCGGCTCTGGGCGGTCAATAATCTCTGTCTAACCTGCTGAATCTGCTCTGTAGTCTGAAGCACGATCTCAGTACTGCCCATCACTCTCTGTCCCACCTCTCCCCAGCAAATGGGAGTCCGACACCTCCTACCATACAACAGCTCAAAGGGTGGCATACCAATGCTCGAGTGATGACTGTTGTTGTAGGAAAACTCTGCCAAGGGTAAATACGCATCCCAGCTACCCCCGAAATCTAACACACACGCTCGAAGCATGTCCTCCAACGTCTGAATCGTTCGCTCGCTCTGACCGTCTGTCTGGGGATGGTATGCGGTACCAAAATGCAATTTAGTACCCAGCTCCTCATGGAATTTCTTCCAGAATCTGGAAGTGAAACGCACATCACGGTCTGAAACAATCGAGATCGGCACCATGCCGAGATACCACCTCTCTCACATATATCTCCGCCAACTTCTCCGCTGAAGAACTCTCACTGATGGCAAGGAAGTGTGCACTCTTTGTCAGCCTATCCACAATCACCCAAATTGCATCGACTCCTCTGACAGTCATCGGCAATTTGGTGATGAAATCCATAGTGATCTGTTCCCACTTCCACTCGGGAATCTCCAATGGCTGCAACTTGCCATGCGGTCTCTGGTGCTCGGCCTTAACTCTACGGCAGGTCAAGCATCTCTCAACGAACCATGCGACGTCCCTCTTCATACAGGGCCACCAATACTCTTTCCTCAAATCCAAATACATCTTAGTAGCCCCGGGATGGATCGAGAATTTCGATCGATGAGCCTCTTCCATCAACGTAATACGCGTACCCCCCACGAACGGTACCCAAATCCGACCCTGAAACGTCATAAGTCCTCGTCCATCCGTAACGAACTCTGTAACCAAACCAACAACCCGCTCTTTCTTCTGCATCTCTGATCGCACAGCCTCGGCCTGTGCCCCACGAATAGCATCCAATACTGGAGCTATCACAGTCAATCTCAAACATACATCTCGCAGTGGAGTGCTCTCCGCCCTGCGGCTCAATGCATCGGCTACTACATTAGCCTTGCCTGGGTGATACAGGATCTCACAATCATAATCCTTGACCACATCCAACCACCTCCTCTGACGCATATTTAGGTTGGGCTAATCCATCAAATACTTCAAGCTCTTATGGTCCATGTATATCGTACATCAGACCCCATACAGGTAGTGACGCCAAATCTTGAGAGCGAACACTACTGCCCCCAACTCTAAATCATGCGTGGGATATCTCGCCTCATGAGGCTTCAGCTGCCTCGACGCATAAGCTATCACATGACCCCTCTGCATCAACACTACACCCAGCCCCGAAATCGATGCATCGCAATATACTACAAAATCCTCCATTCCTTCTGGGAGAGCTAATACTGGGGCTTCGCACAACCTTTGGCGAAGTGTCTCAAAGGAAGTCTGCTGCTCGGGTCCCCAAGAGAATGCAACACCCTTCCGGGTCAATCTGGTGAGCGGCACTGCGATCTTGGAGAAATCCTTAATAAATCTCCGATAATAACCTGCCAACCCAAGGAAACTCCTGATCTCAGAAGGTGACTTCGGCACCTCCCAACTCATCACCACCTCAACTTTGGCCGGATCGACCAATATCCCTTCCCGATTAACAACATGTCCTAGGAATTGGACCTCCCGCAACCAGAAGTCACACTTGGAGAACTTTGCATAAAGCTTCTCCGATCTCAAAACCTCAAGGACCTCCCTCAAGTGCTCCTCGTGCTGCTCTCTAGATCTTGAATACACTAGAATATCGTCGATAAATACAATCACTGACCGATCCAACATCGGCCTGCATACTCTGTTCATGAGATCCATGAACACAGCTGGGGCATTGGTGAGCCCGAAAGGCATCACCACAAACTCATAATGCCCATATCGCGTCCTAAACGCCGTCTTCTGGACGTCCTCATCCCTCACTCTCACCTGATGGTACCCTGACCTCAGATCGATCTTGGAAAACCAAGATGCTCCCTGCAACTGATCGAATAAATCATCGATCCTCGGTAACGGGTAACGGTTCTTGACCGTCAACTTGTTCAACTCCCGGTAATCAATGCACATCCGGTGTGAACCATCCTTCTTCTTGACGAACAGAATAGGTGCTCCCCACGGCGAACTGCTCGGCCGAATGAATCCCTTCCCCAGCAACTCCTGAAGCTGCGAGGACAACTCTTGCATCTCTGGAGGTGCAAGACGATAAGGCACCTTAGCAATAGGCGCGGCCCCCGGAACCAGATCGATACCAAACTCCACTTGCCTCACAGGAGGTACTCCCGGCAGCTCCTCGGGAAAAACATCTGGAAACTCACGCACCACTGGGACCTCCTCAACTGATCTCGGTCTCTCGAAAGCCTCCCGCGTATCCATCACATACGCCACAAAACCCTTACAGCCCTGCTGTAGGCACTGCCTCGCCCTAGCGGCCGAACAAAAAGCTGATCCCGAACGGGTACCCTCGTCGTACACCGAAAGAACTCCCCCACTAGGGTCTCGTATAGTCACCAGCTGACGCTCACAGTCGATGACGGCGCCGAATCGGCTCAACCAGTCCATGCCCACAATGACACAGACATCACCCATCGCAATAGGAATCAGGTCAATCGGAAACTCGACCCCGAAAATCTCTAGCACACATCCCCGGAGAACCTCCGTGGCACAAATCACTCTCTCATCAGCTATAGAAACTCTCAGAGGCCGACTCAACGGCTCACAACTAACGCTGATATGCTGACTAAAAGCTATAGATACAAAGGACCTACTCGCACCCGAGTCAAATAACACTAAAGCAGGCACAGAGTTCACAAGGAAAGTACCTACGCATAACATAACGTAAGCATAACATCTCGACATCAAAATAATTACATGAAATAAAGCATACCTGCCACAACATCGGGCGCAGCGCGGACCTCCTCCGCAATCAGCTGAAAGGCTCTCCCACGAGCCCTCGGGGCCTCGGCCTTCACCGGTCGAGTCGCAACAGCCCCGGCAGTAGGTGCAGATCCCTGAAGAAGCTGAGGGCACTCGGCCTTCCGATGGCCTGTCTGGTTGCAATGAAAGCAAACCGTGAACCCCTTGGGGCACTCCCGAGCAATGTGCCCCTCCTTGCCACACTTGTAGCAAGCACCAGATCGACATGCCCCATCATGACCCTTGCCGCACTTTCCGCAAGTGCGGCCCTTCGAACCTCCCGTCCTCGAATCGGCGGACTTAGTCCGCTTGGCTGCCGGCTGAGACTGAGCCGGCCGCCGGTCCACCCGCTGAGATTCGGCCTCCTCCCTGGCCTGGGTCTCCAACTCAATCTCGCGCTTCCTGGCATTCGCCTGAAGCTCAGCAAAGGTATGATAGGTGGAGTTTGACACAAACTCCCGGATATCCCTCCTCAAAACACCCAAATACCGGCTCATCCGAGCCTGCTCTATGGACACCAGTTCGGGGCAGAACATCGCCCTCTCATGAAACTTTCGCGTGATCACCGCAACCGAATCAGTACCCTGCTTGAGGGTCAAGAACTCCTGAACCAATCGTTCCCTCTCCACCGGGGGAACGTACTCGTCCCTGAACATAGAGGTAAACCCCTCCCATGTCATTGCTGAAATCTCTGCCAACGTGAAGTTCGCCGTCACGAACTTCCACCAATCCTTCGCTCCCAGACGGAGCTGGTTCAAGGCGAACCGTACCCTCAGATGCTCCGGACATGAACAAGTGTAGAAGCACCCCTCAATATCAGCGATCCACCTCATCGCAGCAATCGGATCCAGCGTCCCATCAAACTCAGGTGGCTTCGTGTTGTTGAATTCCCGAAACAGCAACGAGTCACCCCCTTGTGGCCTGGCAGTGGCCACGGCTACGGTAGCTGCAGCGGCTGCAGCCTCGGTCAATGCGGCGTACCGCTCATCGAAAGTCTCCATCAAAGTGGTCTTAAGAGACCCAAACATCTTCGGAATCTCAGCCCGGATCGCTGCAGCCACCTCCTTATGAATCATCTGACGAATATCCTCGTCACTCGCACCGCTCGAACTAGCTCCGTGGCGTGGTCTAACCATGATGTCTCTGAAATACGACATAAAACTATCAGAGACTCTATCGAGTATAATCGCACTCGATAACGCAACCCTACTCAGTCTCCGATATCCAGGGATTCTTACTTGGGCCTCCCACTGACCCGGTGTCTTCGGTAGTACAGGCCCAATACTATCGACCACACCGCATCAGCCTTCATCCCAAATCTTCCTCCCCAAACACCAGATAGTGAGTACTCTACTTTTGATATGCACTATCTATCTATACGCTATCAAAGCATCTCATATCAGCAAACTTCCCTAGACTAAGGCATCACAAATCAGGCCACTCTAGTCCTATCATGAATACTTAGTCTTCTAGCATGCATAACAGTTCACATTATATCTTATCATAACATTGTAAGGTATTTTGGGGATCTTTACCGTTCGGGCGCTGACTGATCGTACACACTGCTTCTTTCTTGCTTACCATAAAATCATTTATAAAAGTTTATGCCTTTAGTTTTAAAAATGTTCCTCAAATCCTCGGTTTGAGTTCAGTTACGCCCGAAGGTGCACCCGAATCCCTCAAACCTGGGCTTTGATACCAATTGTAACAACGTAAATTTTCAAAATAATTTTTCATTTCAAATTATAGTACTTTTATTCCAAAACAAGGCATAAGCATTCAAGTGTCATGTCAAAATACAAATCATTTAAATCCCAAGATCACAAAACATCCTCCAGTGTGTACAGATCACACCGGCGCCTTCCCACGGTCCTCACTAGTACCTGAAACACATACATAACAACTGTAAGCATAAATGCTTAGTGAGTTCCCCAATATACAACCTACGCACATACGCCGTTCCAGGCCCTGACCTTCCGGTCCATGTGTCTCAAGGGACTTCCGTCCCTGCTGGGTAAACCTTCCGGTCCTACCCACGCCGACCTTCCGGTCCATAACACAACGCCTTCTGGCCCATAACATAATCGCCTTCCGGCCCATAACATAATGCCTTCCGGCCCATGTCAAATATATCATACATAGCACATAAAACACACATAACACACATCATATCCGACCTTCCGGTCACACAGTCAAACCCTTCCGGGTACAGTATAGTGAGAAGACTCACCTCGTGAATGTCGAAAGCTAGCAAATCCCGGATTCACTCGTACTCGATCCGCCGAGCTATAATCTTCCTATAATATCATACATCTCTTATTAACACTTTTATCTTCTAAGTTTGACTATCTCTAAGAGGTCAAACATAGGTCAACCCTGGTCAACGGTCAACCTAACCTGACTCGGCGAGTGCTAGGGCGACTCGGCGAGTCTAGACGTCTTCACCAGTTCTCTAAGATTCCCTTTCTACTCGTCAAGTATCCTCCTTGACTCGACGAGTTTCTCCTGGAAGAATCGCGGGGCCACCCCGACTCAACTCGCCGAGTCTGAAGAACAGCTCGACGAGTCCCAGTTAATCTTCAAGCTACTCGCCGAGTCTGTTCATCGGACTCGGCGAGTCCATGCTATGCAACCGCTCAAACTGCTTCCTAAGTTCAGAACTGCTCCGACCCTTCCTAGGTCTGGCCTTCCTGGACTCATTCATCACGTAAGGTCCTCATTTCGGTGCTCATAATACACCCCATGATTCATAATTTACATTTTGACCTAAGGCATAAGGATTCCAATCCAAAACCTCCATTGATTCCCGAAATGCTCAGGCATGGGACATTCTGGACCTCCAAAGGTCCCAATACGGAGTTCCAATCGTTTGGGGGACTAATGCAATACTCAATCTAGCCACAAAAGGGTCCAATAAACCCTAAATCCATATACACATCAACATAAAGGAATGGAACTCGAAATATTACCTGAATAATGTGCTCCCTGTGTCCCCAATCTACAGAACGTGGCTTCCCTTGTTGTTCTCTAAATCCAAAGCTTCTTCTCCCTTGCACACAACACTTCCAAAATCAACAATGGTCTTCAACCTTGCTCCAGGCACTCACAATCGATTTAGGGTTTCTCTCAGAGGACTAGGGTGGACAATGACGGCCAATAAGTCCCTCATATACGTCCCAAACCTGAACGGTTAGGGTTTTCGCTAAACAGCGCCGACTCGCCGAGTCCATATCCGGACTCGTCGAGTCCAGTCGCGAACCCGCGACTAGATCCGCGATCCTACTCGGCGAGTCTAGGCTCCAACTCGCCGAGTCCCCTCTTAAAACACCCAAAATCATAAATATAACAATACCTGAAATTCCGGGCTGTTACAACTCTCCCCCACTAGGACTAGACTTCGCCCTCGAAGTCTCACTCTGAAAATAGTTCCGGATGCTGCTCCCGCATCTCACGCTCCGGCTCCCAAGTCATTTCCGATCCCTTCCAGTGTTGCCACTGAACCAACACCAGAAGCACCTCTTTGTTCCTCAGAACCTTGATCTTCTGATCTCTGATGGCCACTGGTCTCTCGGCATAATTCAGGCTTACATCCACCTGAATATCCTCTAATGGAACCACTGCCGACTCATCGGCTATGCACTTCCTCAATTGCGACACATGAAAATTGTCGTGGATCTGCCCCAACTCAGCTGGCAACTCCAAACGATAGGCTACTCGGCCTATCCTTGCAATTACACGAAATGGCCCAATATACTGGGGTCCCAACTTGCCCCTCTTCCTGAAACGAATCACTCCTTTCCAAGGAGAGACCTTCAGGAGAACGAAGTCGCCGACATGGAACTCAAGCTCGGATCGGCGTCTGTCTGCATAACTCTTCTGTCGGCTCTGGGCTGTCAATAACCTCTGTCTAACCTGCTGAATCTGCTCTGTAGTCTGAAGCACGATCTCAGTACCGCCCATCACTCTCTGTCCCACCTCTCCCCAGCAAATGGGAGTCCGACACCTCCTACCATACAACAGCTCAAAGGGTGGCATACCAATGCTCGAATGATGACTGTTGTTGTAGGAAAACTCTGCCAAGGGTAAATACGCATCCCAGCTACCCCCGAAATCTAACACACACGCTCGAAGCATGTCCTCCAGCGTCTGAATCGTTCGCTCGCTCTGACCGTCTGTCTGGGGATGGTATGCGGTACTAAAATGCAATTTAGTACCCAGCTCCTCATGGAATTTCTTCCAGAATCTGGAAGTGAAACGCACATCACGGTCTGAAACAATCGAGATCGGCACCATGCCGAGATACCACCTCTCTCACATATATCTCCGCCAACTTCTCCGCTGAAGAACTCTCACTGATGGCAAGGAAGTGTGCACTCTTCGTCAGCCTATCCACAATCACCCAAATTGCATCGACTCCTCTAACAGTCCTCGGCAATTTGGTGATGAAATCCATAGTGATCTGTTCCCACTTCCACTCGGGAATCTCCAATGGCTGCAACTTGCCATGCGGTCTCTGGTGCTCGGCCTTAACTCTACGGCAGGTCAAGCATCTCTCAACGAACCATGCGACGTCCCTTTTCATACAGGGCCACCAATACTCTTTCGTCAAATCCAAATACATCTTAGTAGCCCCGGGATGGATCGAGAATTTCGATCGATGAGCCTCTTCCATCAACGTAATACGCGTACCCCCCACGAACGGTACCCAAATCCGACCCTAAAACGTCATAAGTCCTCGTCCATCCGTAACGAACTCTGTAACCAAACCAACGACCCGCTCTTTCTTCTGCATCTCTGATCGCACAGCCTCGGCCTGTGCCCCACGAATAGCATCCAATACTGGAGCTATCACAGTCAATCTCAAACATACATCTCGCAGTGGAGTGCTCTCCGCCCTGCGGCTCAATGCATCGGCTACTACATTAGCCTTGCCTGGGTGATACAGGATCTCACAATCATAATCCTTGACCACATCCAACCACCTCCTCTGACGCATATTTAGGTTGGGCTGATCCATCAAATACTTCAAGCTCTTATGGTCCATGTATATCGTACATCGGACCCCATACAGGTAGTGACGCCAAATCTTGAGAGCGAACACTACTGCCCCTAACTCTAAATCATGCGTGGGATATCTCGCCTCATGAGGCTTCAGCTGCCTCGACGCATAAGCTATCACATGACCCCTCTGCATCAACACTGCACCCAGCCCCGAAATCGATGCATCGCAATATACTACAAAATCCTCCATTCCTTCTGGGAGAGCTAATATTGGGGCTTTGCACAACCTTTGGCGAAGTGTCTCAAAGGAAGTCTGCTGCTCGGGTCCCCAAGAGAATGCAACACCCTTCCGGGTCAATCTGGTGAGCGGCACTGCGATCTTGGAGAAATCCTTAATAAATCTCCGATAATAACCTGCCAACCCAAGGAAACTCCTGATCTCAGAAGGTGACTTCGGCACCTCCCAACTCATCACCGCCTCAACTTTGGCCGGATCGACCAATATCCCTTCCCGATTAACAACATGTCCTAGGAATTGGACCTCCCGCAACCAGAAGTCACACTTGGAGAACTTTGCATAAAGCTTCTCCGATCTCAAAACCTCAAGGACCTCCCTCAAGTGCTCCTCGTGCTGCTCTCTAGATCTTGAATACACTAGAATATCGTCGATAAATACAATCAGTTACCGATCCAACATCGGCCTGCATACTCTGTTCATGAGATCCATGAACACAGCCGGGGCATTGGTGAGCCCGAAAGGCATCACCACAAACTCATAATGCCCATATCGCGTCCTAAACGCCGTCTTCTGGACGTCCTCATCCCGCACTCTCACCTGATGGTACCCTGACCTCAGATCGATCTTGGAAAACCAAGATGCTCCCTGCAACTAATCGAATAAATCATCGATCCTCGGTAACGGGTAACGGTTCTTGACCGTCAACTTGTTCAACTCCCGGTAATCAATGCACATCCGGTGTGAACCATCCTTCTTCTTGACGAACAGAATAGGTGCTCCCCACGGCGAACTGCTCGGCCGAATGAATCCCTTCCCCATCAACTCCTGAAGCTGCGAGGACAACTCTTGCATCTCTGGAGGTGCAAGACGATAAGGCACCTTAGCAATAGGCGCGGCCCCCGGAACCAGATCGATACCAAACTCCACTTGCCTCACAGGAGGTACTCCCGGCAGCTCCTCGGGAAAAACATCTGGAAACTCACGCACCACTGGGACCTCCTCAACTGATCTCGGTCTCTCGAAAGCCTCCCGCGTATCCATCACATACGCCACAAAACCCTTACAGCCCTGCTGTAGGCACTGCCTCGCCCTAGCGGCAGAACAAAAAGCTGATCCCGAACGGGTACCCTCGTCGTACACCGAAAGAACTCCCCCACTAGGATCTCGTATAGTCACCAGCTGACGCTCACAGTCGATGACGGCGCCGAATCGGCTCAACCAGTCCATGCCCACAATGACACAGACATCACCCATCGCAATAGGAATCAGGTCAATCGGAAACTCGACCCCGGAAATCTCTAGCACACATCCCCGGAGAACCTCCGTGGCACAAATCACTCTCTCATCAGCTATAGAAACTCTCAGAGGCCGACTCAACGGCTCACAACTAACGCTGATATGCTGACTAAAAGCTATAGATAGAAAGGACCTACTCGCACCCGAGTCAAATAACACTAAAGCAGGAACAGAGTTCACAAGGAAAGTACCTACGCATAACATAACATAAGCATAACATCTCGACATCAAAATAATTACATGAAATAAAGCATACCTGCCACAACATCGGGTGCAGCGCGGACCTCCTCCGCAATCAGCTGAAAGGCTCTCCCACGAGCCCTCGGGGCCTTGGCCTTCACCGGTCGAGTCGCAACAGCCCCGGCAGTAGGTGCAGATCCCTGAAGAAGCTGAGGGCACTCGGCCTTCCGATGGCCTGTCTGGTTGCAATGAAAGCAAACCGTGAACCCCTTGGGGCACTCCAGAGCAATGTGCCCCTCCTTGCCACACTTGTAGCAAGCACCAGATCGACATGCCCCATCATGACCCTTGCCGCACTTTCCGCAAGTGCGGCCCTTCGAACCTCCCGTCCTCGAATCGGCGGACTTAGTCCGCTTGGCTGTCGGCTGAGACTGAGCCGGCCGTCGGTCCACCCGCTGAGATTCGGCCTCCTCCCTGGCCTGGGTCTCCAACTCAATCTCACGCTTCCTGGCATTCGCCTGAAGCTCAGTAAAGGTATGATAGGTGGAGTTTGACACAAACTCCCGGATATCCCTCCTCAAAACAACCAAATACCGGCTCATCCGAGCCTGCTTTGTGGACACCAGTTCGGGGCAGAACATCGCCCTCTCATGAAACTTTCGCGTGATCACCGCAACCGAATCAGTACCCTGCTTGAGGGTCAAGAACTCCTAAACCAATCGTTCCCTCTCCACCGGGGGAACGTACTCGTCCCTGAACATAGAGGTAAACCCCTCCCATGTCACTGCTGAAATCTCTGCCAACGTGAAGTTCGCCGTCACGAACTTCCACCAATCCTTCGCTCCCAGACGGAGCTGGTTCAAGGCGAACCGTACCCTCAGATGCTCCGGACATGAACAAGTGTAGAAGCACCCCTCAATATCAGCGATCCACCTCATCGCAGCAATCGGATCCTGCGTCCCATCAAACTCAGGTGGCTTCGTGTTGCTGAATTCCCGAAACAGCAACGAGTCACCCCCTTGTGGCCTGGCAGCGGCCACGGCTGCGGTAGCTGCAGCGGCTGCAGCCTCGGTCAATGCGGCGTACCGCTCATCGAAAGTCTCCATCAAAGTGGTCTTAATAGACCCAAACATCTCCGGAATCTCAGCCCGGATCGCTGCAGCCACCTCCTCATGAATCATCTGACGAATATCCTCGTCACTCGCACCGCTCGAACTAGCTCCGTGGCGTGGTCTAACCATGATGTCTCTGAAATACGACATAAAACTATCAGAGACTCTATCGAGTATAATCGCACTCGATAACGCAACCCTACTCAGTCTCCAATATCCAGGGATTCTTACTTGGGCCTCCCACTGACCCGGTGTCTTCGGTAGTACGGGCCCAATACTACCGACCACACCGCATCAGCCTTCATCCCAAATCTTCCTCCCCAAACACCAGATAGTGAGTACTCTACTTTTGATATGCACTATCTATCTATACGCTATCAAAGCATCTCATATCAGCAAACTTCCCTAGACTAAGGCATCACAAATCAGGCCACTCTAGTCCTATCATGAATACCTAGTCTTCTAGCATGCATAACAGTTCACATTATATCTTATCATAACATTGTAAGGTATTTTGGGGATCTTTACCGTTCGGGCGCTGACTGATCGTACACACTGCTTCTTTCTTGCTTACCATAAAATCATTTATAAAAGTTTATGCCTTTAGTTTTAAAAATGTTCCTCAAATCCTCGGTTTGAGTTCAGTTACGCCCGAAGGTGCACCCGAATCCCTCAAACCTGGGCTTTGATACCAATTGTAACAACGTAAATTTTCAAACAAATTTTTCATTTCAAATTATAGTACTTTTATTCCAAAACAAGGCATAAGCATTCAAGTGTCATGTCAAAATACAAATCATTTAAATCCCAAGATCACAAAACATCCTCCAGTGTGTACAGATCACGTCGGCGCCTTCCCACGGTCCTCACTAGTACCTGAAACACATACATAACAACTGTAAGCATAAATGCTTAGTGAGTTCCCCAATATACAACCTACGCACATACGCCGTTCCAGGCCCTGACCTTCCGGTCCATGTGTCTCAGGGGACTTCCGTCCCTGCTGGGTAAACCTTCCGGTCCTACCCACGCCGACCTTCCGGTCGATAACACAACGCCTTCCGGCCCATAACATAATCGCCTTCCGGCCCATAACATAATGCCTTCCGGCCCATGTCAAATATATCATACATAGCACATAAAACACACATAGCACACATCATATCCGACCTTCCGGTCACACAGTCAAACCCTTCCGGGTACAATATAGTGAGAAGACTCACCTCGTGAATGTCGAAAGCTAGCAAATCCCGGATTCACTCGTACTCGATCCGCCGAGCTATAATCTTCCTATAATATCATACATCTCTTATTAACACTTTTATCTTCTAAGTTTGACTATCTCTAAGAGGTCAAACATAGGTCAACCCTGGTCAACGGTCAACCTGACCTGACTCGGCGAGTGCTAGGGCGACTCGGCGAGTCTAGACGTCTTCACCAGTTCTCTAAGATTCCCTTTCTACTCATCGAGTATCCTCCTTGACTCGACGAGTTTCTCCTAGAAGAATCGCGGGGCCACCCCGACTCAACTCGCCGAGTCTGAAGAACAGCTCGACGAGTCCCAGTTAATCTTCAAGCTACTCGCCGGGTCTGTTCATCGGACTCGGCGAGTCCATGCCATGCAACCGCTCAAACTGCTTCCTAAGGTCAGAACTGCTCCGACCCTTCCTAGGTCTGGCCTTCCTGGACTCATTCATCACGTAAGGTCCTCATTTCGGTGCTCATAATACACCCCATGATTCATAATTTACATTTTGACCTAAGGCATAAGGATTCCAATCCAAAACCTCCATTGATTCCCGAAATGCTCAGGCATGGGACATTCTGGACCTCCAAAGGTCCCAATACAGAGTTCCAATCGTTTGGGGGACTAATGCAATACTCAATATAGCCACAAAAGGGTCCAATAAACCCTAAATCCATATACACATCAACATAAAGGAATGGAACTCGAAATATTACCTGAATAATGTGCTCCCTGTGTCCCCAATCTACAGAACGTGGCTTCCCTTGTTGTTCCCTTAATCCAAAGCTTCTTCTCCCTTGCACACAACACTTCCAAAATCAACAATGGTCTTCAACCTTGCTCCAGGCACTCACAATCGATTTAGGGTTTCTCTCAGAGGACTAGGGTGGACAATGACGGCCAATAAGTCCCTCATATACGTCCCAAACCTGAACGGTTAGGGTTTTCGCTAAACAGCGCCGACTCGCCGAGTCTATATCCGGACTCGTCGAGTCCAGTCGCGAACCCGCGACTAGATCCGCGATCCTACTCGGCGAGTCTAGGCTCCAACTCGCCGAGTCCCCTCTTAAAACACCCAAAATCATAAATATAACAATACCTGAAATTCCGGGCTGTTACAAGGACAGTGGAGACACTACACGATATCGAGGTGAGTTACCTTCTAGTAGGAGTGGTCTAAGGCACCAAGGCTAGCCCACTAGTAGTTGATTATAGTACAGATGATTGTCTTTGTGATAATTTTCTGGTTTTCTACTACCTGGTATGCTTATGTGCTAGCATGATATGTTATATGTTATAGTGGTCGTAGGAGGGGAATAGTCCCTTAGTTCGGTAGTTAGGACCAAAGGGTAGGTCGGGCACCCCAGATATGCTTGACAGTTTGATTATGTTATGATATGGGTGGTAGTAGTAGTAGGGGTGAAATAGTCCCCATAGTCCAGTTGTTAGGACCGCAGGGTAGGTCCGCACCCCAGAACTGCTTGACATGGGTAGGTCAGCACCCCAGAACTGCTTCACAGGGTAGGTCGGCACCCCAGAATGGTCGGACCGAGTAGTTCGGGCACCCTAGAATTTTCCGGCACTATGTATGATATGTGATTGTATGGTATGTGGTATGATGGGGGAACTCACTAGGCATCATGCTTACAGTTTTCAGTTTTGTTTCAGGTACCTCTTCGTCGAAGGGGAAGGAGCCGGCACTATACAGGCGCATCACATACACATACTGGGTTACGTATTTTGAGATTCATGGGATTGTACTGTGATATTATCACTGTTCGATGTTATGATTTTGAGACATGTTTATTATGGTTTTATGGATTGATATGATATCGACAATGTTTTTAGTAAATGGTGTATAAGTTAATTAAAAACAAAATTTTTGGACTCGAAATTTGGGATGTTACACACAACCATCTAAAGACTATGTTCTTTCAAATCTCTGGAACACATTATTAGGTGTTTGCTGTTTTCTAGGTGTATCATTTCTGAAATATTTCAAACACCAATTTAAGTTTTTAGAGTCACAATTTCCAAAATAATTTTCTACCTCAACTTGGACAAAAACAGAAGATATGCACAACCTTAAATTTCATGAACCACTCTCTCTTTGAGCAAACATGATGGGTAGCACCTGTATCACTCTACCATTCAGTGGAGTTTGCATCTATCAAGATGATTTTGGAAATCGTAGTCATTTTGGGTGTTGCCATTTCTAAAATTGTAACAAATCTAAGAGTTTAGAATTTGTAATTTCCAGAAAACTATATATACCTTTTACATGGACATAAATCAAACTATTCACAAACCAAATTATAAAACATCACGAAAACTGATACTAACATTCTGAAAATTGTTCTAGAAATAACGTTGAAATCTAAAATTTTCATCTAAATGTCTTTTCCAGAATTTTGAAAAAGAACTCTAATATTCGGATATTCTAAATCAGAAAATTGCTTCTGAATAACAATATCTGAAAGAATGAAAGAACGAAATAATCTATTTTCTGAAAACTAAAATTGATAATTCAACAAAACTACTAAAATTCTTGTTTTCAGCAAAACTGTTGTTGTTTTACAGATAAATAGAAGTTGTTTTACTAACTAATAAAATTCATGCTTTTCAACAAGACAAAGTTGTTTGTCAACAAAACCACAAAAATTGTTGTTTATTCAAAAATGCAAGGTTGTTTTCTGGATAGTTAAAGATGTTTATAATAAGCGCTTAAGCTTGCAGTTAAAGAAAAACAAAAATATGTAAAACTCCAATAGATGTATAAATTGTAACATCGTTATAACTGGATAATTCAAACTACTTGAAAGTGTTAAAATAAATGTTTCTCCGTTAAACCATCACACAAAATGTGATTAACTTTATTTATCACTACAGTGACACAAATCGTGAATCAGTAAATCTTTTACAAACAAATGGGTTAAATTGGCTCATTAATCTAATCTTCCCAGCGACACAAATGGGAAGCAACAAACAACTAATATAATATATAGAAGAAATAGGTTTTTCTTTCTTCTTTATTTTTTTATTTTTAATTTCTTTACTTTGATTAAAGTGCTAAGAAACAAAGTTTTCTTCTCCTTGTGTTAACCATAGAAACAAATAATAACCTGGAGAGAATAAAAGAAAATTCTATAACAGAAACAACGATTTTTTTTAAATGCGGAAAAAGGTTAAATATATTTTTTATTTGTTTAAAAAAAGAAAATTATTATCAGATTCTATAAATCATTTATGTTTCGTACAAATGAATTTGTTTTAAGATTGTAGGAATAATATTTCGGTAATGTACGTAAACAAACAAGAAAACGGAAAAAACTTGTAACGTCCCAAAATTCAAGACTAAAAATTTCATGTAATAAAACATTACGTTAAGCAAATTCATCGTTTTCAAACATAAACAAAGTATTAGTTTCCAAAATACATATTCCTTATCAGAGTAAACATTCCCAGGCTGTCTAAGCTATAGTGTGTGCCATGCGATCATCCCGAGCTCCATCATCCGCTACCGGAAGTACCTGAAACCAAAATTGAAAACCGTAAGCACGAAGCTCAGTGAGTTCCCCACCCTACCACATACCATGCATAACCACATACTGCACATACTGGGCTGCGCCACTATCCTGGGCCTCGCCCGCCCCCTACCTCGGGCCTCGCCCGCTACAACGGCCCCGCCGCTCCAGGCCCCGCCTGGCTTCGAGCCCCGCTCGGATACAGATCTGTTTCACGTAGGCCTCGCCTGTCACAGGGCCTCGCCCACAAACATATAATAACACATAAACATCTCACATAAGCTAAACACATACTAACGGATCTTGTCCTAAGGTCTCGCCTATCTCTGGGCCCCGCCCCTGACCTACTACTGATGAGTCACGGAACCCCGTCCATGCTCCTACTGGTAGTGAGATACGGGCCCAGCCCACACTTACTCCTTTCCTGACTTGGGCCTCGCCCCTGCTCTGCTGCTATTGAGATGTGGAACACCATCCACACTCTGCTATTGGTGAGATACGGGACCTCGCCCAAACTCACCTCCCTACCAGGCACATACAAGTATCATACAGACAACAAGTATAAACTATCACATAAACCATTCCTTGGGCACCCGCCCTCTATCATTGGACCTTGTCCCGAGTATCATACTAGCATACTGTGCCTAGGGCTAACCCCCGGGTCTTCTACTCATAACTACATGGGCCGGTATTGTGGCCGTAGACCCATTCATACAAGGGGAAAACTCACCTGATACTGCTAAATTGCTGCTGCTAATTCCTTTGACCGCTACCTGACCACTGACTCCGGACTGCTGCTCCACTAGCTCCCCGAGCTACCAATATCAACATAACACTTACTCTAACTGACCTTCAAAGGCCAACTAAGTCAACTCTTGCCAAAGTCAAAGTCCTGGTCAATGCCAACCTTCCAGGTCAACCCTGCTCGCCGAGTCCACTTACTGACTCGCCGAGTTCTTATGCTCAAAGTCCTTCTAATCGCGACTTGACTCGCCGACTCGAATTCTGTCCTGACCAACTCACTGAGTCCTTGCTCGACTCGCTGACTCGAGTCTTAACTTGAAGGGTTTGGGACTACGCGACCTGACTCGTCGAGTCCAAGAGCAGACTCGCCGAGCACAAGGTTCATCCAACTCGTCGAGTTCATGCCCATCTTCATCCGACTCGACGAGCTGTTCATCCCACTCTTCGAGTTCCTCCTCATCTTCAAGCTACTCGTCGAGTCCACTCGAAGGACTCGCCAAGTCCATTCAGATCTACATACATGCAGAGGACTTTCGAGTCATGCATGGACTCCAAACTGTAGATCTACCCTTCCCAAGCCTATCCCCCACGTAAAGTTGCAAACTTTACGTGTAGAGAGGGAGATCTAGGCAAAAAGCACCATAAACTACGGTTTAAGGCCAAGGGGATTCAAAATCGACTCAAGGACTGACACTTTATGCTTCTCCAGTCCATAAGACACTTGGATCTGAAGTAGCAACTCCAAATCCGGCTCCTAACTCAAAATAATATCATTATGGCTAAAGAGCCCCAACAACCACACATAAATCTAGATGCAAAAAGGGTCCAGGAACTAGTTTATACCTCCAAAAGCTTAGAATGTCTTCCCAATCCCGGATCTACAGCCCCCCTCTTGCACTCTCAAGATTCTTCTTCTTCCTCCAAGCTTAATGCACTCTTGAAGGCAATAAATGGCTCAAATAGAGGATATGGCGGCTAGGGTTTGATATCCAGGGCTTAAGAGGCAGTAGGGAACCCTAGGAAGAAGATTAAGACGTTTATATAGGCTCCAAGTCCCGAAGTTAGGGTTTTCCACGCACAGACCAGACTCGCCGAGTCACCTTGGCCGACTCGCCGAGTCGGTCACTTACTCCTCGACCCGGATCCCGCTCGGACTCGCCGAGTCGCCCCTTAACATTAAGGTTTTCTTTCCTTTCTTGGCCTTCAAAACTTTGGGTGTTACAAAACTGAGACATGTGTTTAACACATTAACCTTAAAACAAATTCACCCGCTATCGGGTGTTTGTTTTACAGGATACAACAGTTTGAAGTGGCTCTTCAAGACCACCCGAACCCTCAATAGGCCTAGATTTTACCTTCGATATAACTAGAAAATGTAGACAAAAATGAAGAATAAGAGATTTTGGTTGTATTCTTGGCGTGTCTCAAATGGTTGAGGAATGGTTGTATTTATACTACAACCTATAACCAACAAACAATTAAATTGTCATTAAAACACAATACATAACCGACATTATATTTAATCTTGTTCTTAATTATGAGTTGTAACTGAAAATTGAACATCAATTTTTGATTATACATCATTCAACCCCTCAACTTTGGTGATAAGTTTGAATTCATAAATTATTTTTCCAACAGTAGTTTCCCTTGAGGCTCCAGTTGACCCATAAAACCGACAAGCTGAGACATTTGGCGTTCTAGATTTTTGATACTTTCACTCGTTTCGTTTTGGAATGCATAAGTACTAGTGGCCAAGCTTTTGACGATATCTTCTAAATCCAGGCTGGAGCAGCCTGATTGCTGATTCGAAGGTTGTTACTAAAAATTTTGATTCTGAAACTGCTGCTGATTCTGAAGATTTTGTTGTTGCTGAAATCCAAGTGGGTGTTGAAATTGTTGTCTTTGCTGAAAATTACTATTCTGATAATAATTTGTAGGATGATTAAAAAAATTGTTTATGATATCTTCCGACAACTTTTACTGCAACAATGTCTTCTTGTAGTAGTAGGCATATATTAGTAAGGTGTCTAGTTTTCAAGCAGATTACACACTGTTTTTCGTAGAAACGATTACTTTTACTTTTATCTGCTGTAAAACTACTTTTGTCAGTAAGGAAAATTGAGCTTCTAAGTGAGAAAACTTCATTGCTTTAACCCATCGCGGTTGATCAATATACCACTCTTCTTCGTTACCAGAATGCTTCGTCTCAATTGGAGTTTTTCTATTAGCTCTTAGATTTTGGTTGGTTTCACATCACCTAAGGATCCACCATTGGAAGCATTTATCAACATTCGTTCCATGGGTATCCGGCCTTCCACTGATATTCCATGTTGCAGGCAATGACGAGATTTTTTTTGAAGCGTTCCCAATATGTATGTAAAGCCTCCCACTTTCCTTAATTGATACTCGTGCTTCTGGAAAATATTTCTTTGAAAGTAGATTTGCAAGCACGTTCCATGTTGTTATGGAAGTCGGACGGAAGATCGTAGAGCCATACTTTTGTTGAATCTTGAACTAAAATGGGAATGCGCTTAACTTGATCTGATCTTCACTGATGGCATGCGACTTCATTCCTGAACATATCATATGAAATTCCTTGAGTAACTTATCCAGGTCTTCATTTTTAAGCCCTCTAAAAGTAGGAAGTATGTGAATTAACCCAGATTTGAGTTTAAAGTTTTGCGATGCAGATAGGTTGCTGAGTAACTTCTTGTGTAGCCCACTATATGAGAATTTTCTCTTGTCCTTCTCTGTCACTCATGATTGATTTATTGGAATTAGATTTATAAGGATTTATTGGAAAATGTTTTACGAGGGATTTTAGAGCGTGAAGATGGTGGTGCCTTTGGGAAGGATGTAAAAGCAAGTATCGATTCGTTACACAAGGGACCGCATTGTGGTGTGGTGATTTCTAGCGGCAAGGAAGATGATGGAATTAAGGAACACGGTTGTTGCTTCTGAAGTTTTGTTTGCTTCTTCTGATTCCTTGCGATCTTCTCAATTTCTTGATCGAAGAGTAAATTACAACTACATAAAGATCTTAAAGCCTTGTTGTGGGCATCTTAAACAAATAATAATTTCCGTTCTTGGTTGCACTAATAGATAGAATGTGGAAGTAGGGTCGAATCCTCAGGAATATAGCCTAAAAAGTCAACGCCTTTTTGCATAAGGCATATACTAGTCAAAGGCAGAAATTAATAAGTGGGGGGTGTCATTGTAAAATTAATAACCAAAATCGCTGTGAAAATAACTAAACTACATTAAATAATAAAAAAAACCATTTTAATTATGCTACGGCTTTCCTAATTATGCAATTAGCACAAACCTAGTTAGTATTTGAAGAACTGAAATCTAGGGTTTAGCTAGACATTGGCTAAAATCTGATCTAGAACAACAAAAAAAGGAGTAAACAACTAATCTTACTAAACTATATAAAAGAGACGATTCACAGTCTTCAGATCTCAGAAAGTGATAAAAATGGAGAAAAATCGTCTTTAATCGTCTCAGGTCAAATAGGAAAGGCTAGGGTTTTAACTTATGAGATAGGGATTACTTATACGCAAACCAGCAACATCAAACAAAAATTTTTAGAAATCATAATCATGCTTTCTAAAGGAACATGTTTGTGTTTATGGTTCGAACTCCCGTTTTTTCTCGTTAATGAAAAACGATGCTATTTCGGGTACAAAACTCAAAAACATAATCGTGTTTTATGGAGAAACACGATCGTGTAAACACTATGAGGCACATAAATCGATTTTTTGCTATGAAAAATTGTGAAGGTGAAGCAAGATCAAAAACACGATCGTGTAAACTTAAAAACGCTCATTTCGGACTCGAACTCTTCAATTTCAACAAATTAAATCCATGTTCTATATTCCTCAAGTATTTTATCTATATTAAGCTCCAAATATGCATCCAAGTTGCTTCCAAATCACTACTCATCATGAAATATCTGAAAACGACACAACATCAGGAATTTAGCAATGAACATGAGTCGAACATTATTTAAACTCATGCACATGAAAAAGCATATGATTTGATGCAAAAACACTAATAAAACTACTATGAAAGATACATAAAATGGCATTTAACACTAGATGGTAGTTAAAAAACTAGTTGGTAGCTGAAACTCTAGCTAATAAAAAATGACGTTCGGTAGAAATTAGTTGATAAGCTAGCTGGAAAACATAAAATGACATAAAAGGGCATCCGAAAAATGATTCCATATTATATGAAAAATATGTAATATATTAAATAAAAATAAAGTAAATATTAAATACTTGCTCTCCAATTATTTATATTTATTTCAAATTTCTTGCATCCCCTATCATATTTTCAATACTATCATGAATCTCTCACATCTCATGTTGTGACTCTTGAATGTTATCATGCCTAAATATTAAATGATCACCTTCTTGATCAATAAGTATGTAATGTTCCTAAACAAAGTTGAAAATCCTATTGTACCCATTCATTCGAATATAGTTATGAAGGGTATATGTTGCCACTGTCACGTCTATTTGAGTCTTATCACCAAAGCTTGATATTTTGTTCAATATTTTCCACTTTTTCTTCAGCACTCCAAATGAACACTCAATGCAACTTCGAACAGATGAATGTGCACAATTGAACGCTTGAGCATTAGTTGGAAGCATATGTTCAAATTGTAATTGGTGATATCTAAGATGTGGATATAGTGCCAAAGATCCTTTTCGGTTAAGGTATCCTTTGTTTACTACATAATATTTTCCTATATGAATAAAAGATAAGGAAAAATTAAATTCAAGTAGTAGAAATACTAGACTAGTTGTACCTTCAGGGGTTTAGGAAAATTCATAGAATGTGTCGCAATTGAAGGAACACCCTAGTGTCATGCATCGAACATTCTCGTCCAATATATATGAACATAAAACACATGTCAAAGTCACATATAACCATTAGATTAAATATAAGGAATCCTTTTCGCCCATATATATCATTTGGTTGACCACTCGGATATAAGCATCTATATGAGTACCATGGATGCACTCAATACAATCCTATTAAAAAAGATTAGGATTATAATATAAAAACACGTGTAAATAAAAATATCACAAGAATTTACCTTAAAATAAGGAATATATTGACTGTAATTTTCAATATGGGGCGGTATGAGTTGGAATGTTGCATCTTTCGCTCTAATATACTCACGTGCAAGACCCAATTATCCTTTGCTTTGTCCATATATAGATTCTAACACCTCAAGAAAAGTTCGACTAATTATTTTGCCATTGAAACCTCTCACTACCATCCCGATTTGAAAGAACTAGTATATACACAAATATTCCAACCTTTTCTTTTACCGACATTCGATCACTTGAAGTCAACCCATAATTTTTTTCACAAAGTTTTGAAAATGGACTAGCACTCCTTCGAAAAGCACCAATACATTGATTTGGATTACCATTCAAAATCTCCTTCATCTATGCTTCTTCTGTTTCCTCTGATTTCTTACAAGACTCTTTGTAAATATGAGTGTAGTAATAATTAGTTACTGCTTCATCTTCTTCTAGATTACGCAATTTTAAAAGTAAAATAAGTTATTCCCTTTCAGCGTCATCCATGTCAAGCTGAAATCATTAGAAAAATTAAATTCAAGTACATAAACTAATGCCATGTATAAAGATAATAAATATATAAAATCTTGCAAATAAACAATCATCCAAAAGTAAAATATAGACATCTAACTACATATTAACATCAATAAGTTTGAAAAGATAAATATTCACTAGGAAATATTAAATTCAACTAATGTTTGTAGTTTGAGAAAACTTCAACCATGCCAATCTAGCATCATCACTCTATATCTTGTAGAATAAATACTATGTCGAACCTCATCCTTTTATTGTAACCACCAAGATTGATCAAACTCATAATTTCATAATCTGTTTCTTAAACATGTTGTATATGTTGCCTCATTAAAGCAAACCTACCGACTCCTTTTTTCTATGCTTCCCAATTTTATTTATTTTAGGCACAACAAAGTTGGTAGGATTAGGATTACCATACACCTCTTCGTAAATTTTTTCCAAAAAGTACCTTCTTGATTATTTAAACTCTCTAGTCTAGAATATTAAGAATATTCATGATAAGCATGTTCAGACCAACCATCTACATCTTCAATCGGGTCCATGTCATTAGTTACTTTATCAATAAACTCTGGATCTAATGAAGGAGCTAGACAACTCACACAATTGCGATAACAACATCAATTGATCCCAGTTTTCAACTAGTGGAAAAACTCTCTTGTTTCTGTACTTCTTCGCCTCCGATTTCTCCTATAAAATGAATAAATAAGTCACTATAATATCCCAAGAAAACTCGATAATACAAAAAATTAAGTAATACCTTTGGCTAGGGTGATTATGATACCGTTCGATGCGGTTTTTGGACAAAATTGAATGTCAAACTGATAGGTGCAGTTTTTATATGTGTAAAACTGATTGGTGCGGGTTTTTTTGGTTCACTTTAATTTTTTTTTTTTCTGTTATTGTGGTGCGGTTTTGATTATTAACTGTGAAAAAATGATTGTGTCGTTTTACCTTTGAAAGACACGATCTTTTTCATGTCCAAAACTCAATTTCCAAAAAATGGTGGTGTAGTTTTTTAATACAATAAAATCAAAAACCTTTAAACTTAAAGAAATAAAACAAAATAGTTACAGCCTAATAAAGCGTCAATTCATCTTTATGGCTAGAGCAAAAACTTAACAAACTATAATGGGTAGGCCACCAAGCACATGTTTAAGTTTCAATTTGCCTCTCAGACACTTTTTATAGAGGAGAGACACCTCTATTTTCTTTCTATCACCGGATGTAAAAGAATCAAATTCAGCAAATGACTAACTTGTTTTTTTTGTAAGTATCACAATATGAATATAACAATCATTTTTTTCTGTTATTGTATATTTTCAAACATGTTTTCAAATAAACAATATGAATATCACAACGGTGTTTTCAAAAAAATAAAATCATAAACTATAAAAACTTTTGGATTTTAATAAAATATGAGACTTGAATATATATATATATATATATATATATATATATATATATATATATATATATATATATATATATATATATATATATATATATATATATTGCAAATCCAAAAACTGCAATGCAGCGGAAATTTTTGGTTATTGTAACACTAAAAATTACACAATCAAATATCGTTGCGGTTTTGGTATATTGGTTTTTTTGGTTTTTCCGGTTTGCGTTTCGGTTATTGCTTACCCACCATTCGTCCGGACAATCTAACTTTCCAATCGTTGCATTCCAACCTAAATCGGTTTCTCTTTCTTTTAAAATTTTCCAAAGATTCAAATCCTTCTTCATGCTATTATACTTGTCCCCCCATCATGTGAGTTGACCCCGACCATTCTTTGTAATACAGTTGATACAAACTTCACAGAGTTTTACAAAATTCTCATTGTTCCATGTTATCCTGTCTTGGGTATCTTTCTTAGGAACCATGTTTCTTGTAAATGACTTGTACTAGTCTTCCTGAATTTCATGAGGAACTATTTTTTAACTTTTTCTGATAAAAGCAAATCAATGTCATCTTATTATAAGAGTACTCTAGGTTGTAAAAGGCTTGGGCATGACTTGCTCTTAGATGGATCATGTGGATTCAATCAATGTTAAATCTTTTATTCTTGTGTCTTTATAAACTAACATGATATGTAGGGTTCATATGAAGGTGTTTAAGCCATTTCTTTCCTGTCTTTTATTATGAAAATTCTTTCAGACATTTAGACAAACAATTGTTATATATATATATATATATATATATATATATATATATATATATATATATATATATATATATATATATATATATATATATATATATATATATATAAAGGTTCAGGTTCATTTGAAACCATTCTAATTTTGTGAGACCGTGAGACCAAATCTAAAAATAATTTTAAAATGCAAAATAAATGGAAAAATCCAAAAATTCTTTTTTTAAATATTATTTTCGGAATTTGAATTAACTAAAAAAAATAAAAAAAAATCTGTTTTTCTTTTTAAAAATACGTGAAATATTCTAAATAGAATATTACACTGAAATATTCTAAAAAATAATTTTAAAATACAGAATAAATGGAAAAATCTAAAAATTCTTTTTTTAAATATTATTTTCGGAACATTAATTAATTAAAAAAAATATAAAAAAATCTATTTTTTTTTTAAAATAAGTGAAATATTCTAAACTGAATATTAAACTATACATATTCTAAAAATAATTTTAAAATGCAAAATAATTGAAAAAATCAAAAAATTCTTTTTTTAAATATTATTTTCTGAACTTGAATTAACTAAAAATAAATAAAAAATAAATAATATATATATATATATATATATATATATATATAAATAAAAAATAAAAAAATAAATAATATATATATATAAATAAATAAAAAATAAATAATATATATATATATATATATATATATATATATATATATATATATATATATATATATATATATATATATATATATATATATATATATATATATATATATATATATATATATATATATATATATATATATAAAAGCTACCTTATATGCTAACTGTGGCGTGTTAGCCTAATTATCAAATTACGTCACAGTCTCTTTGAAATACACATCATTTCTTTTTCTGTTTTGAATTTTTTTTATATTAAATAATAATTTGATCCATTATCATATATTATAACAAGCAAACCGATGCCATTAATTTGGCTTCGTTGTACTTCACCTTTACTTTTCTTATATTTTTAAAGTTATTTGAAGTAAAGAAAATCTAAGGTTAATATATATGTCAATCAAAACTCATTATTTGTTATTAATAGTTAATTATGTTGTTTCCTTTTTATGCTCCAATAATGCATCACTAAGTTTAACCTTTTTTTTGTGCTTTATGTCCCATAAGGGAGCCAAGGATAAAGTTGAGTTGATACGTTAAAACCTTAATGGATTTCTTAATCAAGTTTACTTTCCACTAAATGCCTAATGGAGCACTTACTCCTTTACAGCTGTTTAAAATAAATTTGGTTTATATATATATATATATATATATATATATATATATATATATATATATATATATATATATATATATATATATATATATATATATATATGTTCAAATGTTTCTCGCATCTATTATGTGTTAGAATCCACCAATAAGAATTGAGTAACATTAAATGTATATTAAATGATATACATATTTATAACTTATTTTTATGAAAACTAATTTAATTCGTAATTAATGTTAATAATAATATTCTTTCAGAATTAATTCATGTATAAAATAATAAGAGTGTAGTCTACGAGAACAAAAGTATATATTCTACTAGAATACATCCCATCCTTCATATTCTATACAACTTTATTGTATTTTAAATGAGTGAATCCTGAAATAATGTTATTGCTGACATAAAACCTAGATACGAATTCATTCTAAAAAAATGTTATTGTTGACATTAATGACGAATTTAATTAATTTTAAAAAGAGAAAATTATAATTATGGATATCATTTAATATACATACATTTATACAAACCATTTAATATCTATCATTATTTAATTAAATAATAATCTAATTTTACTAAATTCCAATTGGTGCAATCTAACACACAATAAATGTTAAAAACACTTTAACCTAGTCATATATATATATATATATATATATATATATATATATATATATATATATATATATATATATATATATATATATATATAGTGTTATGTTATTTTGTTACTTATATTTATTGTGTGCTAGAATACATCAATATAAATTTAGTAGATTAAATAATTATTTAATTAAATAAATAGAAAATATCAAATGATTTCCATAATTATACGTATACTAAACGATATCAATAACTATAATTCTCTTTTTATGGAAACTAATTAAATATGTCATTAATGTCAACAATAACAATCTTTTAGAATGAATTTGCATCTAGGTTTTTATATATTAGTTCATATTATGTTTAAAGACTCACTCACTTAAAATACAATAAAGTTGCATGGAATATGAAGGCCGAGAGTGTATTTTATTAGAATACAATCTCATTTTGCTGGAATACACTCCCATTCTTGTAGATATTAGTTTATTCTGAAAGAATATTATTATTAACATTAATCATGAATTTAATTGGTTTCCATAAAAATGAGTTATAATTATGGATAGCATTTGATATACATATAATAAATACTAAATTCCTATTGATCAATTGTATCACACAATAGATGTGAGAAAATTCGAACCTACCTCTCTCCCTCTCTCTCTCTCTCTCTCTATATATATATATATAGATATATATATATATATATATATATATATATATATATATATATATATATATATATTATATCTTTTATCTTATATCTTATAGTATATATAAAATATATTAGTCATATCTTGAATTTTAAGAGGTACAAGATACAAAACTTATTGTACAAATCAATTATGCATAACAAAATCATTAATACTTGCCAAAATTTTGAAGACTTGAATTAAGGAATGTTATTAAAAAATAATTAATTTAGAGCAAAAAAACAATTTTATAATATTAAATCCATCAATAAAAGTTTATTTACATTTTTTAAACTAAATACCGATAATAATTACTTTACATCAAATGTATAAACATACAATATAGATATAAGTTATAAACATAAATATTTTAATTAAGAGTGGTAATTTTTTCTTATTACATAATAACCAATAACAAAATCTAATAATTATTTCCCCGTAAGAAAACTATTCATCCAAAAAACTAGCTATCGTCGCTGCTTTGCGCGGGCACACATCTAGTGTATGTATGTATGTATATATATATATATATATATATATATATATATATATATATATATATATATATATATATATATATATATATATAGACACACACACACACAGACATATATATATAGACAAAATTGCAAAAATAGTACATGCGGTATGCATTTTTTCCGAGGTTTAGTCAAAGCCTCGATTTTTTTGACTTCATGGTCCTTTTACCCTAGTTTATACGTAGAAATGGTCCATCGCTAAGTTGAAATGACTTTAATACCCTTGTGTATTTATTTTGTGATTTCTTTCCTTTTTAAAAAAATCTAAATACTTATTTAATAAGAGGGGACCCACCCTCTCTCTCCCTCTCATCTACTGTCGCCAAATCTCTTTATATCTCAAGAAATTTGACCAAAAAGTCAAACCTTCTACCCGATAAAAACACTCTCCGTCGCTAACCACCAGATCATCGGAATTCGACTGATTAATCTTCTACTCTACGAGGGAATACTAGTGTCTCATGTTTTGGATTTTATTTGAGATGTGTTTCTAAATCCACTCCCATGGATATGCAATCGTTCACAGATTACAGATCCGACCACCTAACCCTAGCTGAACCCAACACGAAAACATGATTTGAAGCCACAACAAGCTTAACAAACTTGAAGATTGCTCGATTTCTGCAAGATTAACAACCTTAATGTTGCTTGATTTATCAAGGTCATTGTTTGTGGGTTTATCGGGCAAACACACACACACAACTCAAAACACTGAGCTTGAGAGATAATTCACTCATCAGAACCTTGCCAGAAGATCTCATGTCAATGAGAATCTCACAACCTTAAACCTTGTCGGAAATAGGTTTTCCGATGACCATCAGAATTTGAAAGCATTGGGATTCTGTACAATGCATCATTTTAAGTTTGGTGAGGGAGTTAGTATAAACAATTTGCATTTTTGTTGAAAATTTTAATTTTTCAGTTTTTCATTTAAAATTTTCAAATTTTATTTTTCTTTTAGAATTTTATTCTATTGCATTCACACATAAAAAAATTCAAATAATTTGATAGCTCTATTAAGATGAAGTGTGATAGTTACCAAAATAACAGTCTCATAACAATCAATTTTTAGAATTATCTTTTCAAGTGCTTTAAATGTTTTCAATACGAACCAACATTAGAGTCGGATAATTTTTACAATGAAAGTGTGGGATGGAAAAACGAACAACGTTTTGAAAATAATTACCTTAGATGCCTTAAAAAAACGTAGATTGGATAACTCTTATCATTCCTTGAAGAACTGAACCCTATAGTTTCTGCGCCTTTTGAGGTTGGGAGGGAACTCTTGTGCCGAATATTATATATGTTAGAAATTGTACATCAAGCAACTTGAAGAAATCTGAACCTATCTCGCTCTCTCTCTCTCTCTCTCTCTCTCTCTATATATATATATATATATATATATATATATATATATATATATATATATATATATATATATATATAGGTTTTAATCCTTATGCGTTTAAAATTATAAATCTTGTCTTACGATTTATCGTGAGGTTTCATGTTGGTCTTGATTTCTTCATAACTTCTTCTCAAAATAAAACAATTATTTTACCCAACTATTTTTATTTATTTATTTTTCATATTTATTTTGATGTTTATTTGAATAAAACAAATGGACCTACACCTAAATTCTCACTCACTACCTTTTTTCCATTGACGTGCTAGATTGAGACCCCATCTCTTTCTCTTCTTATTGCCTCATCATCAAACAAAAAAAGCATCTGATATCTCAATTTTGATTAAAGACATATTTACTTTTTTCTGTTTCCCTGATAGAGGAGTGAACCACCAACGGGACACCGACACCGGTTTAATCAGTGGTGAAATCCACCATTCCTAACATGTATCGATTTTTAAAAACCAAAGGATGAACTTCAAGAGCTCCGTTCGAAACCGCACATGACTGCTAAACTTGATTAAATTTCATCTTCCCACTAGGAAAAACCAAAGTGACATGAATCAAAACTTCACTATTAACCTTCTCCATACTGATAGTCGAAACATCAAATCTCAACAGAGATTACTATAGTCGTTAACCAATGACATATAACCATATTTGGAGATGCACGTGCAACCATGACCTAGTTAATCACCCTCAATCCAATGTATTTCGAAATAACTTTCTGATAGGTTTTATAGGTAATAAAAAAATTACATGTGGCGAAAAACACCTAAACCCTTAACTTCACATGCAACCTAGAACTGATCTATGTTTTCTCTAATGATATCAGCTAACTATGGATATCAAGAAACCCTAGGAGAGAGGCTATGAAATCAAAATTCATATTAAATTAGGGTTACATACCTCTTGATTACTATTGCAAATAACAAAAGTAAAAATCCTTCTTCAAGACCTGGAAAAGCTAGAACCAAAGGTATGGTACCTCTAATGGCTTGTACCTAAATCCCTAGTAGCAAGAAGACTTGAGGAGAGAGGACGCTATAGGAGAAATTTTAGCTATCCTTCTGAGATTGTGAGTGGACTAAATTTGGATCCCAAAGGGTCCTTTTTATAGGCTGTAGGAAAACCCTAGTAACCCTAAAATTTGAATTAAATAAAAATATTTCAAATTTAAATTGGTTATCTAGATCCTAATTTCAAAGAAGATTCTAGAACCCTATATATGACTCTTCCAAAACCCTCCCTATAGGGAAGATTCTTGAAGCCTTGTTTTGTGCATCTTTTGAACAATAACAACCCAAGTTCCTACACTTTTAATTAATTCATTTAATACCGAAATTAACTTAATTTCTGATTAATTCCAAATTAATTATTACTATTTCCAATTAATATATTAATCATATACTATATTAATAAATCATTTATTTCAATTAATTTGTTAATATTATAATAAATTAACAAATTAGACTCTTTCTCCAAAAGTCACTCTATTCAATTACTAGTTTCGAGGGCAACCTAAAAATGAATTTGCTTATATTTCAAGAATATACCAATTTAGTTATTGGCTTAGACACCTTAATCCAACAGTCTCCCACTTGGATAAGTCTATAACTACAATTGTTGGAACATAAAGTTCTTCAGCCAAGCCGTCATTATCACATAACAGTTCCATGGGTTCTTAAATAGTTGGAACATAAAGTTCTTCAACCAAGCCATTTCCTTCGATTTTTCACTCGTTGCAGTGAACTCAGACTCACACGTGAAATAAACCATTCTATCTTATTTGGAAAAAAAATTCTCTTGGTCTGTTTGAAAACTAGCGTCATTGTTACCACTTATTCTTAATGTATCATTGCCGCCAAGAACTAGGAACGTGTCTTTCATTCTTCATAAATACTTGAGAATATTCTTCACCACAATCCAATGGGCTTTGCCAGGATTTCCTTGAAATCGACTAACCAAGCTCAAAGCATAAGACACATTAGAACGAGTATAGGTTATTACATACATGATCAGTCGTACAACCAAAGAATATGGGATTCGACTCACGTCAACTATCTCTTCATCAGTACTTGGACTTTAAGTCTTACTCAACTTGATAGTACTATGAATGGGCAATTCCCTTTTCTTTGAATTCTCCATATTGAAATACTTCAGTATTTTATCCAAATATGTACTCTGGTTAACACCAATAAGATGATTTCTTCTATCCCGATGACTCCTTATTTCAGGAATATAAGACGCTTCCCCCAGATCCTTCATAGAGAAACACTTCCCAAGCGAAGAGTTAACTTCTTGCAAGGTTGAAATGTTGTTTCTTATAAGAACTATGTCATCAACATACAATACTAGGAAGGTCACTATACTCGCACTAGCTTTGACATATACATAGGACTCATCTTCACTTCTAGAGAACCTAAAATCTTTAACTTTCTCATGGAAGCGAAGATTCCAACTGCGAGATTCTTGTTTTAATCCATAAATGGATTTCTCAAGCTTACACACCCTATCAGGAAACTTTGCATGTACAAAACCTTCTGGCCGACTCATGTAGATATCCCCATATAGTTTCCCATTAAGGAAAACCGGTTTTGACATCCATCTGCCAAATTTCATAATCATGAAATGCAACTATAGCAAGCATAATCCTAATAGACTTTATCTTAGATACTGGTGAAAAAGTCTCATCATAGTCAATCCCTTGGGTTTGAGTAAATCCCTTTGCAACCATCCTAGCTTTATAGCTATTTACTTTCCCATCCATGTTGGATTTCTTTTTGAAGATCTATTTGCACCCGACTGTCTTTCGACCAGGTACATGAGCAACCAGGTTCCAAACTTCATTATCATACATAGACTAAATCTCATTGTTCAACTCCTCCTTCCATTTAGCAGCCTCGGGGCTTGCCATAACTTCCTTGAAGTTAGCAGGTTCATCAAAATTTAGTGGTGTACGATCACCGACAAATGTGTCACCATCTGCAGTAATATGGAAAGCATTGAATTTAGGTGGCATGCTAACCCTACCGGAACAACAAACCAGTAATTAGTTTCAAATAGGTCAACTGGAACCTCTTCCTCATGTTGAGTGCTAATGTTGTTTGAGGATTCTGCATAGGATGCTTCTTGAATTTCTTTAAGATCAATAGCACTCCCACTGTCCTCTTTGAATATGAGATATCTATCACGAAAGATTCATATTCGAGCTATGAATACCACATTCTCACTAGGTATGGAGAACAACTATCCTAAGGACTTCTGTGGGTAGCCAATGAATTAACACTTCTTGGCTATGGGTTCAAGTTTTTCATGTGTCTCTCATCTTACAAGTGCTTCACAACCCTATACCTTGATATGTGCGAACGAGGGAGCTTTCCTTGTCCACATCTCATGAGGTATTTTGGCAACCTTCTGTTGGGTTTTTGTATACTATAACATCCTATGGTACACATACAACCCAAAATGCTTTGGATCTATGTTTTCTCTAATTATACATGCAATATTGTTTCCAAAGCATTAAGCCTACAACTAGCATACAATTGACATAAACAACATAGAATTAAGTTATGGAATTACCTTTTGTTGTAGCTTGTAGTTTTGGCCTTTAAGAACTTAGCACCTCAAATCTGATGCCTCAAATGGTTCACAAACACCATGAATAAAGAAGGACTCGAGAGAGAGGCTATTTAGCAAATAAAATCGTTTATCACTCTTCTTAGAATGCATGGGACCGATTTTGGTGACTATAAGTTCCTTTTATTGTGTGGCAAAGTCTAGGGTTACATCCATGCAAGTCCTAATTCACATGACCCTTCATATTACTTAGGCTCCATGAGTTAAACCTCCATGGACTATCTATATTGGTTTATCCCATCCTAAATAACCATGGATCATTGGCCCATACTATAAGAATCATTGATTTACCTAATCAGTCCCCGTATATTTAATTAGTCTCTTTTGATCATTAAATTAATTCTTGATCAATACTAATTAAATAATATGATTTCATATTAATATATTAGAACTTATAATGTATTAATAAATCACAACTAACCTCTTCTCAAAAGTCCATACTATCAAATTGCTCTGGTGAAGGCAACCCAAATGGACCATGCTACTTTCGGGTCAAGTACATACTATTTATAGTTATGGTCTTAGACACCAAATCCAATAGTCTCCCACTTGGATAAGTCCAATAACTATTATTGCAAGTACGACTTAGACACCGACTAGCAATCGTAGCTCTTAAAAGCCACTATCGAACTCTGACATAGTCAATGACGTGTCCATTAGAAAAGAGATCATATATTCCTCCATTCTAAACATCGTATGGACATGAGACATGGATTATAATCATTCTCTCTGTCGGTAACGACCATAAAATTTCAACCAATTTAAACTTTTCAAAACCAGCCCATATCTATTAAGTTATTACAAAAAGGTTTTCAGTTCATATATTATCAGTGTATCCCAGAAACATCAACATAAAACTAAGGACAGGTACAATCACGCCTTCGCCTTCCCACAATCTCCTGAAGTACCTGAAACAATACACTGAAACTGTAAGCCCGAAAGCTTAGTGAGTTAACCCCAAAATAACAACCACAATACCAAACACATATCATATCATATAATAAACAGAACAACCATGCATATCGAGTCTACAGTGTGACTGGTTCGCCTGCACCAGGCCTTCAGTCCACCCGGTCCACTCTCTCTCCGAGTCTAGAGTGTGACTGGTCCGCCCGCACCGGGCCTTCAAACTACCTGGTCCACTCTCCGAGTCTACAGTATGACTGGTCCGCCTGCACCGGGCCTTCAGTTTATCTGGTCCACTCTCCGAGCCTCAGTACGTCTGGTCCGCCCTCTTGGGGCCTTCAGCTTATCCGAACCACTCGTCGGGCCTTCGGTCTAACTGGTCCGCCCTAGGTATGTTGTCCTACAGCACAAAGCAGGACCCGCCTCAACCCAACCCCAGTCCAAACAACCATGTGCACATAAGCATATCATCATATAACAATTCACATCTAATCAAACCAATCTAGCAGATCACATATCATAGCAACATCCTAAACAGGATACCGACCTAACCGGTCACTAACATGGCATCATCCTATATACAAGGATACCGACCTCTACCAGGTCTCTAACATACACCATCCTAATAACCAGGATGTAGACATAGCAAGCAATAACATATCAAACATATACCCAGATTTTAATCTGATAAAGGTCCGACCTTGGTGCCTTAGAACCTGTTGATATAGTAAGGATAACTCACCTACAACTGCCGACTGAAGAATAAGACCACGCTGCTCCGACCATCGACACGAACTCCACCACTGAACATTACCAATTAACCAAATCCAATAAACACCAATAATTACCAAAATACCCTTGGAAGTCAAACTGGTCAATGCGTGGACCAAGTCAAATTTCTCAGTCAAAGTCAACCTTCCTGGTTGACCCTACTCGACGAGTCAACCCGTCGACTCGTCGAGTTCCTTTACTCAGAAACTCCCATAATGCGACTCAACATGCCGAGTCGCCCCATGACTCGTCGAGTCTAACAATCTCAGTGTCCCATCCTGATTAACTCACCGAGTCGTCCCTCAACTCACCAATTCGAGGCTTAACCAGAAAAGGTTAGGGTTCCACGACCAGACTCGCCGAGTCCAAGAACAGACTTGCCAAGTCCAAGGCAATCTTCAACAGAATCGTCGAGTTGTTCTTCCAACTCGCCGAGTCCATGCACATATTCATACAACTCGTCGAGCACACCCACGTGAATCACCGTGTCTCTTCAGTTCTCATTCCATACAGAGGCTTTTCAAGCCATGCAGGGGCTCCAATCCATAGATCCATTCCTCTACAGCCTAACCCTCACATAAAGTTGCAAACTTTACGTGAAGGCAAGGAGATGTAAGCCCAAAACACTTCTAGGGCTAGGGTTTAAGACAAAGGGCTTCACCAATGATTCTAAGATAGGAACTTTGTGTCCTTTTGGGCCATCACAAGTCTAGATCTGAAGTAGCAACTTCAGATCTAAGCCTCAAACTCGAGATAGCTCCCAAACAAGCTAATGAATCCCAAATCAACCACCATTCATGAATCAATAATGTAATAGCTTAAGGAGGAGGTTCCTTACCCCTCAAATGTGCCCAAACAGAAGTAGATTCCAGATCTACCCAAGCCCCTTGAAGATGGTCTCCAAATCCCAAAGCTTCTTACACAAATTTTCTCTTCCAAGCTCTAATTCTTCATCAATGGATTCACACACACAATATGACGGTTTCTGGATCTCAAATGGGTAGCCAAGAGGCTGAAAGGTGGGTTATAATGTGCTTTATATAGGGCACAATCCCCGGATTAGGGTTTTTCAGCCTTCAACACCAACTCGCCGAGTTGGTCACTTAACACGTGACCAGAACCACGATTCGACTCGCCGAGTTCATCCATCGACTCGCCGAGTCGAACTACCTTATTTACACTAAGAACCCTGAACTTGCACTTCTAAACTCGGGGTGTTACAATTGTCCCCCACTTAATTTAGGCTTCGTCCTCGAAGCCTGCTGCAGCACACAATTCCAGATACTACTCCCACAACGCATCTCCTGGAGTCAACCGACCCAGGTTCCTCTAAACACTGCTATCAACCCCTATAAAGTCCAACTCTTTCTCACAGAGTCACGACAACTACATCAAGCCGGCCACCGACTTCTTTCTATGGTAACAACACTTATAAACCAATGATCACCCGATGATACTTCCATCGTTCTAAATCACATAATCACTTGTCTCTTACGAACTAGATATCACCCTGAACCACCGGGTCCTGACCCGATACCAACTGCTATCCCTTTCCTTACTTGTCATAACTTTATCGAATTTACTGCTAGTACTTATCCCGCTTCCTTTCCGAATCCAACTCTTTTCTTTCTGTGCTGACAGGATGACACATCCTTCAGTTCCTGAGCAACTCCCATGAGCTCTCCTCTACAATCACATACACATGCATAACCTGCTCTAACATCCTCGGGCTGGAAAAACCCGACACACTGACGATACCTCCAAACATCACCAGGATGAACTACCGCTACATACATAACCTCCTGATCACAACCATACTGGAAGTCCAAGGCTCTATCCTTGCATCCCTTCCAAACCCCTCTGGTTCTATACCACCAGAAATTCTTCCAGAACCTCAACAAACACCCAATCTAGATGTGCTTCCATACCACCGACACAATCACAATGCTCAACAACTATAATTGAAATAATCTCAATCATCCATTCTCACTACTGCTTTCACTTCAATGAATCAACACTCCCTCCTTGAGTTACATACCTTTCCCTTTCCTTATCCAAGGAAATCTACTTGCCAACTTTGCCACTCCAGACAAGTGCCACGATGCTCATACCCCACTCTACACTATCCCTTGTAGAGTAACCACTACTCCATGCATTGCACATGCTCTGAATCTGCTCGCAAGGACTCTCGGGTCTATGCACAGCCTTCCACTAACATGATCAATACCCGGGGCCAGACCCACTGCTTGCTACCGCATAGCAGCATACTCAAATCACTTCTCGCATACAGATCTATCAACACTTACAGAGTCTTCAGCATGACTGGACCGCCTTACTAGGCCTTCCGCCAATCTGGACCACTCTCAGAACCTTCAGCATGTCTGGACCGCCCTCCAGGGCCTTCAACTTGTCTGGACCGTTCTCCGAGCCTTCGGCCTGACTGGTACGCCCACCAGCCTTCAGTCTCCCCAGACCGCTCAAACTATCATACATCATCCCGAACTATTCCTCTCGGTAATCTCTCCCATACATACTGTTCTAGACCTCTAGGGGTTCAGAACTTTATCTCCATTCCATATACTCAGATCCCGGCCTAATCCTAGGCTCCACAACAACCAATCACCCTTTCTGAAATCCTCGGTCTATATTCCGCCCCATCGGTCTGTCACTTACTCATACCAGCCCACACTCTTGGCTGACTGAAACACTGTTGGATCCCAAACAGCTAATCAAACTCTAACGCTTATCGATCCTCCTGAGAATTTTCCAATTCTCCCGACTTAGAGCACTCACTTCCAGCCACCGGTGACCCAACCGGCATCACTTAAACAACGTTACTCAACATATTCCCCTTATCCATGAACTGATTCCTCTAAAACGAGCAACCTCCACAAAATCACTCCTCCAACATCATACATCTCGAACTCTAAGGGAGTTTGACTTTCCACTGAACACTTCTCAAATCGCAATTGCTATATCCTACAACAAGACCATACAACCAAATTCTGGCCATCAATCCCTTGGATGCTAACCACTTACAACTCCTGACTACTATCACTTTCAACCCACCCATGAAACACGCAGAACAGAGAATAAAATACAACACCACAAAATAACAAGATAACCAGACAACAATGAAACGAAAACATACCCGCAACCGCATCCGGCTCTGCCCTGACCTCCTCTGCTGTGAGCTGAAAAGCGCGCTCCTGAGCCTGGGAGGCTCTGCTCCACCCTGGCCCACGCCAGCAATCCTCAATGTGGTCGGTGCTGGAACCTGCACTGGCCTGGAAACAAGTTGTGGACAGTTGGCGCTCATGTGACCAACCTGATGGCACTGATAACAAATCCTCATATCCATAATTGCGGCTGACTGACGGCAATCCCTCGCATAATGTCTCTCTCTCCCGCACTTGCGGCACGCACCACCGGACCTACAAACTTCGGTATGACCCTTCCCACACTTCTCACAAGTGCGGCCGTTCTGACTGCCCAACCTGGAATCAACGGTCTTGGACCGTTTTGGCGCCGGCTGCGACTGTACTGGGGCATGCCTCTGCTCTCTCAACTGTAACTCAATCTCTAACTCACGCCGCCGAGTGGCCTCCTGCAACTCCAACATGGTCTCGCACCTCTGCGTATACACGAACTGCCTGATATCCCTCTTGAGCATACTCAGATATCGAGACATCTGAGCCTACTCTGAAGCAAACTCAAGGCAAAACATCACCCTTTCCGTGAACATCCTGGTGATCTCCGTCACCGACTCTGAATCCCGCTTCAGCTCCAAGAACTCCTGAGCCAACCTCTCTCTCTCTCTCTCAAACTGCGGAACATAAGGAGTACTGAACATCTCCCGAAATTGATCCCATGAAACCGCAGCCTGTTGCGCATCAGAATAAGATCCCATACTCAACCTCCACCAATCCTTCGCCCCGATCCTCAAAAGGTTCAGAGCACACCTCACTCTCTGATCCGCAGGGCATGAACACATAAAGAAACATCCCTCCACGTCCGACAACCACCTCATTGCGATGATCGGATCTTGAACCCCATCAAATGTAGGGGGCTTCGTATTATCGAAGTCCCGATACTGAAAACCTTGATCGGCTCCTCCAGTTGCCGCTGCTACAGCCGCTGCAGCTGCCGCGACAGCTGTCTCTGTAAGAGCTGCATAGCACTCATTAAAATACTCAACCATGGCGGTCTTGATCGACCCAAACATCTTCGGTATTTCCGCCCAGAACATAGCAACAATCTCATCATGTAGGATCCCACGAATCCTGACATCCAACTCATCTGACCAATGACCTCGGGTGGCGCCGATCCACGCTGACCTCCCTCTCCTGATCCTGATCCTGACCCGGATCCACCCTCGACATGCCTTGTAACCACCATACTGAAATACACCGCAAGAAATCAGATGCTTCCCCAATAACCTGGGAACCAATTCCCAACCCGAACCTAGGGGTTGTGACTTCCTTGATATGCGTATGGGTCCTGTGCTTTCAGTTGTACGGGCCCATAATACCTTCCACTCTTACCCATATTTATATCAAGTTTCACCACAACACCCTAGCGATAACATATGCATGGCAACACTCAATCCTCACCTCTAGAGGAACTACTAACTACTTCACATAACGGGGAACCCTAGGCTAGCAGGCATCATAGAATCAGGCAATCCTATCATGCAATTCTTGAAGATCCCTAGCCTAATACTAGCATGTTGTTCTAACATATCACATAATCAAATAACTTGTATGGTATTTTGGGGTCTACTTACTGGCTCTGGCTGATCATACCTCCGCATCCTCCTCTACTTATTTTTTGAAAACCATGTCAATTACACTTTGAAAACACTCCTTGATTTGACACTGCATTCACACGAATGTTCCTCCAATTCACTCAAACCAAGGTTCTGATACCAACTTGTAACGACCATAAAATTTCAACCAATTTAAACTTTTCAAAAACAACCCATATCCATTAAGTTATTACAAAAAGGTTTTCAGTTCATATATTATCAGAGTATCCCAGAAACATCAACATAAAACTGAGGAGCGGTACGATCACACCTTCGCGTTGCCACAGTCTCCTGAAGTACCTGAAACAATACACTGAATCTGTAAGCCCAAAAACATAGTGAGTTACCCCCAAAATACCAACCACAATACCAAACACATATCATATCATATAATAAACAGAACAGCCATGCATATCGAGTGTACAGTGTGACTGGTTCGCCTGCACTAGGCCTTCAGTCCACCCGGTCCACTCTCTCTCCGAGTCTACAGTGTGACTGGTCCGCCCACATCGGACCTTCAGTCTACCTAGTCCACTCTCCGAGTCTACAGTATGATTAGTCCGCCCACACCGACCCTTCAGTCTATCTGGTCCACTCTCCGAGCCTCGGCACATCTGGTCCGCCCTCTTGGGGCATTCAGCATATCCGGACCGCTCATCGGGCCTTCGGTCTAACCGGTCCGCCTTGGGTATGTTGGCCTACAGCAGAAAAGTAGGACCCGCCTCAACCCAAACCCAGTCCAAACAACCATGTGTACATAAACATATAATCAAATAACAATTCAAATCTAATCAAACCGATCAAGCAGATCACATATCATAGCAACATCCTAACCAGGATACCGACCTAACCGGTCACTAACATGGCATCAGCCTATATACCAGGATACCGACCTCAACCAGGTCTCTAACATACACCATCCTAATAACCAGGATGCAGACATAGCAAGCAATAACATATCAAACATATACCCGGATTTCAATCCGATAAAGGGCCGGCCTTGGTGCCTTAGACCCTGTTAATATAGTGAGGATAACTCACTTGCAACTGTCAACTGAAGAATAAAATCACGTTGCTCCGACCATCGACACGAACTCCACCACTGAACAATACCAATTAACCAAATCCAATAAACACCAATAATTACCAAAATAACCTTGGAAGTCAAACTAGTCAACCCTTGGTCCAAGTCAAAGTCCTCAGTCAAAGTCAACCTTCCAGGTTGACCCTACTCGCCGAGTCAACCTGTAGACTCGTCGAGTTCCTTTACTCAGAAACTCCCATAATACGACTAAACTCGTTGAGTCCAACAATCTCAGAGTCCCATCTTGATTAACTCACTGAGTTGTCCCTCGACTCACCGATTCGAGGCTTAACCAGAAAAGATTAGGGTTCCATGACCAGACTCGCCGAGTTGTTCTTCCAACTCGCTGAGTCCATGCACATATTCATACATCTCGTCGAGCACACCCATGTGACTCGCCGAGTCTCTTCAGTTCTCATTCCATACAGAGTCTTTTTCAAGCCATATAGGGCCTCCAATCCATAGATCCATTCCTCTACAGCCTAACCCTCACATAAAGTTGCAAACTTTACGTGAAGGCAAGGAGATATAAGCCCAAAACACTTCTAGGGCTAGGGATTAAGCCAAAGGGCTTCACCAATGATTCTAAGACAGGAACTTTTTGACCTTTTGGGCCATCACAAGTCTAGATCTGAAGTAGCAACTTCAGATCTATGCCTCAAACTCGAGATAGCTCCCAAACAAGCTAATGAATCCCAAATCAACCACCATTCATGAATCAATAATGTAATAGCTTAAGGAGGAGGTTCCTTACCCCTGAAATGTGCCCAAACAAAAGTAGATTCCGGATCTACCCAAGCCCCTTGATGATGGTCTCCAAATCCCAAAGCTTCTTACACAAATTTTCTCTTCCAAGCTCTAATTTTTCATCAATGGAGTCACACACACGAGATGAGGGTTTCTGGATCTCATATGGGTAGCCAAGAGGCTGAAGGTGGGTTATAATGTGCTTTATATAGGGCACAGTCCCCGAATTAGGGTTTTCCCCTTTCAGCACCAACTCGCCGAGTCCACCTGCCGACTCGCCGAGTTGGTCACTTAACACGTGACCAGAACCGCGATTCGACTCGCTGAGTTCATCCATCGAGTCGCCGAGTCTACCTTCCTTATTTACACTAAGAACGCTGAACTTGCACTTCTGAATTCGGGGTGTTACACTGTCCATTTATTGTTTCTCGATTTCTGATTTATGATGACTGACTAATTGAACAAATCAAATCGGACCAGGCTTGGTCAAGCGCTTCGGGTGTCATCACTAAATCATTGAGGGGCCCATAGATATCTCTTTTATCCCTCATTGCATAAAAGGAATGGATAAATTGTTGGATTAATGTCTAAGTCCATAACTATTTTGGTATGTACTTGACCCGATTGTGAGCATGGTCCTTTTGGGTTGCCTTCACCAAAGCAACTTGATAGGATGATTTACGGAGAAAGAGTTTAGTTATGATTTATTAATTTATTATGAGAATAATATATTAAAACAGAAATCATATTCTTTAATTAATATTAATCAAGAATTAATTTTATGGTTACAAGAGATTAATTAAACTTGGGGGACTAATATTGTAATTATAAAATAATTGCATTGTGGGCTATGGATTCCTATTGGAAAGAGGATTGGACGAAATCTATGGGAAGCCCATGTGGATTTCGTCCAAGGGATTTCTAAAGGGATTCAATGAGTTGCTTAAGGCCTAAGCAGAGAATTAGGGTTTCCCTTGAAAACCCTAGCAGTCCATACAAGTATAAAAGGAACCCTATGGCACCCAAAAATGTGGCTAAGCATTCCTTGGAGTTTCTTGGACATCTTAGTGCCTCCTTCTCTTTTCCTAAGTCATCCTCTTTCTCTTGGTGTATGTGAGCCATTAGAGGTGTGACACTTGTGACACTAAGCTTTCAAGAGTCAATTACAAGAAGGAATAGATTGTTATTACTACATAACAATCAAAGGTAAGATCTAAACCCTAATTCATTTGGTAAATCGTTTATTGTATGCTAGATCTAGGGTTTACGGCTTTGGATGATTATTGCATGTTCATTAGACAAACTAGATCCAAACATTTAGGGTTTGTACGTACACCATATGATTGATGTAGTGCTCAAAACCCATCAGTGGTATCAAGGCCTAGGTCGTTTTCTAGTGAATTGATGCAATAATGAACTGTCAAAGATCAGGAAATTGAATTTTTTTGCTTTCTGTAGCATGAACTCGATGAGTGATGAACTCAACAAGTTTAGAGCCCAACTCGACGAGTTTACAGTTCTGTTGCCGGGATTTTTGTCACACCGCAAAACCACGAACGGTGGAAACGTTCAGGGGTGGAGGACGTCATGTACAGTATCACAATAGTGTAATATAATAAACAAGCAACAACATCATCCATTGCATAATAAGTAAAGTTTTAATACATGTGTGTTCTTTCATTATAATAAGACACCAAAAATATACAATCAAAATAACAGACGAGACTTGTCTGCTCCGTCTTCTCAAAACCTGGCCACCATACCTGTCTACTGTTGACATGAGAATACAAGTTATTTTGAAAGCGAGTATCAGCTTTAAAGCTGGTGAATTCATAAGTATTTAAGTGTCATTGTCTTGCTTATGAAAATCTGTTATGAAGGCCATGTATACCTTTAAATGAAAGTGTTGATGTAAGTATGGAAACCCTAGAAAATCCCTTATTTCCTATAAGTATGAATTGTAGTCTTCTACCAAGACCTGAATGTTTTGTAAGTAAAATGATAGTTTTCCTTTAATTGTTTAGTACTAAAGTACTTAGTCTAACTCATCGTTTATGTGAAAGTATCACAAAATAAAGTAAACAGGAAAATGTACTACTATAAGTGTTGTCACTGGGTACTAGGACTAACACAACATATGTAACTGTTATCCTAAGGTACTAGGGTTAACACGACCTATATACCCTAATGAACATCCGAAGATTGTCCAATTGTCCTCTGTAGCAGCAGCAGGGCGGAGGAAGGGTTAGTCCGTGTAAAGGTACTCCTAGTATATGTAATAACTGTAGGCATCCGTAGATGTTCATCACCCACTGTTGCTAACAGATGGGTTCCAGAATGGTTAGTCCCGTCCATATATCCCGAGGTACTAGGGATAGGGGCCCATCTAGGTATCCCGAGGTACTAGGGATAGGGTCCTGTCTAGATATCCCGAGGTACTAGGGATATGCAGGAAGATTTACACACAAGGTACTAATAAATCATCCTCGCAATTTGAGATACAAGTATTCATGTTAATATACACAGGTAAGTGTATCTACGTAAAGGTACTCATGTATCATGTAATCAAATGTAAATGTACTCATGTATCAGGTAATGTACTGGTATAGACTCATGAATGAACTGACTCTTTTGTGATTCCTTGTAATAGGAATTATGTTTGATATCTTCAAATTATCCCTATGATAATTAACTGAGAGGTAATTGTGTGATCATGTAGGTTTATACACTCTTACTACTCAAGGGTGTGGGAAACTGAATGAAAGGTGTAAGCTAAAACATAAATACATATATAAGAATATAAGTGTATATGCATAGTTTAGTTCAAGAATGTAAAATAATGGTTTAGCAAGATATCTAGGAGTTTTGACCAATAATTAAGAATGACTTGATGTCATTTTAATAAACATTTCAAAACTAATACTTTTGTTATCAAGGTATTTTAAGATAGAAAACCACTTCATGTGTCACCTTTTGAAATATGTGAAATCTACTGCGTGAAAAAACAATTACAAAATAAATAAGATTGATTTAATAACATACTGTTTTCTACTTGTATTCACCCCCATTAAGACATTTAAAATCATTTAAAACATTGATTAAGTTATGAACTCACCTGTAGTTGGTGATTGGGATGAACTGAATGGTATAGGATTGCTAGGTGTCAAGCGAGGACTTGTACACACACTACGATCAATTTGGAATAAAAACCCGAAGATCCGTGAGAGATAAAATGGCTTTTCTCTCGTTGGAAATGTGAATCATGAATGAATTTGGTTCAGAATTCTATTTATAGTCCTGAGATATTTTTGGCAGAAAATATTTTTATTCCTATAATGAACTCTAATATAATAGAGTGTTGGAATAATAGTGTTGCACAAAATCCTAGTGCACCCACTCTCCTGATATTTCCTGAAGTGTAAACCTTGAATTACTCAAACTTACGCGAAAAGTCTGAAAATTAACTGTGACTGCTATAACTTCTATTGAAGTGATAAAGTTTATACATAATGCAAATTTCGGGTTGTCAGAATTTTCGATTTTCTGGCCAGATTTTGTTGATGATAATTGCCAAAACTAGTTTTTCTTGCCTAAGTCCGATTTTTTAAGTTTTGAATGGTTATCCTCATCAAAAATGATGGATTTGGTTAAATATGGATAATATAGGATTATTATAAGTCAAATATTTAACCTAGTAACACTGAAAAGTTACAATTTACACCCTTTAGTTTTATAGTTTAAATTTGAACTTAATAGTTTTAGTCTTTGAAATTTAAATATTTAAACCTAATTGTTTTGAAAAGTTTCAAAAACTTGCCCTCAAGTTTTGGAATTTAAATTTTGATTAAAAAGTTTAATTTTGAAATGTTTAAATTCTAAACCCTAATTGTTTTGAAAAGTTTCAAAACTTGCCCTCAAGTTTTGGAATTTAAATTTTTTGATTAAAAGGTATTAATTTTGAAATATTAAATTCTAAAACCCTAATATTTTTTTGAAAAGTTCAAATTAGACCCTTATGGTTTTATTAAGTTAATTAAATGTAAAATTAAAAGAGAGTTAATAAATCCATAATGATATGGTTTATATTTAATTAAATTAAAAGTATAATTTTATTAAATTAGACCTCCTAGTATTTTAAAAGTGTAAAATACACCCTTATACTATATAAAATTAAAAGGTATAATATTATATATGTATGAGTAAAAGGTCAGTCTTACCGTTAGTAGGCCTCATTCACGAAGCTGGTCTATAAGGGGTGTTTAAGGAAGCAGCCTGTAAAATGACCGCCATTGGGTATCCATTCATACCCACCGCACTCTTGACTGGTGGAGGGCCGTTAGCCGAATGGGTAGAATAGGACACAACCTTCCATTATAAGTATAATGTAATACGAAGTAACTAAATGTTTTAAAAATTCCCAAATCTTAGTTACTTTAGGAAAAATGTGGAGTTGGTACTATGCCATGAAATTACACTTTGTACCCTTGCTAAGACGTTAGTGGAGCGTGTGTGGTTAACTGGCACACTAATTGGGCTCTAAGCAAAGGTGGCAAAGGGTGACTCGATGTTTGTCATAGATCAATGAAGCGTGTGTGGTAAACCGGCACGTCGATTAGGTGACTGTAACATTCGGGCACCATGTATATTTGCATGGTTATCCACAACTTGTTTGTGATCCTCGGCATCCCAGTCACAAACAAAGGACACACTCGATATTTAAACATTCCATTGAAAAGTTCAATGAATCTCAAAAGATCTAGGAGTTTCAATTCATTTAAAACTTAATTTTCAATTTTCGTTTTTCATGGTGGAAATTGGTAAATCGCCATTTACCTACCTTCAAATGTTCTGAAATTTGGATTACAACATCCCTCTTCCATATTGTAGAATATTGTGTTGGGTCCAACATTTAATATCTCATTTGGGTGTTTTGTTATGGACTCAATAAACTAACATGAATTTTCTCCGTTTTTGTAGATGTCAAAGTCTGACAACTATGGTCTTCCTGAATCCGTTGGAAAAGGTTTTCCACTTGAAGATCATGTTCCACAATTGGATTGTGGAAATGGAAATCATGCTTTGCTTCCTCCACCTCCTCCAATAATTCTCCCTGGCCCACGTGTTCGAAGACTTGAAAAGTTCAAGGTCACTCAAGCACTATTGGCAAAAATACACGACGATGGAAAGTCTGTATGTGCTCATGTCTTGGATATGAAGTTGCATATTGATAGATTGGGAATGTTGGGTGTTGATGTCTCAAGGAAGTTGGCTGTTGACTTGGTTGTTCAGACACTTCCCGAATCATATGGTAATTTCGTTAGATAGTACTATATGATGGACCACAACGTGACTCTTATTGATTTGACTTATTTGCTTATTGTTGTTGAATCAGGAATGATTTGGCGCACTGGTCGAATAAATTTGTCTAGTAAATCGATATCCCAACCTTTTATGGGCAATGGCAACAATGGAAGTCCGGAAAAGTTTTCTCTACGCAAGTAAAAAGGTTGAGTATGAGATAGTCTCGTGTACCATTGCAGAAGAATCCATTTGTTTCTACTGCCAAAAGAAGGGGCATTGGTTACGAAGTTGCCCTGACTACCTAAGAGATGTAAGAGATGGGAGAGTCAAGATGTATGACTCTGCTTCAGGTAAAATCCACTATCTAAGTCTAGTAAGATCCTATTTGGAGATTCTAAATACATGATGTGATAAGATTACATTTGGTGATTTGTAGGATCAAAGAAAAGAGAGGAAGCTTAAAGGAAGATGTGAGCTGAGTTTGGTCGCCAAGAAATGGATTTCGATCGAATGATTCGATGATCGTATTTTTGGAGCTGCTACTTTTAGAGTTATGATAGATTTCTTAGGAATATGTAATAGCGTAGTTTTCATTTGATTTGCATTGTAAGGACAAGTTTTCTGCACCTTTTATAAATAAAATAAATTTTGGTTTTGTCTTCTTTATATATTTCCTTGCAATGGCATGAATGAAAAATTGACGTTTGTGTATTTCTAGTTTTAGCAATGTTGAAATGGATGTGATTCTTAGTTATGTTATTTGTGGTAATGTCAAGAATTTACCAAATAGGGAAAGATTCTTCTCGCCCCAGGTTCAATTGGACATAAACTTGGAATCATACAACTTGTATTGTATGATGAATGAGAACCTTCATATTTGGAAATTTAAGACTAATTCCTTGACAAAGAGTCAAGTTAAGGACTAGGAGAACTGGTACATAATGTTGTGCACTAGTCAAGTCCACCACAAACAACGATCAAATTATTCGTCATTATTTACTAAAGGTCTAGTAAATGTGGTCATGCGTATAAGATTAAGTGGGATTCTAAATCATTGAAAATTTTCAACGTATGGCAGAACGAATAAGAAGAATCAATTTGGCAGAAAGAAAAAAGTTTCTCCAATGTAAGAAGAAGAGAGAGTAATTTTGTATCTGAAAGGTCAAAGTATATGGTTTGGGCTATGAAATACATGTATGGATGAGTTACAACATTTGAAATTGTTATTTGGAGTATTTTCGGTATTTTTGGTGTTTTCGGTATAGGAATGTTCTCGGTTCGGGTGTGACCAAAAACTTGTTTTCGGTCAATGTTGGTACTAATAGGTTGTCAAGTTGTCATTTGTAAGTAGTCGTTCACTGTGAGGTTTTCGGTCCTTGAGTTGTCTCAGACGGTTTATAGCTATAATCGTATGCAAGGTCAATTTCAATAATTCTTCTACTAATCTTCTTCTTTATTTCATTTTCTTGATTGATCATTGGTAAAGATCCTTCCATCAAGGACCTTACAATTGGTATTAGAGCTTCAAACTGGTGTCAATTAAGCTCATTTTTCAGTTCTCGGCTTCACAACATTTGTTCATCATGTTCTCGGTCACTAAAAGCTTGTTTTTGCTAATATTTTGAAGATCAGATTTTGATTTTACATCGTGTGGAATCAAGATCTGTTTGGAATTCAGCCATTTTGGTTAAATTCTTACAGTTTTCGGCTTGATCTCCATCAACCGAAAACTCATACTCAACCGAATTCTCTTTGATAAGTGGGTTTTTGAAGCTTTAATTGGCATTCTCATTGCGTGGAAATCAAATCAGATCGAAAAACCAAGCTCTTCATTGAAATCTGTGAAGTTTTTGGCTTGATCTTCATAAACCGAAAACTGTTCTTCAACCAAAAATTCTTGTGTTCTTCAACTGAAAATCTTATTCAATCCATAATTCCGTGAAACTTTAGAAACCGAAAACTCTTAAGTCTTCACCAACCAAAAACCCTTGAATACTCAGAAACCGAAAACCTCATTTCTTCAGAAACTGAAAAACCTTATCACTCAGAAACTGAAAACCATATATTTTCCTCTAAAACCGAATTCATCCAATCACACCTTGTTTTCGGTCAAGGTTCTTCAACTGAAAACCCATTTTTCTTTGATCTTTTGGTTTATTTTTCAAGTTAATTTTTATTAAAAAAATTTAAAAAAATCAAGCAATAAAAAAAATATGGAATCTCAAAACATGTCTACTCATCATGAATTGGATGCTATTATGGGTACCACTTCTCGAATTCCCCGATTGTTATCAGCGGAAGGATTTCTTGAATGGAAATATCGGATTAAAAAATACATCAAGATGAAGGATTTTAAAATTTGGAGAAGTATTTTGAGAGGTCCAATCCGTATCACAGCAACATTGGAAGATGGCACTATAATTGATAAGCAAGTTGAGAACTACACCGATGATGATTTCGAGAGAGTCGAGGAACAAGAAAAGGCTCTTGCCACACTCACTATGGCATTATCTCTAGAAATTCCTCAAGGTTTCTATGAGTCCACTTCAGCAAAGGCATTATGGGAAGCATTGATCGAAGTATACGAAGGGAATGAAGACATGAAACAAAGTCTCCAAGACATGTTGCGACAGAAGTTCAACATGTTTAACCATGTCTTGGGGGAATCTATTGAGAATCAATTGCAAAGGTTTATCACACTTACCACCGAGATGAGCTCTGCTGGTGTTATGGTTACAAAATATGAGATCAACAAGAAGCTGCTGAATTCTCTACCGAAATTTTTGGATCTGAATGTCTCAGTGATAAAGAAGACCAAAGATTTGAAATGTTTGAGTTTGGATGAAACGATGGCGATCATTAAGGCTTGTGATCTCGATGATAAGCAAAGAGAGATTAATCACGTTAATTCATACTCCTCTGCAAATCATGGAATCCAAACCACCAACAACACTGCTTTCTCAAGTTTCTCTACTCCTCAAGTTTCTCAAGTATCTCATGTTCCTCAAGTTCAACCCTATGTGACTCATCAGCCCACCTCATACGTCTTCCCATGAATGCAAAACATTCAAGTTTCTCAACCTCAACCTTCTCTTCAACAAGCTAGTTCTGTTGTTGATTCATCCTCAAATGCACCCATTCAGGCTCATGGAAATAATCCTCAATCTTCATCATTGAAAGAAAAAGAAGAAAATCTGGCCCTCGCCACTGGTCTAGTGAACTGTTACAACGCTTTTGTGGCTGGGGAACTTTTCCCAGAATTATCACATTTGCTGACCTAGATGAAATCCATCCAGAGGATGTGGAGGAAATGGGCATCACATGGCAAATGGTTATGGCTGTTTTTAGGGCAAAACAATTCTCCAAGAAAACTGGGAAGAACAACCGGAGTGTGAACTCTGACAAGAAAGTGGGGTTCAACAAAGGAAAGCTGAGGTGTAATAATTGCCATGAACCTGGAAACTTTGCCCGAAAATGTCCAAAACCAGACCAAAGAGAGAATTCTGAGCGAGTTATGGTGTCGGTGAACAACAACAGGGGATCCTCTGCAAACAATCAGACTGGGAACTTGGCTATGGTGGCTCGATCCATTGATTGGGAAGACCAGATTCAGGCTCTGAATATTTCAGGACCTGAAAATGCACATCTTGCCTAGATCAAGGATGGTGTGGAAGAAAAAGAATAGAAGGATCCTTAAGAGGAAATGATGAATCTTCAATTTGTATTCATGGTGCAAACAACTCCAAAGCCTGCCAAACCCGAGGCAATGAAAACAGTTGCTCTCAATCTTGTATGAAGACTGTTAACTTCTTACGTGACCAAATTAAATTAATTAAGAGAGGGAATGAGGATCTTAAGTATGAAGGCTATACATTTAGGAAAAATCAAAAGCCTTTGAAAACTCAATTAGAGAACAAAACAAAAGATTTTAAGAAATTGCAAGAGGATTACAACAACAAGTGTGAGAATTATGATCATCTCAAAAGAAAACCTGCTGCTGTAACCACTGAACTTGACGCATTGAAAAACTGATGTGAAAATGCTGAATTTAATTTTAAAAATTTCGATGGGTCAAGTGAAATAGTTGCAAAAATGATCGAGGAACAAATGCAGTCGAAGGAAATTAGTTGTGGTAACCAGAGAAAAGTTGGATTAGGATTCAAGAGCGTCCCTCCTCCCTTCAATAACAATTACACTACTATTCCTTTATCTCAAGAAGAAATTGACAAAGAACCTTTCTTGGTTTATGGGAAGCCAACCTCTGAACAAGAAACACGGTCTAATGATAAAATTTTGGATACTAACATTTCTACCTTAAGTGCAGATGTGTTAGTCGCTCAGGGGGGGCAAGAAGCTGAAAAGTCTGAGTCGAATAATTTTGTGTCTAAATTTGGTGTTGAATTTTGTGATGAGTCTGTGTTAAACTCAAAAGCAAATGTCTTTTGTTTCTAGTGGTGTGTTGTTTCAGACAGATAATTTTGAAAATAATGATGTTGTTTCTGATAAAGTTGCTAAATCTGATTCGAGTGCTTCTACATCTTTTACGTTTGCTACACAATCTAGTACTTGTTGTTGCAACTGTGAAAATGCTAGAAAAGATAATAAAAGCCAGAAATCTGACAAAAGCAGTACCAAGTCCAATGATAATAAACAAATTTGCTTCAATTGTGGTACTGCTGGTCATATTGCCCAAAACTGTCTCAATCGGATGTTTGTGCATTACATGTCACAAAGAGGAGAGAATGAGTCTAGAGGACGGTCTTTAATTAGAAATTCCTCAAGAACTCGCTCTCGAGATGATGACTGGAAAGAAAATCAAAACAAGAAAATGTCAATTTTTCATAAGAACAAACAGATTTCTAATAAAATCACAAACAGTTTACCAAAATCGACCAAAGCTAAGCCAAATTCGATTTCATCAAAATGCAGGTCTGGTTCTTCAACTTCTTCAAGTAGAAAATCCACCTGCTCAAATCAAACTGAAGAGGAAATTGTTTCAAAACCTAAATATCAATAGGTGCCAAAATTAAAGTCTAATCAGTCATCATCATCTTCTGTATCTTCTGTAAATGAGAGTTAAGATTCATGAAAATCAAAAGATAAATTTGTGAACGTTAAGGGTCAACCCAGGAATGTAATGAACTGGGTCCCCAAATCTAAATGATTCCGATCATCATGCAGGGACAGATGCGGAGGAATGTCGTCAGACCCTGGTATGTCGACAACGGCTGCTCCCGGCACATGACAGGAGATATCTCCCAACTGCACAACATTCAGACCTTTAATAGGGGATATGTCTCCTTCGCGGGTGGAGTGCTTAGTTTTGAGAAGGTCAACTATGCTCCTGAGTTGAAGCACAGTTTATTGAGTGTTTCTCAAATCTGCAACAAGGGTTATTCGACACATTTCACCGAAAATGAATGTCTAATCTTAAAGCCTGACAATGTCATCCCAGAGGAGTGGATTCTTGTCAAATCAAAGCGGGATGGGAATGTCTACATTATTTACATGAACAACAACATTCCCGATGAAGTTAGTTGTCTCTTTTAAAAGGTCTTAGAACAAAACGCTATGTTGTGGCATCGTCGACTTGGCCATGCAAATGCAAAGAATCTGAACCGTCTTGCCAAAAACGAAATGGTCCGTGGTCTACCCATCGGAGACTTCATCACTTTTGAAAAATGTGTGTCATGTGCTCAAGGAAAACATCATCGAAAGCCACATCTGGCAAAGCAAGTCAACTCCATCAGTCAGGTGCTCCAATTGTTGCACATGGACTTGTTTGGTCCGGTCAACGTCCTCAGCATCAACCGAAATTCATACTATCTTGTTGTGATAGATGACTTCTCTCGCTTCACGTAGGTCTTCTTTCTATCCAACAAAGTTGGGATTGTTGATCTTATCAAGAAGTTCATTGTAATGATCGAGAACCAAACCAACCACCGAGTGAAAGTGCTACTCACAGATAATGGAACAGAATTCAAGAATGTTGTTCTTGATCATTTTTTGCTCTGAGAAGGGTGTTGTGTGTCAGTTTAGTTCTGTTCGGATACCACAACAAAATAGTGTTGTTGAATGGACGAATCGAACGTTACAAGATGCAGCAAGGACGATGCTATGTGATTCTAAACTTCAAGTTTTCTTTTGGGCAGAGGTGATCAACAATGCTTGCTACGTTCAAAATCGTGTCCTGATCAACAAAGCCCAAATGAAAACTCCGTATGAGATTCTATATGGACACAAGCCATCTGTCAGCCATTTCAGAGTATTTGGTTGCACTTGCACCCTTCTTCACTTGGAGTCTAACCCAAAGTTCAACGCAAAAGCTGATGACTGCTATTTCATCGGATATGCTGCTCGTACTGCTTACAGGGTACACAATAAGAAGACGAAGCAAATCGTGGAATCTTTTCATGTACGTTGGCTGCAAGAGAATGAAACGGACACTAGGGTGGGTCCTGATTGGCTGTTTGGCTACACATTACTATTCAAATCTTTTAGTGTGCCGTCTGATAACCAAGCTGGGTCTACCTCTGGCTCGAAGAATATCATTGAAGACGATGATGAAGGGTTTGTTTACAGACCACCATTGGTTTCTGCTACTGATCTCCCAGTGGAGTCATCTGTTCCAATCGCTTCTCTAGAGTCCTCAACACAACAATCTGCTCCAGATGTCGACGCTACTCCTCTAACTCCAGTTGAAAGAGAGTTCGTGAACCAAGATGCTTCTGCTGTCACTCAAAATCTGATGGAACTTCTCTTTCCCGAACGAATCGCTGATGATTTTGTAGCAAATCCAACAAATGAAACTGTTTCATCTGCTGTGGATTCTTCAGCAAGTGATGGAGCTATTAATATTCGTAATCTTCCTGTTTCACTCAATGACATCAGTCAAGATATACCCTCTCGTATACAGCGTGATCATCCGATCGAGAATGTCATTGGCCAGCTGGGCGATGGTGTTAGAGCTAGAAGCCAGAGTGGAGACACCAACACATGTCTCTATTCTTGTTTTATCTCTCAAATAGAGACCAAGAACGTAGAAATGGGTTTGAATGAGCCCAGCTGGGTGGATGCAATGCATGACGAGCTAAATCAGTTCGAAAAGCTTGGGGTTTGGACATTGGTGAAATTGCCTAAAGGCAAGAATCCTGTCGACACAAGATGGGTATTTTGAAATAAGCAGGACGATTCGGGTGTAATTGTCTGAAATAAGGCGAGATTGGTTGTCTGTGGGTTCAGACAGATAGAGGGTCTTGATTATACAGAAGTACATGCTATGGTGGCACGCTTGGAGGCTATTCGTATCTTCCTGGCTTATGTCTCCTACATGAACTTCACTGTCTATCAAATGGACGTCAAGATGGCTTTCTTGTACGGCAAGGTGAAGGAAGAGATCTATGTTGATCAACCTCCTGGGTTCATCAACTCGAAATTTCCTAACCATGTCTACAAGTTAGACAAGGCTCTGTATGGGCTGGATCAAGCTCCTAGAGCCTGGTATGCTACTCTCACACATCACTTGCTCAATCATGGCTACTCACGCGGCACTATCGATCAGACCCTATGCATAAAGCATGTCGGTGCAGATCAGATTCTTGTACAAATCTATGTAGTCGACATCATTTTCGGGTCAACCACTCCATAGCTATGCAAGGAGTTTGAGGACGTTATGAAAAAGAGATTCGAGATGAGTTCGTTGGGCGAGATGACCATGTTTTTGGGGCTTCAGGTCCAACAACTTTCAGCCGGTACCCTGCTTCATCAAGCCAAATATGTGGAGGATATGCTTGAGAAGTTCGGGTTCAGAGACGCGAAACCTGCCTTGACACCCATGGCAGAGAGACCCCTGCTGACTCCTGATATTGAAGGCAAATCAGTAGATCAAACATACTACAAATCGATGATCGGTGCACTGATGTATCTAACTGCAAGTCGCCCAGACATTATGTTTGCGGTTTGTCAATGCGCGTGTTATCAGGCTAAATCCTAAACTTTCTCATCTTATTGTTGTCAAAAGAATTTTTCGGTACCTCAAAGGCAGCCCAAAATTGGGTCTTCGGTATCCCAAAAATTCTGAATTTGATCTGTATGCTTTTGCTGAAAGCAACTATGGAGGCTGCGAGCTTGACCGGAAATCGACTTTAGGCGGATGTCAATTTCTAGGTGATCAGCTGGTGTCCTGGCAGTGCAAGAAGCACAACATTGTCTCAACCTCAGCAGCAGAAGCAAAATATGTGGTTGTGTCTGCTTGTTGCTCTCAATTCATATAGATCCAACATCATCTATTGGATTGTGGTTTGAATTTTCAAGAAACCCCTATCTTCTGTGATAATGAGGCTACGATCCAAATTGCTAAAAATCCGGTCCAACACTGAAAAACCAACCACATCGACATCAAAGTTCATTTTATCAGATATTGTTATGAGCGCTCGCTCATTTGGCTAGAACAGGTTCCCTCTGCTAATAATCTAGCGGATTTGTTCACAAAGCCATTTAACAAAGCTCGATTCAATGTGCTGTTAAACTTTTAGACAATGATTCGTTTTGAGGATTAATTTTTGTTTAGGTTAGTTTAAATTTGCGCATTAATATTTCATTCTCACCCATGCACAAATTTAGGGGGAAAAACAAACAAAAAACAAACAAAAATTAGAAAATAAGAAAATCCAAAAACATTAGAAAATCAGAAAATCCAAAAACATTAAAAAATCAAAAAACTCAAAAATATTACTGACATAATTCTTTTAAGTAAGAAATATATGGGAAGTGATATAAAACTTGTGATAACAGGCAATCTGAGTCTGTGTGAAGTACCAAAGTTGAATTGTCTAGGCTCTATGTTTGATGCGCTGGCAGGCACGAAAAAATTTAATGGTCTTGACTAGGTGCAGATGAACTTAAGGAATCTAGAGATTTGAGAAAAGTCTGACCTAGATAGTTCCATTTAGCCTGACAATACAACACTTGAATAGGTTGAGCAGGGAGATATACACGAGAATCTACCGGTCACATTAAGAGAACCCGTATCTAGAACTGTGGTTTAACTTTTCCTTAATGTACGGATTTTATCCTTAATTCCGATATTGACGGGGCGACTGGGGAATTCCGATAAATTAGGTATGTAGATAGTTATTTTCTTTCTTTCCTGTTAGTCATATGTTGCCTTCATTGTGTGATCGAAAGATTCGACCTGGACTGCAACATATGCAAATATGTCTATCTGCATCTTCTATCTATGCTATTCTTTCGACCTGTTAGCCATATGTTGTCTCCTCTGCGTGATTAATAATCCGACCTGGTACACAGCATATGCAACCTTCTACTTCTCAATCCCTTTAAAACTCTAGTTAGTCATATGTTTCACCCTCTACTTGATCGGAGGAGATCCGACCTGGGTGTACAACATATGCACTCTAAATCAATTCTCTCTCCTAATAATTGTCTGCTCACCTAAAGTAAGGAGTATCTCGGAAGTCCTTGATTATTGGGGTATATCAAGAAGCGGAAAACACGTTCTAGTACAACTAAAATTGAACAATTATAGATTGTCTATAGATCTCGCTGCTCAATTTAGGTGGATAACAATATCCTTGGTCGTCGTCAGATAAATGGTCCTTAGGAATTTTATCTAGTAACTTAGGATCAATCTATCCAGTCATTGATAGCATACCTAAAATTTGTCACAATTTTTCGTGTTTAAGTGGACCACAATACCAACGATTGACCAGATCTATTCATGAAAGGAGAGGTATTGACAAATGGAAATGATTGTCCAACAACTTTGATCCCACATCTCAAAAGGTTATTAATTTCAGATAGAGACGAACGTTAGGTTAAAATTCAAATTTTAGTTTTATTTTAATTTTAATTTTAATTTAATTTAATTTTATTTTCTTTTTTTAATAAATTTTAGAAAATATTTCATTTTTATTTTATTTTATTTTTATTATTTTTATTTGGAATTAATCCTCAAAGAGTTTTATTTTTAGAATGTTTTGCGTATTGGGCCTCGTAATTTTAAAAAAGGGATGCAACCCACCGGTTATGGATACGGGTATGGGTCAGGTATATAAGGGAAATGACATCACCGAAATTTGTTCCTCCCCTCATTTTCCTCATGCTGACCGAAACTCCCAGAATTTCTCTCTTCTCTCGAAAAACTTTTTGTGTGATTTCTTGAAATTGATACTCAAATCTTACAGGTATGAAGTTTTCGACGTGGATACATTGTTATTTTTGTGAATCGACCCTGTAATAGAGGCTTAATCATCAAAAATGAACAATCGACAAGCTTTCGGTCCAACAGTTCTTGGTCCTGAGTTTTCGGTCCATCAGCTAACCGACTTTCGATCAAGTCGTTTTCGGTCCAACGACTCACAACTCAATCGGCTTCAAGACCATTAAATTTCGGTTAAATTGGCTAAGTAGCTTTCGGTCTTGGAGCTTTTGGTCTTGAACTTGTTGACCGAGAACCCAATTTTGTCTAATAAATTTTAAATCAAATGGCCAATTAAATTGATTTAATTGAGAAAATAATTTTAATTGTTATAATCAAAAGTTTTTCTCACTTGGCTAGGTTTGTGCAGGCAGAAATGGGAAGTCTAAAGGTTGTTGAAAGTCAAAACGTGTCAATTCTCCTAGATGATCCTCCAGTGGCACACAATGAATTCAAGTCAATGATGTATGGATTAAGGGAATGTTGCATCTCCACTGCACTAACCTGGAACCCAATCATCTATCTAAGCCTAATCAATGAGTTCTGGAAGTCTGCTAATGTCAAGAAAGGACAAGATGGCTCAGTGATCATTGAAGCTTTTGTCAAAGGGTGTAAAGTTGTTATCACTGGGCAATTTATCAGAGATGTATTGAAAATCAATGATAAGGCAACTTACCAGATTGATATAGATCTGGATCTAGTTGAGAAGTATTTCGAGAAGATGGGATACGAATGAGTTTTTCCACCTACCTTGAAGAAGTTGTTATCTCCTTACTGGAGGTTTCTAGCTCACATGTTTGTGAATTGCATATCTGGGAGGAAGGGTGGCTCAGATAAGATATCTTCAAGGAATACTCAGGCAATTTTTTCACTGGCTGCGGGGATTGAGTTCAATTTTTCAAAATTCGTTTTGGAGGAGATGACTACAAATGCCAGCAAGAAGTCAAAAGATCAATTCCCATTGTACCCAAGATTCATTCAAATCTTTATCAACAAGCAATATCCTGAGATGTTCAATACAGGAGAGATACTAGATATGAAAGCATTTGGTCCCAACAATGTAAGCCTCATCAAGCAAAATCGAAAAGGGAAAATCATGTTTTAGGGAAAGTATCCATTCGTGAAATTTGGAAAGTTTGCGGAACTGACCGACTCATCAGAATCTCATGGGTCCTCGGAACAAATGTCTACAGATCAAGCATCGTCAGATCATGCAAATGTAAATGATAATGTCATCACCGTTTCAGAACATGAGAATGAAGATGTTGCTCCCTCTACCATTGTTGCTGAAGAGCATGATCTTACAAATGTGGCAGTTCAAAGTGATTTCAGTGAAGGAATAACGGAAGAGATGACAGGAACTTTAGGAGGAGAAGATGATAATTATGAGGATCTTGACCTATCCGGTTACGACAGAGACGATGTAGCAGTGAATTTTGGTGTAAATGAGAATCTTTTGTCAAATGAAGACCTTGATGACTTCTTCAACTGTATCCATGATGGTGCTCATCCAACACCGGAGATAAGGGAGAAAGCTGATGTTCAAGAGACTATGCCTCCGTCTACCATTCAGATGGCTGATTCATCAATTCCTATGGACACATCATCAGGGATTCCTCCCCTTGACAATTTTGTTCCAACATCCGAGGCCATTGTAAGTGATTCTCAAACAACTCTGACCTCCCAGCCTCCTTTGAAGAGACGCGGAAATGATCCAAGGTTGGGAGTACTTTTTCCCAAACTGACTCAAACTACCGTGACTCCTCCATCTACAACATTTGCCCCTTCCTCATTTGTACCCACTCAAGAAGGTCCTAACTCAATCCATGAAGCTTGTGGTTCGTTCTGCTAGCCAGGGATCAACTCCTCCAAGGCGATATCATAATGCTGCCTCTGAGAGGCTAGCTATGCATATGGCCCAGCAATTAAGTCCAACTCATTCCTCTCGCGGAAAACAAATATCTTTTGAGGAATGTTTGTCTGGATATGATTATTCCTCGATGCCTGAGCTGAGAAAAGAGATTGTTGTGTTAAACCAGAAGCTTATCGAGAAAGATCCATTGATCAGTCAGCATTCGTCTTGAATTGTTGATCTTGAGGCCACCAATGCGCAGCTCATTGTTCGTATTAATGATCTTGAGGTAGGTAAGTCGCTAAAGACTGAGAAAGTTTTAGCTCTTTAGACTAACCTTGGAGCTCTGTCAGCATGCTACTTTGACATGAAACAAAAGCTGACAGAGGAACTTGATGACAAATTCAAGTCCTCAGTGGAAATCCTTCGAATTGACCGACTATCTGGAACCCATCCTTGTAACTTCTCCACTTCTAAGAAAAATAAGATTCATGATAAATTTCCCACATAACCTGTCCAAGCTCCACATATAATTGCCATAAAGAAAGCAAAGCTGAAAGAATCCTCCAAGAAAAAGCAAATCATGTTCAAGCGAAATTCAGATGACAACGCGCCTCTAGGTCAACCAAAAATCACTCATACTGACCTTGAAAAGAAGAGATTTTTTCATATTTATGGTGACTGATCTAGAATCAGATCATGGGGTTTCCATGATCGTATGAACATGTGGGTCGTGAGACAGAAGAGCAATAATGTTGAATACAACAAGAATTTTCATGATTTCAAATCTTGGACAAGATTTGATCTCACTGAACTCGTTAACGCTCCGTTTGCGAATCCGTAAGGCAATTCTCAAGCAACTAACTTCAGGTTATTTCAGGAAGATCAGACAAAGAAGGGATTTCCTGTCATGAAGACTGCCAAGTCTATCATCAACCTATACCCAGATGTTATTGATCCAAAGACAGATAGACTTTTCAGAACAGTGATGTGGCCTCCTACTAACCAAGTCACTTGAAAACATGCTCTTCTGGATTTTTCATGAAACAACAGCTACCGCTATCATCAAACTTCCAAATGGCAGTTTCTGTCTCTATGATAAAAATGACCTACTTTAGTTTGGAAAGTGGGATATCCATCACTTGTCTCTGCATCAAATTAAAGTCGTTGAGGATATCTTCGAGCATGCTGCAAGGGACTACACTTCGATGGTGGCAGACATTATCCAAAAGGGAATGTCGAGTGGATCAATGGAGGGGACCGATGTGATGCCGGTTGATAAAGACTAAATCATGCTAGCCACAAACTATGGGGGAGATTGAAAGGTCAAAGTATATGATTTGGGCTAGGCAATACATGTATAGATGAGTTAGAGCATTTGAGATTGTTATTTGTAGTATTTTCGGTATTTTTGGTGTTTTCAGTATACGAAGGTTCTCGGTTAGGGTGTGACCGAAAACTTGTTTTCGGTCAATGTTGGTATAAATAGGTTGTCAGGTTGTCATTTGTAAGTAGTTGTTCATTGTGAGGTTTTCGGTCCTTTGAGTTGTATCAAACAATTTATAGCTATAATCATATGCAATCTCAATTTCAATCATTCTTCTACTCATCTTCTTCTTTATTTCATTTGCTTGATTGATCATTGGTAAAGATCCTTCCATCATGTACCTTACAGTATCGTGTTTTATGATCATCTTGTTGATTATGAAACTATATTACAATTGATCCTCTAGGTAAACCTTAGTGCACTAGTATGGCGAAGAAGAGGAATCGGAAATTGTTGAAATGGTTAAATTAATAGATGAATCATACTTCGTTCCAAAATCAAGTCTTAGAGTCATACTTCAAGATTGTGACTTGAGTGACATATCTTAAGAAGTTTTAACACACTCATCAAGTGTAGAGTAGAAAAATTGTTTTTCTTACTCTTGCACATTTGAAATTGGTAAGTTGTGATGTCTTGGATAAGAAAAAGACCGACTAAGACCAATTGTGTGTAGTAGCTTGTCTTGATAAGAATCCACACTAACTCTTGAATATTTGTTTGTCATGAAATGTTTCTTGACAAGAGAATCTAATATGTCAAGAGGTCAGTGGGAGTCTAAATGGTCTTGAAATGGTTCAAGAACTAATCAAGAGTAAAAACATTAGACACTACCACAGGACTTGCGGTTTGTAAACTATCATGTTGACAAAATTTTATTTCTATGCCATTCCAGTAAAGTTAGTTATGCATATGAGTTCTATGAGTTCTCAATAGACTGCATAAAGACATGCACCTTGTTCAATGAAAGTACATTGACTAGCATAGGTGAGCTGCTAAATAACTTGGAAGCAATGTTGAGACCCTTGATGGCAAGAAATCAAGAATGAACAAATTCTATCCATAGGAGTTTCGATTTGTCACAAACATTATCATATGATTATGGTTATCGCAAATTCACATCGATAGGAACACATACACCATAAAATCTAAGTGTCATAAGATTTCTCTAGTTCATGAAAATGATTGTGAGGAAACGCTTTCACTAAGAGAGATTTTAAGAAGATAGCGATTGTGTAAATTGCATTCTCATATTCGATTATGATTATGACATCCCTCTTCATAGTTCGAATTGTGAGATTTGGCAATTAGTTTAAACATTTAAGACTTATTGCTATAAGTGCTAAAATTGTTTAGACACACATATAAGCTATCTTAGGAAAGGTATATGAGGTTAAGAAGCTTAGATAAAGGCTTATCAAAGCATATCGTATAAGAAATATGAACTTTGGAATTCAATAAGTATTGCTTTCTAAGAAGTTTAGCTAATTTCTGAATACATTTCAATGCTAGTGGGGGCATAAATGTTATGCTGGTATGGATAGAATTATCATGTTAGTGGGAGCATGATTATTATTTTAAGTGTTGCAAGATTATCAATATTAATTATAGAAAACAAAGTTTCAATTTGCAAAGTTGCAATGGTTGAATAGTTGTTTTACTATAATTAAGGGAGAGAATATTATACTTCGTTTTGAAATCTAAAAGATTGGATCGAGAAATTTTAATTGAATTTAGTCAAAGGACATATATGGATGTTATGTTGAAAAGATTCAACATAAAGGAATTCTATATATGACAATATTATAGCAAGGAACTGGTAAAGTATCACGTTTTTCATTATGAATCGTGTCCCATACGCTTCGGGTATAGGATCGATTGCATATGCTATAATATTTGACCGTTCTAAAATATTTCGAAATGCTTAGGACATTAAGAGGGAAAAGTGACTAGAACCGGATTGACTAAAAGAATTGAACAACTGTCAAGTACAATCTAAGGTTTGCCAAGGATTGGTCACTTGTGGACAGTTGGAAGTATAGTAACGAATGGACCATAATGTCATTATTATGATTAGATATGATTCCATTAATAATGAGTTGTCGTATGGAAAATATGGAAATGTTTCCATATTGGGAGTTGGACGTAAAGAATTTATGTCTAGATTAGAAACTTTTATGCAAGAAGAATGTTTAAAGGAATGTACCCTGAATGGGAGACTTCATATCTATGGAATTGCCTTGTAGCAATCTCCAATAGAGAACTTTGTAATTTCATTGGCAAAGTCTTGGTGACTTTTGTGCAATAAGATTACAAAAGGATCATTGCATAAAATGTTAGAATACAACATATTCTAGTAGTGGAAAGAATTTGGTATTCTTACACTAATGATAAGGATTAGTAGTTGTGAAATGAGTATCATTGGAAATGTGTTAAATTGATCTATTTCACAAAGTAACGACCATAGGTAAACATAGTGTGCATGCTTAGTGCATGGGAAAACTTTTGTTATAATTCAAGTAAGAAGTTGATTACCCGAAACAACAAATAATGAGTAATTAACATGATGATTAAATAAAAGTGTTTTATTTATACTCAAAGGTTTGAGGCCATATAGTATTAGTATTATTCTTTTGTTTCACTTTGCATGTTTTGACTTCCCGAATAATAAGATTATTCAAACCCTCCACAGTCGATCATACTTTGGAAGTAGGTATGAAAGAAGACTGTCATGAATCTAACTGTAGATTGTCTAAAGTGTTTTAGACATAGCAAATGTTTGCTGTAGAGTTCATGAATGCTCCTATAAGATTAGAGTATTGGATTAAACCCACGCTTCATGGATTTTATCACGAGTGATTGGTGAGATGATAATATCTTATATTCTTGAAACTGAGACGTGTGAGTTGTATTCTGCAAGTCGGTTGTACATTGATAATATGTAAATGCACCAGTAACTTGGTGTTATAAAACATATTGTTGTGTTTGATTTGATGAGTAGGTACAAGCAAGGACTGAGTCAAATTTTATCCGTTCCTTTTACCCAAAGTGGGATAAAAGAGATATCTGTGGGCCCCTCGATGATTTAGTGATGACACCCTAAGCGCTTGGCCAAGCCGGGACTAAGTTGATGTGTTCAATTGTAGTCTGTTGTCAGTCGTCATAAATCGGAAGTTGGGAAACAACATATGAATAAAGAGTATGATTAAAATCCCTGTCTCAGTTCATACGATATCAAGAATAGAGGAATATATGATCCCTTATCTAATGGACACATTTCTGATATGATCAGAGTTCGAAAGCAGCTTTTGAAAACTACGATTGTTGATCAGGTTTGAGGTCATATGCAGAATAGTTGTTAGACTTATCCAAGTGGGAGACTATTGGATTAGATTCAAAGTCCATAACTATTTTGGTATGTACTTGACCCGATTGTGAGCATGGTCCTTTTGGGTTGCCTTCACCAAAGCAACTTGATAGGATGATTTATGGTGAAAGAGTTTAATTATGATTTATTAATATATTATGTGAATAATATATTAAAAGAGAAATCATATTGTTTAATTAATATTAATCAAGAATTAATTTTGTGGATAAAAGAGATTAATTAAACTTGAGAGACTAATATTTTAATTATAAGATAAGTGCATTGTGGGCTATGGATTCCTATTGGAAAGTGGATTGGACGAAATCTATGGGAAGCCCATATGTATTTCGTCCAAGGGCTTTCTAAAGGGACTCAATGAGTTTCTTAAGGCCTAAGCAGAGAATTAGGGTTTCCCCTGAAAACCCTAGCAACCCACACAAGTATAAAAGAAACCCTAGGGCACCCAAAAACATGGCTAAGCATTCCTTGGATTTTCTTGGACGTTTTGGTGCCTCCTTCTCTTCTCCTAATTCATCCTTTTGCTCTTGGTGTTTGTGAGCCGTTATAGGTGTGACACTTGTAACACTAAGCACTCAGGAGTCAATTACAATAAGCAGTAGATTGTTATTGCTACATAACAATCAAAGGTAAGGTCTAAACCCTAATTCATATGTTAAATCGTTTATTGTATGTTAGATCTAGGGTTTATGGATTTGGATGATTATTGCATGTTTATTAGACAAACTAGATCCAAAGCTTTAGGGTTTGCATTTACACCATATGATTGATGTAGTGCTCAAAACCCATCATAAACTTCGACTCAAATGCTTTCTTGTACTTACTCATCAAATCACACACAACAATATGTTTTATAACACCAAGTTACTGGTGCCTTTGCATATGTCAATGTGCAACCGACTTGTAAACTACAACTCATATGTCTTGATTTCAAGAATATAAGATATTATCGTCTCACAATCACTCATGATAAAATCCATGAAGTGATTCAGATAAGCGTAGGTTTAATCCAATACTCCAATCTTATTCCAGGAGTACTCATGAACACTATAGCAAACTTGTGCTATGTCTAAAACACAAAGACAATCTACAGTCAGATTGATGACAGTCTTGCCTCAATACCTACATCCAAAGTATGATCGACTGTGGATAGTTTGAATAACCTAGTTATTCGCGAAGTTAAAACATACAAAGTGAAATACAAGAATAATCAAATCCAATATGGTCTAAGAACTTATGAATATAAATAAAACACCTTTTATTTAATCACCATATTGATTACACATTATGCACACTATGTTTTCCTATGGTCCTCTCTTAGTGAAGTAGATCAATGGACAATATTTCAATGATGCTCATTTCACAATTCCAAATCCTTATCGTAAATGTAAGAATACAAAATTCTTTCCATTTGCTAAAATCTGTTATATTCTAAACTTAAATGCAATGATCCTCTTGTAATGACTATGCACAAAAGTCAAAGAGACTTGGCAACAGATATTACAAAGTATTCCAATGGAGAGCAATTCCATGGAAACAAAGTCTCACATTCAAAGTACATTCCTTTGAACATCCTTCTTGCATTAAGTTTTTCTAATCTTACACAGATTTAAAGAGTAACTTCTGCTTACGGAAACATTTCCATATTCCCATTTTGACTGTCACTTCTAAATAAGAGTTGCCTCTTTATAGAATATGTCAATATGGTCCTAAAATTTACAATATACTTCCAACTATCCATAAGAAACCAATCTTTGGTAAACCTAAGATTGTCCTTGACAATTACTTAACCATTTTAGTCATATCTCGTTCTAGTCCCTTTTCCCTTTTAATGCACTGGGCATTTTGAAAATTAGAACAGATTAATGTTATAACATATGTAATTTTTTCTATACCCGAAGCATATGGGATACAATACATAATGTCTTACATAGAGACGTGATACTTTACCAGTCTCTTGCTATAACATTTCCATGTATAGAATCTCCTTATGTCAAATATTTTCAACATAACATTCATATATATCTTGGACTGAATTGGATTAAAATCTCAATCTAAGCTTTTAGATTTGAAAGGAAGTATAAATTCCTCTCCCTTAATTATAGCAAAAAAACCTTTTCAAACCTTGCAACTTTGCAAATTGAAACTTTTGTTTTCTATAATTAACATTGCTAACTCGCCACACTTAACATAATAATTGTGCTCCCACTAGCATAATAATTACATTCTTATTAGCATAACACTTATGCTCCCACTAGCTTTGACATGTTCCCACAAATCAGCTGGACATCTAGAAATCAATACTTATTGACTTTCTTACAAAAGTTTAGATTTCTGATACGAGATGCTTCGATAAGACTTTATCTAGGCTTCTCAAATTCATATACCTTTCCTTAAATAGGTCACATGTGTGTCTAAGCAATTTTAGAACTTACAGCCATAAGTCTGAAATGTTTAGACCTTTTTCTATTTCTCACAATTCGAACTATGAAGAGGGACGTCGTAATCATAATCAAATTTGAGAATGCAAATTACACAATTGCTATCTCCTTAAAATCTACTTGGAGAGAAACCTTATGACACTTATATTTTTATGGTGTATGTGTTCCTATCCCTGTGAATTTGTCATAACCATAATCACAAGATAAGTTTAGTGACAAATCCAAACTCAAATGGATTGAACTTGTTCAATCTTTATTTCTTTCCACTTGGCAGCACAGGGCCTGCCATTGTTTCCAGGTTGTTATGCAAACAATTGAGAACTCATAGAACTCACATACATAGTCAACTTTAACTAGATTGGTCACAGAAAAAGGAATATGTCACCACGATAGGTTACCAACCTCATGTCGTGTGCTAGTGATTAACAATAGGCTTACTCTTGATTAGTTCTTGAAACTATTCAAGATCATTAAGACTCCCGCTTTCCTCTTGACATATAAGATTCTCTTATCAAGAAAAATTCCTTGACAAACAAATATTCAAGAGTTAGTGTGGTTTCTTATCAAGACAAACACTTCACACAATTGGTCTTAGTTGGTCTTTGTTTTATCAAAAACATCACAACTTACCAATTTCAAATGTACAAGAGTAGAAAACATTTTACTCTACATTTGATAAGTGCTATAAACCTTACTTAAGATTATGTCACTTGAGGCTCAGTTGTGGAGTGTGACTCTAAGATTTGATTTTGGAAGTATGATTCACCTTTTTACTTAACCATTTCAACAATTCACGTTTCCTATTCTTAGCCATACAAGTGCACTTAGAGAATCAATTGTGATATGGTTCCATAAGCACTAATATAATTATAAAACACGATACTCAAGTTCTCTCCCTTCTTTTCAGATTGGAGAAACTTTTATCTTTCTACCTAATTTGATTCTTCTTATTCGTTCTGCTATACGTTAAAAATTTTCCAATCACTCAGAATTACACTTAAACTTGTAATCATAACCATATTTACTAAGCTTATAGTAAATCATGACGAATAGTCTTATCTTTCTTTGTGGTGGACTTGATCAGCTCACAACTGAGTGTACCCTATCTTGTAGTCCTTCACTTGACACACATATACATGTGAACAAGGAATTAGTCTTAATTTACCAAAGATGAAGTTCTCATTCATCACACAATACAAGTTGCATGATTCCAAGTTTCTATCCAACTGAAACTTGGGTAATAAGAATCTTTCCTTATTTGCGAAATTATGACACTACCACAAACGAAAGAATCAAATCCCTTTTCTAATATTGTTATCAATGGAAACATATAAGCAACAATTTTCACAAATGCCATTGTAAGGAATCTTAAAATAAGATAAAAATAAAAAAAAACTTTTCTTTATTTATAAAAGTGCAGAAAACTTATCCTTACAATGCAAATACATATGAAAACTACGTTGTTATCTACTCCTAAGAAATCTATCATAACTCTTAAGCAGCAGCTCAAAATTCTGATCATCGAACTATGCGATTGAAATCCATCTCTTCATGATCAAAATCAACTTATTCTTCCTTTAAGCTTCCTTTCATTTCTTCGATTCTACAAAACATCAAAATGTAATAACATGACATCATGTATTAAGAATCTCCAAATAGGAACTTAATAGAGTTAGACAACGGACTTTACCTAAAGTAGAGTCAAACTTTTTGACTTTACCATCCTTCCAATCTTTCAGGTGAAGATTGAAGCTTCGCAACCAATGCCCCTTCTCTTTCCAATAGAAACATATGGAATCTTTGTGAATGGTATACAGGACTATCTCAGACTTAGCCTTTATCTTTACTATTTGGTCAATTGACTTGACCATGGCCAATCCCTTTCCATTGGGAAGTGAAAGGTTTTTTGGACTTCCAATGTTACCATTTTCAATATCCATGTAATTTTGGGGAGTAGATCTTCCAATCAAATTTGCTTTACCAGTGCGCCAAATCATTGTTGATTCTGCAGCAACAAGCAAATAGGCAAGATCAATAAGGGTCATGTCGTGATTTGTCATGTAGTAGTCCTTAATGAACTCACTATATGACTCAGGGAGTGACTAAAGAACCAATTCAATAGCAACCATCCTTGAGACATCGACTCCTAACATTCCCAACCTATCAATGTGTGACTTCATCTCCAAGACATGTGTACACACAGACCTTCCATCTTGGTGTTTGCTAGCCAATAGGGCTTGAGTGACCTTGAACTTTTCAAGTCTTTAAACTTGTGGGTTAGGGAGAATTATTGGAGGAGGTGGAGGAAGTGAAGTTCCACTACAACATGAAGAAGTGATTAACCTTTAACCTTGATCGTCTTGTGGATTAAATATTTTTCCAAAAGGATAAAGAAGACCATAGTTGTCAGAACTAGACATCTATAAGGGAGAAATTCAAGTTAGTTTATTTAAGTCCTGAATATAACACCCAAATGAAATATTAAGGCTAGGACCCAACACAATATTTTACAATTTGGAAGAGGGATTCCGTAATCCAATTGCAAAATATTTGAAGGTAGGTAAATGACGATTTACTAATTTCCACCATGAAAAATGAAAATGAACTTTAGGTTTTAAATGAATTGAAATTACTAGATCCTTTGAGATTCATTGAACTTTTCAATGGCATGTTTAAATCACGATTGTGCCCTTCAAGTTTGTGAATGGGATGGGGAGGATCACAAACAAGGTGTGAATAACCATGCAAATTAGCTTCGTACTCTCGATGTCATTTATCACCTAATCAATGTGTCGGTTAACAACACACACTCCATTGATCTATGACAAACATCGAGCTACCCTTGGCCACCCTTGTTAGTCCAAGTTAGTATGCCGGTTAACCACACACACTCCACTAACGACTTGGCAAGGTGCAAAGTGCAGTTTCATGGGTTAGCACCAAATACACATTTTTCCTAAGTAACTAAGATTAGGAATTTATAAATATTTAGTTACTTGGTATTTTCATTATACTTTTAATTAGAATTAATGCCCTATCCTACCCTTTTCGCTAACGACCCTCCACCAGTCAAGGAAGCGGTGGGTGAGAGTGGACACCTATTAAACCACCATTTTATTGGCAGTAACCTTATAACCCCCCCCCCCCTTATAGATCGGCTTCGTGAATGAGGCCTACTAACGGTAAGACTGACTTTTTATCCTATACATATATAATTATTAAACCTTTAATTTTATATAGTATAAGGGTGTATTTTAAACTTTTAAAATACTATGGTTTAATCTATTAATAAATTATACTCTTAATTTGATTAAAATTAAACCATGTCATTATGGAATTATTAATTCTCTTTTAATTAAAAACCTTAATTAATTTAATAAAGTCTATAAGGTGCAATTTGAGCTACTCAAATACTTCAAGGTTCCAAATATAAAAAATTCAAAATTAAAAACTATTTAATTAATTTTTTTAATTTATGAACCCAAGCGTTAAACCTTTTTAATTAAAAGAGTTTCTTAATTTGAAACTTTTTAGATACCAAAACTTAAGCACAAGTTTTGTAACTATTGAAAAACCTTTAGATTTCCATAACTTATGAGTTTAATGTGGTTTTTATGGAAAAACTTTGCATGTTCCATAACTTGAGGACAAGTTATGGAGGACTTTAAAGAACATTTAGATCAATATTTTAACAAATAAAAAATATCATATAATTTATCTATGATTTAGTTAAACTCATAAAGTCAATACAATTCATACCAACAATTTTCAAGAAATTAGCCTATCATTTAAACTAATACAAATCTTGAAATTGTGACAATTATCTTTCAATTGGTTAATGATAATAATTACCATACCAAAAAAATCAAATTTTATGAACTAAAACATTTTGCAGTAATGATCCTAATCCAAAACAAGCCAAAAATCCCAAAAATCTGCCATCAGAAGCATCAATTATAACTGGAGACAATCCTAGGCTCTGATACCATTTTTGGGTTTTTGTATACTACAACATCCTATGGGGTGATGGGTTTTAGCCATAAGAACAATCTATGTGCTCATACAAACCCTAATGCTTGGATCTAGGTTTCTCTATTGTACATGCAATTGATCCAAGACTATAAACCCTAGTTCTAGCATACAAGTAATCATATTAACATAAGAATGGGTTTAAGTTATTACCTTGATTGTTATGTAGCAATAACAATCCCAAATCCTCCTTGTATTGGCTTTAGAAAGCTTAGAGTCACAAATGTCACTCCTCTAATGGTTCACAAACACCAAGAGCAAGAGGATGAAGAAGAGAAAAGAAGGAGGCTGCCCAAAACGTGTGGAAACCCTAGAAGAAGTCTTGTCCACGTTTTTGGGCATAAGGGTTCTTTAAATAGTGAGGCTATTAGGGTTATCTAACAAGGAAACCCTAATTTGGATGCTTAAGCCCTAAGCAACCCATGGGCTCCCTCCTTAAAGGCCTTTGGACGATTTCTAATGGGTTTCCCCATAGAATTCGTCCACCCCTTTAATATGGAGTCCATTAGCTCAATATTCAACTATCATACAATTGACAGTTCTAGTCCCTTAAGTTCAATTAATGTCTTTTAGTCCCAAACTTAATTCTTATTAATTCTTGACTAATATTAATTAAACAATATAATTTCTCCTTTAATATATTATTCTCATAATATATTAATAAATCATATTTAATCCTTTCTCTCCATTATTCATCCTATCAAGTTTCTTTGGTGAAGGCAACCCAAAAGGACCATGCACCATCGGGTCAAGTACATACCAAAATAGTTATGGACTTAGACACTAATCCAACAGTCTCCCACTTGGATAAGTCTAATAGCTATTATGCGTATGCCTTCAGATCCTGATCTGCAATCGTAGCTTTCCAAAGCCGCTGTCAACTCTGATCTTATCAGATACGCGTGTCCTTAAGATAAGGGATCATATATTCCTCCATTCTAGATATCGTATAGACTGAGACATGGATCTAAATCATTCTCTCTGTCTATGTGTTGTTTTCGAATTCAGACTTATGACGACTGACAATAGACTACAATTTGAACACATCAAATTAGTCCCGGCTTGGCCAAGCACTTAGGTGCCATCACTAAATCATCGAGGGGACCACAGATATCGCTTTTATCCTACTTTGGATATAAGGAACGGATAAACTTTGACTTAATGCTCGCTTGCACTCACTCACTAAATCACACACAACAATATGTTTTATAACACCAAGTTACTGGTGCGTTTACATATTATCAATGTGTAACCGACTCGCAAGATACAACTCACACATCTCGGTTTCAAGAATATAAGATGTTATCGTCTCACCAATCACTTATGATAACAATCCATGAAGTGATCCAAGTAAGCGTGGGTTTAATCCAATGCTCAAATCATATTCATAAGCACTCATGAACGTTATAGCAAACATTTGCTTATGTCTATTTCTCTTTAGACAATCCACACACCAATTCATGACAGTCTTCATTCATATCTACTTCCAACATATGAACGACTGTGGCCCGTTTGAATAATTTGACTGTTCTAAATCAATAAAATTATTCAGGAAGTCAAAACATGCAAAGTGAAACACAATAATAATACTAATCACATATGGCCTTAAACCTTTGCGTATAAATAAAACACCTTTTATTTATCACCATATCGATTACTCATTATTTGTTGTTTCGGGTAATCAACTTCTTACTTGAATTACAACACTTGTCCCATGCTCTTAGCATACACATAATGTTTACCTACGGTTCTTACTTTGTGAAATATATCAAATGAACACATTTCCAATCAAACTCATTTCACAACTCCTAATCCATTTTCATAAGTGAAAGAATATCAAATTCTTTCCACTTATGGAATATGTTAGATTCTAACATTTTATGCAATGATCCTTTCGTAATGTCACTGCACTAAAGTCACAATGACTATTGCCAATGAAATTACAAAGTCCTTTATTGGAGATTGTTACAAGACAATTCCTTAGATATGATGTCTCTCACTCAAAGTACATTCCTTTGAACATCCTTTTGCATAAAGGTTTCTAATCTAGACATTGATTCTCAATATCCAATTCCCAATATGGAAACGTTTCCATATTTTCCATATGACAACTCATTCTTAATAGAATCCTTTCTATTCATAATAATGTTGATATGTTCCATCCAATACTATACTTCCAACTACTCACAAGTGACCAATCCTCGGCAAACTTTGGATTGTCCTTTGATAGTTGTCTAATTATCTTAGTCAAAACAGATTCTTGTCCTTTTCCCTCTAAATGCACTAGACATTTGGAAAATTTTAGAATGGTCAAATATTATAGCATTTGTCATCGATCCTATACCCGAAGCGTATGCGACACGATGCATAATGTCTTACATTAAGATTCGATACTTTATCAAACTTCTGCCATAATATTTTATGTGCTATGTTCTCTCAATTCGAAATATGAAGAGGAATGTCGTAATCATAATCGAATTTTAAGAAGGCCTATATTTCATTGACTAAATTTATTAACATTCCATAACCTAAGCCTTTAGATTTGAAAAGAAGCATAATATTATCTCCCTTAATTATAGCAAAACAACTTTACAACCATTGCTAACTTGCAATACTTGCCTTAATAATCATGCAATCATAACATTTATGCTCCCACTATCACGATGATTATTATAAACATAACACTTATGCTCCTACTAGCTTTGACATGTATTCAGAAACAACTTAACTTTCAGAAAGACAATGCTTATTGAATTTCTTTAAGTTCATATTTCTAATACCCAATGCTTTGATAATCTTTTATCAATTCTTCTTAAACTTATACACCTTTGCCTTAGATAGCACATATGTGTGTCTTAAACAATTCAGACTAATTGCCAAATCTCATAATTCGAATCATGGAAAGCGATACCGTAACAATAATCGAATTCGAGAATACAATTTTCACAATTACTATCTTCTTAAAATCTTTCTTAGTGAAAGCATTTCCTCACAGTCATTTTCATGAAGGAAGGAATCTTATGACACTTAGATTTTAATGGTGTATGTGTTGTTATCCATGTGAATTTGTCAAAACCAAAGTTTACGACAAATTCAAACTCATATGGACCGAACTTTCATAATCTTGATTTCTTGCCTTATGGTAACACAGCTGCTCACCATGTCTTCCAAGTAGTTAAGCTGCTCACCCTTTCCAATCAATGTACTTTCAATTGATCAAGGTCCTTGATTTTTATGCATTCAAATGAGAACTCATAGGGCTCACATGCATAATTAACTCAATTGGAACGGCATAGAAACAAGGTAATATCAACAAGATAGGTTATAAACCTCTACTCGTGTGCTAGTGATGATCGATAAGGTTTATTCTTGATTTGTTCTTGAAACCTTTCAAGACCATTAAGACTCCCACTGAATCCTTGACATATAAGATTCTCTTGTCAATAAACATTTCTTGACAAACAAATATTCAAGAGTTAGTGCAGCCTTTATCAAGACAAAACATTTCATAAAATTGGTCCTAGTTGGTCTGTGTCTTATCCAAGACATCACAACTTTCTAATTTCAAATGTGTGAGAATAGGAAAGCCCTTTTCCAAATGTTATAAACCTTCCTAAGACTTGTCACTTAATGTCACAATCTTAACTCTAAGACTTGTTTCAGAATGAAGTATGATTGACTTCTTGATTTAACCATTTCTTCAATTCTTGATTCATCTTCTTATACATACACTTGTACTAAGATTTATTTAGAGGATCAATTGAGATATGGTTCTTAATCATTAAGTCATATCATAAAGCATAAAAGGTACTCTCCCTTCTTCTTAGAATAGAGAAACTTTTATCTTTCCGCCTACTTGATTATTCTTATTCGTTCTGCTATTGATTTAAACCTTTTTCAATCAATTCAGAATTACACTTAATCTTATAAGCATAATCATATTTTCTAAACCTTTAGTAAATCATGACGAATACCTTTGTTACTCTTGTGGTGGATTTGATCAACACACAACTTTGTGTACTTGATCTACTAGTCTTTCACTTGACACTTTGTCAACGAATTAGTCTAATTTCCAAATATGAAATTTCTCATTCATCGTGCAACCAAGTTGCATGATTCCAAGTTTCTGTCCACTTGAAACTTGGGTGATGAGAAACTTTCCATATTTGGTAAATTCTTCACATTTCCACTATTAACATAATCAAGAATCACATCCATTCGTTGTAGAAATATGCAAACATCAATTTTTCATAACGACTTCATTGCAAGGAAATAAGTAAATAAATAAATGAGTCAAACCAAAATTTATTTTATTCATAAAAGCAGCGGAAAACATTTGTCCTTACAATGCAAAATCAACTGAAAAACTATGTAGAAAAATTCCCAACAACTTTATCATAACTTTCTAAGCTCAAAATCTAATCTTCAAATCCATGCGATCGAGATCCATTTCTTCGTGATTAGATTCATCTTGCTTTTCCATCAATCTTCCTCTCTTTTCACTGATCCTGCAAAACATTCAAATGCAATCTTATCACATCATGTATTAAGAATCAACGAATAGGAACTTAATGGAGTTAGATAGTGGATTTTACCTGAAGCACAGCCATACTCTTTGACTCTCCCATCTTCTGGACTCTTCGGGCTCTTAGGGCAGACTTGTATCCAACACCCTTTCTCTTGGCAGCAAACGCAGGTCGGTTCTCCTAGAACGTCCTCGAAAGCATAGTTGGTTGACTTTCCCAACAAATATGCTCCATTGCTTTGCCAAATCATTTCTGATTCAGCAGCAATGAGCATGTAAGTTAGGTCAATGAGGTTTGCGTCATGATCCATCATATAATACTTTCTTTTGAACTCATTATATGATTCAGGGAGTGACTGTAGAACCCAGCCTATAGCCAACTCACCAGGGAATGACGCACCCAACATAATCAACCTATCGATGTGTGATTTCATTCCTAGAACGTGGGCACACATGGGTTTACCATCTTCATGTTTCATTTCCAATAGGGCTTTAGTGACATTGAACCTTTCAATTCTTCGATCTTGTGGGTTAGGGAGAATAATTGGAGGAGGATGAGGAAGTGAAGCATGATCTCTTGTTCCTCGATCGAATCGTGGAATATCTTCTTCGTGTGGAATGCTTGTTCCACGGGATTTAGAAAGACCATAGTTGTTGAACTTTGACATCTACAAAACGGGAGAAAAATAAATTCAAGTTAGTTGATTGATTGAGTCCTTAATAAATCACCCAAATGAGATATTAAGGCTAGGACCCGACACAATACGCTACAACCTAGAAAAGGGATGTCGTAATCTAGTTTCAGAATACTTGAAGGTAAGTGAATGACGATTCACTAATTTCCACCATGAAAAACGAAAAAGAAATTTAAGTTTTAAATCTATGAAAACTCCTAGATCCCTTGAGATTCATTGAACATTTCAACAGCATGTTTAAATCTCGATATGCCCCTCTAGTTTGTGACTGGGATGTCGAGGATCACAAAGCGGGTGTGAATAACCATGCAAAATTACATGGTGCCCCCACATGTTACAGTCACCTATTTGATGTGCCGGTAAACCACACACGCTCCACCGAACTATGACAAACGTTGTGTCACCCTTTGCTACCTTTGCTTAGAACCATTTTGTGTGCCGGTAAACCACACACGCTTCACTAACGTCTTCGCAAGGGCACAAAGTGTAATTTCATGGAATTGCAACAATTCACTTTTGCCTAAAGTAACTAAGATTGGGAATTTGTAAAACATTTAGTTACTTTTGTACTTCATTATACTTATAATGGAAAGTTCTGTCCTATCCTACCCGTTCGGCTAACGACCCTCCACTAGTCAAGAGTGCGGTGGGTAAGAGTGGATACCCATTCAATCGTCATTTTATAGGCAATTTCCTTAAACACCCCTTATATACCAGCTTCGTGAATGAGGCTTACTAACGGTAAGACTGACTTTTACTCATACATATATATAATGTTAGACTTTTAATGTTATATATAGTATAGGGTGTATTTTACACTTTTAAAATACTACGTGGTCAAATTTAACAATTATACTTTTAATTCAATTAATTTGTAAACCAAAACTTTTATAGATTTATTAAACCTCTTTTAATTACACACCTTAATTAATTAATAAAACCATAAGGGTGTGATATGAACTTTTCAAAACATCACTAGGGTTTTAGAATTTAACATTCCTAAATTAAACCTTTTAATCAACTTTTAAATCCCAAAACTTGAGGGCAAGATTTGAAACATTTCAAAACATTAGGTTTTAGAATTTAAATATACATCAAAATTAAACTTTTAATCAAAATTTAAATTCCAAAACTTGAGGGCAAGTTTTGAAACCTTTGCAAAATATTAGGGTTTCAACTATTTAAATTTCAAAACAAAACTTTTAAGTTCAAATTTAAACTATAAAACCTAAAGGGGAAAATTTAAACTTTTCATACAAGATAATTCAAATCTAAATTACAAATAATCAAACTTTATCTAATAAAACAAGTGATTATCTAAATTTTGACAATTATCTTCTATTTAGGTAAGGATAATCACCAAATATTAATAAAATTCGGATTTTATAACAAAAACATGTTTATGGTAATTATCCAAAGCCAAAACAGGAAGAAAATCGCGAATATGAGCTGTCAGACCCTTTGACTCGTCGAGTCTGGACTTGGACTTGTCGAGTACAACTGACTCGGCGAGTTCACCAAGTGACTCGGCGAGTCAAACACTCAGAAGCTCAAAAAATCGATTTTCAGTGCTGATTTGATCAAATATGCATCAATACAATAGAAACCAATCAAGTCTCTGATACCACTGATGGGTTTTAGCCATAAGAACAATCTATGTGCTCATACAAACCCTAATGCTTGGATCTAGGTTTCTCTATTGTACATGCAATTGATCCAAGACTATAAACCCTAGTTCTAGCATACAAGTAATCATATTAACATAAGAATGGGTTTAAGTTATTACCTTGATTGTTATGTAGCAATAACAATCCCAAATCCTCCTTGTATTGACTTTAGAAAGCTTAGAGTCACAAATGTCACTCCTCTAATGGTTCACAAACACCAAGAGCAAGAGGATGAAGAAGAGAAAAGAAGGAGGCTGCCCAAAACGTGTGGAAACCCTAGAAGAAGTCTTGTCCATGTTTTTGGGCATAAGGGTTCTTTAAATAGAGAGGCTATTAGGGTTATCTAACAAGGAAACCCTAATTTGGATGCTTAAGCCCTAAGCAACCCATGGGCTCCCTCCTTAAAGGCCTTTGGACGATTTCTAATGGGTTTCCCCATAGAATTCGTCCACCCCTTTAATATGGAGTCCATTAGCTCAATATTCAACTATCATACAATTGACAGTTATAGTCCCTTAAGTTCAATTAATGTCTTTTAGTCACAAACTTAATTCTTATTAATTCTTGACTAATATTAATTAAACAATATGATTTCTCCTTTAATATATTATTCTCATAATATATTAATAAATCATATTTAATCCTTTCTCTCCATTATTCATCCTATCAAGTTTCTTTGGTGAAGGCAACCCAAAAGGACCATGCACCATCGGGTCAAGTACATACCAAAATAGTTATAGACTTAGACACTAATCCAACATGGGGCACATACAACCCTAAATGCTTTGGATCTATGTTTTGTCTAATTATACATGCAATATTGTTTCCAAAGCATTAAGCCTACAACTAGCATACAATTGACATAAACAACATAGAATTGAGTTATGAAATTACCTCTATGTTGTACCTTGTAGTTTTGGCCTTTCTGAACTTAGCACCTCAAATCTGATGCCTCAAATGGTTCACAAACACCATGAACAAAGGAGGACTTGAGAGAGAGGCTACTTAGCACAAAAAATCGTTTATCACTCTTCTTAGAATGCATGGGGCCGATTTTGGTGACTATGGGTTCCTTTTATAGTGTGGCAAAGTCTAGGGTTACATCCATGCAAACCCTAATTCACATGACCCTTCATATTACTTAGGCTCCATGGGCTAAACCTCCATGGAAAATCCATATTGGTTTATCCCATCCTAAATAACCATGGATCATTAGCCCACACTATAAGAATCATTGATTTACATAATCGGTCCCCGTATATTTAATTAGTCTCTTTTGATCATTAAATTAATTCTTGATCAAGAATAATTAAATAATATAATTTCATATTAATATATTAGAAGTTATAATATATTAATAAATCACAAATAACCTTTTCTCAAAATTCCATCCTATCAAATTGCTCTGGTGAAGGTAACCCAAATATACCATGTTACTCTCGGCTTAAGTACATACCAATTATAGTTATGGGCTTAGACACCTAATCCATCACCTTCTTCATTGGAATAAGATTCACGATATGGGCGACTGTCTCTACAGAATACCCCAAGAAATTAATTGGAAAAGAAGCTTAACTCATCATGGCATGAACCATATCTAGTAAGGTTCGATTACACCTCTCAACCACACCATTAAATTATGGTGTTCTAGGAGGAGTTAATTGTGAACGATTCCACATTCCATGAGATAGTCGTGGAACTTGATACTAAGATACTCATCACCTATGTCAGATTTGAGCATCTTTATCTTCCTACCAAATTGATTGTCGACCTTGTGCTTAAACTCTTTGAACTTTTCAAAGGTTTTCGATTATGTTTGATTTAGTAGATATAACCATACCTACTATAATCATCGGTAAATGTCACGTAGTATTGATTAGCATATATTATGGTGGATCTAAATGGGTCACACTCATCTATATGGATTAGGTCCAAAAATCCTTCACTTCTTTCACATCTTCCAGTGAAACGCAATTTTGTCATCTTTCCCAACATACAAGATTCATATTCTTCCTCTGTCGTAAGATCAAATGATTCCAACACTCCATCATTTAGGAGTTTGGTAATATGTTTCTTGTTTATGTGCCCAAGACGAAAATGCCACAAACATGCTTTGTCCACACCATTGGATGAATCAATATGAAACACATTATTGCCTAGGTTATCAACACAAGTCATAGTTTCATACACACTATTACAAGGTAAAGATTCAAACATAAAAAGGCAATTATCGTAAGCAAAAAAAGAACCAACTTCATTATCAAACGAATATCTAAATCCTTGTATGAATAGTGCATAAAATGAAATAATGTTCTGTGTCATATCTGACGAATAACAACAATTAATCAAATTAACCCTAACTCCACTATTAAGCACAAGCCTATAAGTTCCAATCTTGGTAACAAGTGAAGAACGCCTGTTTCCCATGATTATATTGAGCTTCCCATGCTCCACCTCCTCAATTTCTCTTAGCCCCTACAAATAAGAAGAAATGTGGAAACCACATCATGTGCCAAGGACCCAAGAATGATAAAGTTGTGTGTTATTAACTTGAATAGTGTAAATACCTGAAGAGGACGCCTTGATCTTGCCATCTTTTAAGTCATGTAGGTATTTAGGGCAACTTCTTCTCCAATGACCCTTTTTGCCACAATGGAATCACCTCCTTTGGATCACTGACTGCAGAGACATTAAAGTTAGGCTTTGAATTTGACCCATTGCTAGGCCTTCCATCATGGGCCTTCCCTTTCCTACCAGATTGGGAAGGAGCGTTCCTCTTTTTCGCTTTTCTAGATCCGATGGCCAAGACAGGATAATTTGTTGCAGTAGAGGCATGATTTTTCTTCATCACCAATTCAGCAGTTTGCAACAAATTATGGAGCTCAGTCAATGACGTCTCCATATTGTTCAAACGATAAGTCAGAACGAACAGATCATAACTAGGAGGTAATGAGTTAAGGACCATGTCAATAGCCAACTCATCATCAAATGACACATTGATCCTATGGAGTTTCTCCACGTACCTTTTAGTCTTTGTATGTGAGGGAAAACAAATTCTCCTACCTTGAGCTTGCATGCCATGAAATCTTTGACCACTTCGAAGCGCTTTTGTCTCGCCTTCTTGTGGAACTTTTCAGAAAGGTCGAGAGCTATCTCATGTGGTTAGTATTCTTCATAGAACTTGGCTAGTTTAGGCGGCAAAGTGTCCACCATGATGCCAGCAACCTTTATGGCATCATCATAATGATTGTTGTATGAGATAATTTCCTCAGGAGTAGCAGTGGAATGATCGATTTCGACAAGAGGCTTCTTGAGGACATATTCGTTGCCCTCATATGGAAGAGTCATATTTAAGTTCCTCATCCATTCCATGTAGTTGGGACCGGTGAACTTCTATTTACATTAAAATCGAGAGTAGAAAGAAGTTTGAGTTGGAGGAGCCAACTTGAGTAGCAACGAGTTCACCTTTTTCTAGACATCCATGTAAAGAGACATAGTTTTTAGTTAGTGATATAAATCCTTAACATTTTAACCAAAAATAAATTTTCAAGGCTAGGACCCAAAATATAATACACAATATAGAAGAGAGATGTTGTAATCTAATTGCGAATTTATCAAGGTAGGTAATACAAATTTACCAATTTGAATCTAGCATGAAACTCCTAGATCATTTGAGATTCATTCAATCTTATCAATGACATGTTTAATCTCAGATTATTCTCTTCAAATTTGTGACTAGGATGTCGAGGATCAAAAATAACATGTGAATAACCATGCAAACCCACTTGACAACCTCAGAGTCATTTATCATCTCCAATTAATGTGTTGGTAAACCACACACGCTCCATTAACAATGACAATTTTCGATTTGTTCATCACTCTACTTTATAGTCCCAATTAGTGTGCCGGTTAACCACACACGGTCCACTAACGACATATAAAGAGTGATGTGCATTTTCATGGACTAGCATATACTTCACATTTTTTTGTTGTAAAGTAACTAGATTATGGGATTTATTGAAATGGTTCTAGTACTTTAATAGCATCATACTTTTAATAGGTTATGTCTTATCAAATTCGTTCGGTAACGACCCTCCACCATACAAGGGAGCGGTGATTAAGAGTGGACACACAATGACGGTCATTTTATAGGCCACTTCCTTATACCCCCTTATAGTATGGCTTCATGAATGATGCGCACTAGCGATTTTACAAACTTGTATTATACATATAATATATTAAACTTTTAATCATATATATATAGTATAAGGTGTATTTTAAAACCTTTCAAAATACTAGGGTTTAAAATTTACCTTGCGAATTAAACAATTAATAATAATTAATTTTAAACCAAATAATGATTTAATCTTTTATCTAAATTAAATAAATTTAAATCATACTATTTACAAATTAAACAATTAACTAAATAATTTAAATACATGGATTAAATATTTATTTACCAGTTAAACAATTAATTAAATAATTCTAATTTAATTCTAATTCCTTATCTTTCTAACTTTCAAAAAAGGGTAGGTTTCATCAGGTTTTGATTATTCAAATTTTAAATCATATTAAAATAATAATTAAGATATTAAAAAACCCTAGGGATAACTATCTATTTTCGTAAACAAGGGGGTGGTGGCTAGGGTTTCAAAAAACCCTAGCCAAGTCAAAATTTAAGTCTTTAGGGTTTAATTTCCATATACCCTAAGTTTCATCAATTGATTTTAGTGCAGAGTCAAGTAGAAAAATAAGGCTTTAATAGCACGGATAGGTTTTCTAGGTTATAAAAAAAATTACATATAGCCAAAAACACTTAAACCCCAAAGTTCACATGCAACCTAAAAAGGATCTATGTTTTCTCTATTAACAACAACTAACTATGAATATCAAGAAACCCAAGGAGAGAGGCTATGAAATCAAAATTCATATTAAATTAGGGTTACATACCGCCTGATTATTATTGTAAATAACCAAAGTAAAATCCTTCTACAAGACCTTGAAAAGCTAGCTCCAAAGGTACGGTATCTCTAATGGCGTCTACCCAAAACCCTAGTAACAAGAAGACTCGAGGAGAAATTTCGGCTATCCTTAGGAGATTGTGAGTGGAAGAGAATGGGATCTCAAGGGGTCCTATTTATAGACTGTAGGAAAACCCTATAAACCCTAATTTGAATTAAATAATAATATTTCAAAATTCAAATCGGTTATCTAGATCCTAATCTCAAGGTTGCTTCCAGAAACCCTATATAGGGCTCTTCCAAAACCGTCACTAAGGAATGGTTCTGGAAGCCTTCTTTTGTTCAACTTTTAAACAATAACAACCCAAGTCCATGTACTTTTAATTAATTCAATTAATCCTGAAATTAATTCCAATTAGTTTCTGATTAATTAAAATTAATTATTACTATTTCCAATTAATATATTAACCATGTAATATATTAATAAATCATTTATTTCAATTAATTTATTAATCTTATAATAAATTAGCAAATTAGTTTCTTCCTCCACAAGTCACTCTATTCAATTACTAGTTTTGAGGGCATTTAAAAGACTTTGCTTTTATTTCAAGAATATACCAATTTAGTTATTAGCTTAGTCACTTTAATCCAACACTTTCATTATCAGGTCCAATGTACTCCTACCAAATCAACTATGACCTAAACATGCCTCTCTTTCTCTCTCTCTCTCTCTCTCTCTCTCTCTCTCTCTCTCTCTCTCTCTCTCTCTCTCTCTCTCTCTCTCTCTCTTGTCAATTAACATGTAATTCATCCCTTCATTCCTCTTTTATATTAAATTTTTCCAGGTTCTCCTTCATTCCCTAAATTGTAACGCAAGTATAAATGCACATATGTTTGGAAAACGGAATTAATTTATTTCTTTTAGAAAGTTTATGTGTAGGTTCAATGCATGTATCAATTTGGCTCAGTTGTTAAAGACTCAAGTTCAACACTACTTCTTGCATGTGGGTTGCCCCAATGCCCCTCTATAAAACCTCGAGACCTGCCCTCCCATAACACACATGACAACTTCTTTTATCTTTCCATGGGTTCATCAGGGAAGCAACAGTAGCCAACGGTCATTCGTGTCTAACCCTCTTAAATTGATATAATGAAGATGAATGCACATAAGATGAGAATATTGTGAAAAGGGGTTTGAATAAAATGGGTACACCACCATTAGTGTGGATGTTTTCTTGTTTTCTTCTTTGATGTTGTTGAAAAGACCGCAATGAACTCAAAAAACATTTTGGTATGTTGGGGTTACTTGTGTGATATTATCTTAGTTTTGACTAACAAAAATATGAAATCCTAAAATTTCAAGTATTTCGATCGAGTTTTTTGGTTTTTGTTTTAAGACTAATGTAGCAATAGGGTAGAAGAAGGCAAGAGACAATGATACCAAAGTTAGAGGGTGTAACCGATAAACAAACGGGGAGTAGGAAGTGGGTAGTGGAGGGGTTATTTTCTATTTAAAATTATTTAATGTTTAATAAATATTAAAAATGTAAAATTAAAAATTAAAAAGGTAAATTATTATATTTTTATTGGGATCAAAGTTACAATAAAATTTATATATAAAAACTAAATTTGTTTGTTTGGAACCACACAGACCAAAAATCCAAATAAGGACAATTTTATATCAACTAAATCAACATTAATTAAATAACGTTATAAGTATTGGTTTGACGTAGAATCCAAATCAATTATAACTTAAAAAAGGATATATATATATATATATATATATATATATATATATATATATATATATATATATATATATATATATATATATATATATATATATATATATATATATATATATATATATATATATATATATATATAGAGAGAGAGAGAGAGAGAGAGAGAGAGAGGTGAGATCCGTTGAGAACTCATAGTTTCTCGAGAATCGAAGAACTAAGACAAAACTGCAAAAATGGTCCCTGTGGTTTCTTATTTTATGTGGTTATGGTCCAAACGTTTGGAAAGTTGCAGATTTGGTCCTTTTCAACGAGTTTTGTTGTGGTTTTGGTCCCTCATCCGTTAAGTTCCTTAAAATGACAATTTTACCCCCAGGGACCATTTTCATAGTTTTGTCTTTTACTATACTATAAGGACCATTTTTGCATATATTCTTTTTTATTTTAATAAAGTATTATATATTAATAGATATTATTTTTAATATATAATATTATATTTTAATAAATATTTTTTATTGAATTATTAATTTATTTTAGTTGATTTTTTTTTTAAAAAAATTGTTGGAGTAATTCTTTTTTATTAAATTATTATATATCAATACATATAGTTTTTAATATATAATATTTATATCGTAATAAATATTATATTATTGGATTATTAATTTTTTTAGTTAATTTTTATAAATTTTAAACATTTTTCATTGTATTATTACGTTTAATTTATTATTTTCTTCATATACTAAATGTTGTTGTATTGGATTATTAATTTATTTTAGCTAATTATTTTTTTTTAATTTTTTTTGTTGAAGTAATTCTTTTTTATTGAATTATTATGTATCAGTACATATAGTTTTTAATATATAATATTTATATCATAATAAATATTATATTATGGGATTATTACATATTACGAAACAATATTTTATTGGATTATTAATTTCTTTTAGTTGACTCTTTTTATAATTTCATTTAGTTGGAGCAATTCTTTTTTATTAGATTATTATATATCAACAAATATTATTTTTAATATATAATATTTACATCATAGTAAATAATACATTATTGGATTATTAATTTTTGTAATTTTTTTGAATTATTAATTTATTGAAATATTACTTTTAATTTATTATTTTTTTAATATAATAAATATTATCTTATTGGATTATTATTTTATTTTGAATGTATACTATTAACTGTTTTTAAATTTATTAGTTTCACCACAAAGTCATCGAAATACGTAAAAGTGTCGATTATCATCGTCAAAAATTAGCAGGATCACCTCCAAACACCTTCATCGGAGGTTCCATAGATATTATACCCTATTCCACCCAGCGTTGTTGGTAGCCACCTGCGACAACCTCTTCATAATCCAATGAAATCCTTCATATCCCACATAATGCGCAACAAACCCCAATAACATTTATAAGTGGTGGTGGTGACCGAGTGATGGTGGTGGTATTTTTCCAATGGTTTCTCATCATAAGCTAGATGAAATGAAAGTGTTTGACAATGATCCTAACGATTTCGATGATGAGAGACCACGATTTTGCGTATCCCATGACTTTGTGGTGGAACCAATAAAATTAACAAGAACTACTATTATAATCCGATAAAATAATATTTAGTATATGAAGAAAATAATAAATTAAAAGTAATAATCCAACAAAAATTAGTTTAAAAAAAAGAAATTAGAAAAATTAACTAGAAGATAATAATAATACAATAATATAATATTTATTATGATATAAATATTTTATATTAAAAACTATATGTATTGATATACAATAATTCAATAAAAAATAATTACGTCGATTTTTTTTAAAAGAATTAACTAAAATAAATTAATAATCCAATAAAACAATATTTAGCATATGAAGAAAATAATAAATTAAAAGAAATAAAAGAAATAATCCAATAAAAATAATTAAAAAAAGAATTAAAAATATTAACTAAAAGAAATTAATAATCCAATAATATAATATTTATTATGATATAAATTATATATATTAAAAACTATATATATTTATATATAATAACTCAATAAAAAGAATTACTCAAACAAAAAAAAATTTAAAAAAAAAATCAACTATAGTCGTTCCCCCAAAAAAAAACAACTATAATAAATTAATAATCCCATAAAAAATTATTTATTAATATATAATATTATATATTAAAAATAATATTTATTAATATATAATACTTCAATAAAATAAAAAAGAACTTATGCAAAAATGGTCCTTATGGTATGGTAAAAGACAAAACTGCGAAAATGGTCCCTGAGGGTAAAATTGTCATTTTAAAAAAGTTAACAGCCAACCAGTTAAACTTAATGGATGAGGGACCAAAACCACAATAAAGCTTGTTGAAAAGGACCAAATCTGCAATTTTTCAAACGTTTGGACTATAACCACATAAAATAAGAAACCACAGGGACCATTTTTGCAATTTTGTCAAGAACTAAAGATGGAGCGTTAGATCAAAATTAATTCATTAAGGGCATGATCGTCATCTTATCAATCTCATTTAATATTTTATGTTTTGTGTTATTGGAATTATTAATAAAAAATGTCTAAAAATTAACATAATAAATCAAATTTTTGGATTTTTTTTTAAATAATAATTTTCAAGTTTTTTAAAAATACTAATTTTTTAAATATTTTTAGAAAACATTAACATAAAAAAATTGAAAAAAAAATAATTTTATAAAAAAAATTGCACTTTTTTTAAAAACATATTTTTTTAAGAAAACTAGAAAATTAAAAAAATAATAAGAATTTTTTAAACAAAAAATTAACGTTTCAAGTGCATATAAACATATTTTTCTAGTGCATATATGCATATTTCTTATACTATAATGTTTGTAAGTAAATCATAAAAAAAATAATAAAATAAAATAAATAAACCCGTTTTTATCTACTATTCAAAACACATTAGTACAAGTGTTCTATTTGATACAAAATAAAATATACAAACCAAAAAATACTACAAAGTTTCAAAGTATTATCATTTCTTTGTGTCAAAATTTTTATATTTTCTTCAATTTATCACTTTTCACCTCTTCACTATTTTCCACAAATTCTTCCAAATCTACAAGATAATTAAAAAGAATAGTTAATGTAAGCACACTCACAAAAATGCATATGTATATAGACGTAATTCATATGTGAAATTTACTAGAAAATTTTAAAAAATTGTTAACAAAGAACACTCACTCAAAATACATGTATTCATAAAGACGTAATTCATATGTGATTAACTTGTGATTTAAATGTCAATTTGTGGTTCACTTGTTATTTGAATGTGAATTACATGTGATTCATATGTGAATTTCATGTGATTTACAAGTGAATCAAATGTAATTTACATGTGAATCACTTGTGAATAAATGTGAATCACATATAATTCATATGTGATTCACTTGCGATTTGCATGTGAATTACATGTGATTCAAATGTGATTTACATGTGAGTCAGGTGTAATTTACATGTAACTCATATGTGATTTACATGTGAATCCCATGTAATTCATATGTGATTCACTTGTGATTTGCAAGTGAATTACATGTGATTCATATGTGAATTACATGTAAATCAGATGTAATTTACATGTGGATCACAAGTAATTCATATGTGATTCAATTATGTTTTACATGTGAATCACATGTAATTCATATGGGATTCACGTGTGATTTAAATGTGAATTACATGTGATTCATATGTGAATCACTTGTAATTTATATGTGATTTACATGTGAATCACTGCACACTCATAGTATTGTTTCCAATTAAATAATAATATGTTATGTTAATTCTCATAAATCACATCTGATTTGTAATTGAATATTAGAAACACAAAGAAAAGAAAAGAATGGAAAAATATTAAAAAAGTATATGTTGAGCAACTTTTAATCCTTTAATTTCACAAGATAACAATAAAATAGAAATGTACTTTATAATTACAGGAAAGATTCCTATCAATATTTTCTTGAAAAGAAAAAGTTTGAAGAACTTATTAAAATGAAATAATAAATTGCAATTTTAGTCGTTATTTGAAGTTTTTTAAAACAATTTTGTAAACTTTAAACCATTTAAAATCATTTATTGCTAAACGGAAGCAAATTAAAATAAACTATATACTTGGAAAATATAGATAATGAAGATGATTGTTAAAAAAAAAAAAAAAAATAAAGAAACTACTACTAGCAAAGAAACATCAACAACGTTCTTTTTATACTCCTCTCCTTAATATATATCGGTCACACCCCGCTAAAGTGGAAACACAAGGCGTGGTAGTATAAATGGTCTCATAACAAAAGTTAAAAGACAACACCAACCATAGTATTAAAAAGCATTACAATTTACAATGAGTTTGAACAACTTTTCAAAATAAATTACAATATATTTGAAATACAACATATTCAAATGCTCCGACAAGTGATGTGTCTCTAGGTGCCTCTTACTAGATGATTCCTGGAAAAGCATGTAAAATGAGCGGTCAACTACCAAAATAATTGGTGAGTTCACAAGTTAAAAATAATATTGGTTTCGTGAATCGTAATCAAAGTTTTAATAGAAGTTTCTACAAATAAAAGTACATTGATAAAATGAGTAAATAAGTTTGCATAAAAAAAAAGTTTTTTGTCATCATGAGAAATAAAGTACTTTGCCCAAATGAGATGCAACGTTCTTATTCTCATGGGAAATAAAGTTCGTTATTAAAACGAGTAACAAGTTTCATTGTTATAATGAGCAATCAAGTACATTGCTATAAGGAGCAAACAATTTCATTGCTAAGACAAGTATATAACTTTCCAATAATAAAAATTCGTTTCTATAATGAGAATCAGAGTTCATTTTTATAATGAGAAACAGAGTTCATTTCTATAATGAGAAACAGAGTTCATTGCTATAATTAATAAACAAGTTTGTATGTACTAGAGCAAACTATGAGTTCACGACCAAGACTATGAGTGATCATACACTCAAACAATTGGGCAAGTGAGGAGTTGTCAATTCCTAATAGCGTTATCCATAATGACCATTAGCTCAAAGAGTTAATGGTTGGAGTAAAGTGTAAGGGAAGGGACTTAAGATGATAGGCCTCATGTTTCAAGTTGCATAAACATACATGGAAAAATAGAGCAAAATATAGCAATCAAGTTTGATACAAATCAATGTAAATACAACGAACAATAAATAGTCTTTTGGACATGCTTTTCCACCCCAAAACATAAAAACTGAAAATAGGGGGAGTTGTGAATACTCACAATGCTTTGAGATAATGCAAATGATGCCTTGAACTAAGTTCCATTTATACCACTACCGATTCCTACAACGATGTTACACATTAATGAATCTCTAATCGAAATCTAATACTAGTATACTTAACTTCTACAATAGAATTATGCCAATATTGTGTCAAAGTTAGGTTTTGTATAAATTGCAAATACTTTTCTGAAAATTCAAATTTTCATATACCAATTGACTTATTAATATTTGCAAGTGACAAATCCCATTTTGTGTTATTGTTTGTAATGCAATTTAGCACTTTTGGAAGGGCTTTACAAGCTAAAAATCCAAAAATAAATCACATTAGTTCTAAAAATTTCCAAACTTTACATTTCAGTTCTAACTATAATTTAGAACCCTCTTGTCATTTTTCATGATTTTTAAATATGTTTAACTATTTTTCCACCATTTAATTCCTTGAAAATATCATAAAATCATAAAAAAAAAAAAAATAAACAGTTAATAAAAATTCCCAATATTTTTTTCAAAATGTTATACAATGTATATAAACTGGGAAAAATACTCAAAGTGGTTTTCAAATAGTTTAACTCGATTTTATGATTTTTGTGGGTTTATTCTAACAAAAATAGAGATAATTAGAAAATAGTTTCTAAAACTTTGAAAACTTTTTGTACTAGTGTTATTAGACATATAAAATCTGGAAAAAAATATAAAATTTGGTTTCGAAATAGTGTATATATTTGTTTTGTTTTATTCACTTAAATAAGCATTAATTTGTGAATAATTATTAAACAGTAAATAAAAATTACCAAACTTTTTTTAAAATTCATATATAGCGTACATAACCTGGGAAAATTACCAAAATTGATATTCATATAGTGGAGTCCGAGTTTTGGATTTATGTGTATTTAATGTAAGAAATATAGCATAAATAGCAAAAGGATTCGATAATTCTTCAACATTTTTGTAAAATTATAATTTGATGTATACAAACTAGGAAAGTAATCAAAACTAGTTTTTGAACAATGTAACCTGTTTTTATGATTTTTTTGTATTTATTCTATTAAAAATGAAAATAAATACTAAATTGTTTAAAAAACTGCTCAAACTTTTTATTTGTGGCTAAAATGTATTACACGAGGTTATGGAAATTTATTACTCCCTACATCCCACAATTATTGTCCTCAGGCCAAAAACACACAAATTACGAGAAACATTAATCACCACTAACTTTATTAGATGAAAAGACAATTTTACCCCTTTGTTACATTTCATTCCATTGTAGTTACATTTAATTTCAAGGTAGTTTAACTAATAAATTGAGGGGTATTTTGGTAAAAGTGATATTTATTTATAGAGGTAGGCTATTATTTTGGGACAAATCAAAAAGAAAGCATGGACTATTAATATGAGACGGAGGGAGTATTATTTTTAGAACATTTTAACTATTTTTTCTTCATTTATTCTCATAAATGAGCATTAATTCTTGAAAAATTAGTAAACAACAAGAGAAATTCATTATACTTTTTATTCACAATTAAGATGTTTTATAAGATATTATGGAAAAGTTTTATAATTTTTGGAAAAGTGTAACTATTTATTACCAATTTAACCCATGAAACCTTCATTAAATCGGGAAAAATAAGAAATACTCATGGAAAAATATGTAAATTTGTACATGTAGTGTTTATGATGTTCATAAGATGTGAAAATTATTATATATGGCTTTGTACATTTATAACTTAATTTTACTATTTATTTCTCTTCAACATTAATAAATTTAAAATCAATAGAAGACAGTCACATAAATGCATTAAACTTCATGAAACGTCTTGAATTAGTTTATGGGTAATATCAGAATTTTTCCAGAATTTATCGACCAAAAAAGTATTTTATGTGAGTTATTGCTATATTTTCTTGCGTTAATTATAATAATTTGAGAAAATTAAGTTATCTTCGGAAAATTTGCAGAACTTCTTATTTTGTTGGTGGGATTATGGGAAAAATCAAATTTGAATTGAAAACAAGTTTTAGATATGTATTTGTGATTAAATCCTTTATGAACATCTTTGAAAGCTTTTAGCAAAAAACTTTGATCATCTAGCATCTAAGCTTGAAGATCATTACATGCATGTTCGTTTGAAGACCATTCATGAGTTTGAAATGTTCAAAAGTCATTTTTAAAAACAAAATTAGGTGCATGTGGTGAGTTTCCACCAAAACTTGTAGAAAAATGCATTATGTTGATTTTGACTTAGGTTTTGATCATGGGACTTCACCATTTACACATGCATGTTGTTTTTGGGTGAAATCTTACCACCATCATCATCAAAACCGACATTCATGGTTATGAACATGAAGGTTCATAAATAAGTGTAGAAGAACAAGAAAATGTAAGAAAATTTGTAATCTTTAAAGGTAAAGTAAAGGAAATGTGAGGGATTCGATTTTACCTTGATGTATAACACTAGATGATGAACATTTTTTTTGAGTAAAATGATGTTTTTGACTGAATATTTTCGTGGGTTAGAGAGAGGGGGGGGGGGGGGAATGGGGGTTTTAAAGAGAAGAAAAGAGAGATTATATCTCTCTGGATAACTCATCTCCCTCGTCATCTCTTTGGGGTTTTTCTCCACCAAAATTGTCCACTAAAATACCGAGATTCATGTACACTCATGAGTTATCGACTAGAAAACTCTCTCCCACAGATTCTGCATCTAACTTCATATTTTGTAGAGAGAAAGAGGAGAGAAGTTTTTAGAGAGAAAAAGAGAAGGGCGAAGTGTGAAAATGAGGGATGTGATTATGATTTCGTGAAGAGATGTATGGGGAGGAGAGAAGCCTAATTTATGAGGTGTAATATCCCTTTCTTTCTCTTTTATTTTTATAAAGTTTAAATCTTTTATAAAAATATCAAATATTTATAAAAGATGCAACTTAACCAAGTTTTTATGCATAAAACTCTTGATTTTTAGATTAATAATTAGGGATATATGTTGAATATTTTAACTTATATCTTCCTTGATTATATTTCCAAACTTTAATTATTCTATCATGTTATTATAAGTTTCATAACCATTTTTATAAATTTTGATATTAGATTTATAAAAAATTTAGAATTTTTTGGGCTTCTAGGGTTTTAAGGAATTTGTAAATCTTTGGATATCAAAATTAATTAAATTTTCTGACTTCAAACTATTTTAGTGTTTCATAACTCTTACTCAAGTTTGAAATAATTTTGTAATTTATTTTTTTATCGGTTTATTGGCATTTCTATGTAGTGGTTTCGAGATTCGAGCGAAATTAAAGAATCAAGTATACTAGTCCTAGTTTCAATGTTGACTTAAGTTCCTACAAGACTCGGACCTGGTTTCTACTACTAGGTCAAGTGCATGATGCGTGTATATGATTCATGAAAAGGTGTTCGAGTCAAAGAGTGACCTGAATATGGATAGTCACTACAGTTAAGTAGTTGTAGAATTCGCAGTTCAATGTGAAATCTAAGTACACTATCCATTGTTTCTAATTGTTTCCAAGTTTCTAGTAGGTTATAACTTAGATTCTAGTTACTAAGTCTAGTATGTGTCATGCATATACGTGAAACTATCTTTATCCAAATCTAGAATTGTCTCAAATTTTGACGGTTGTCACAGTATCCAAGATATCTAATTCTATAGCAGAAAGCCTAAAGAGAACCTGTTGGCAAATCCTTACTGATCAGATCATAAGTAAATTCATAAACAAGGTAATGATCTTCATTTCATTAAAGATAAGAATTGATGTAGATGAAAGAAATTTTTGTTTGCTACAGGAGCTGATAAATTTATTACATCGGAGAATTGAGAAGAGAAAATGAATATACCAGAACAATTGGCTATAATGGTTCAGATAGCATAGCAGTGTTTAATCTGCATAAAGGAAGAAAACAACCATACCCATCTCCAATGGAGTTTAAGCCATAATCATCAAATTTCAGCTTCTTTAAATCCAATTTTGTTGTAATAATTAGTGTTCATAATTATGTTAGAGTATACAAAACCAAATGAAACCTAAGAGCACAAAGCTTGAAATTTAATGCGATTCGAGTCAAAACTAATACACTATTGTATTGTTTTTCAATTCTACTCAGGTTTTAATTGAAAATCCTAAAGGATAACAATAACATCGAACATGTAACAAATCGTATAAAATTACCAAAACTATGGATTACATCATAGATCTCTTATAGGGACTAAAACTCAAATAAAGCAAAACTATGGCATTTAGTCAAACAGGTTGTGTGCACGGATCAAGGAGACAATGAGAAAGATGAATACAAATATTTATCAAAGTAATGCACACACATCACCATCAATTGTGGCAGAAAATCATGTATTTTATGCACAAATATTCATCGATTAAGGAACAATGATGAATAGAGTATAAATACCATACATTACCAGAAGAAAATAACAATCAACTAAACAAATAAATCCAAGGTTTTCGGTACCTTTCATAATTGCTAGAAATCATGAGGTTGAGTCAATATGAAAAAGGTAAACCTCTAGTTTCAAATGATGAAACCTCTTAATTCTTTCAATTTCTCATATAAACCAGAGATTGGATTCGCCCGTCTTCTAACATCTCCATGTGATCACCACAATCTTTATAATTTCTGACCTACTAATGAGAACAATAAGCCTATTGGATCTCAATCTAGAATAAATATCCCTAATTAAAAACCAAAACGAATAGAAGATTTATAGGACATCGACACAAGCACTATGAGAACCACGCGATCGATAGGGGATTAGGTGACAACATAAGAAGGCAAGGCGATGACAGGAGGAAGGAATGTGATAGATTTTAGAAAATGAATGATGAGAAAATGTAGCATCAGAAATCTAACAAAAGGAATTCCGAAGATAAATTTGTTTCCTCGACTGAATTAATCGAACAAAAGGAAAAAAAAACTATGTTACTAAAAACTTCGAAACTTCTGATTTGAGCAGATCAACACTTCTTATCCAACCATAGAAACTCGTGTATCTGAAATTGACGAAGTGATTACATAGGGAGAGAACGATTTCATAAATTGGAAAAGATCGCAATTTCATACATGAGAGAGATACATCGATAGAGATGTGAAAAATATGAAAATCTCTCCGACGGCGGTGGCTGACGAATTTCTTAATACAGGCGGAACTTTGAAGAATCTTCTTACCACGATGTCGCAAGGAAAAATAAAAATGAAGAATCTTCTTACTACATCATCTGATACAATCGATTGATGATGATAATGGAACCACTGCATCTTTGCCGGAGGTTAGGACATGATAAAGAGGTGAGATCTGATGATTGCATTTATAGAGCTGGATGAAGATGAAGATGAGAGAAAGAGAGAGAGATTGAGCAAGTAAGTAAGACGGTGATGAAGAGAGAGAAAGAAAGTTGTGTTTCAAAAATTAATTTTGATTAATTATCATGTATGTTGTAAAAACTCAAAGCTACCATTGAAATTCTTCATAATTACAAATATGTCATCTTTGATCTAGACCGTTAAAATTTCTTATCTAACGTTCCACCTTTAGTTCTTGGGTTCTCGGGGAACTATGAGTTCTCAAATGATCCTTCATTTCTCTCTCTCTCTCTCTCTCTCTCTCTCTCTGTATATATATATATATATATATATATATATATATATATATATATATATATATATATATATACCAGGCGAATGCCCGCACGTTGCGCAGAAACACATATATAGTTGAAATCTTTACAAATATATGTTTTTTTAAATATAATAATAACGTTGTTGTTAAATTTGATATAATAATTCACATACTAAATTGATATAATATATTGATTATTTTGAATTATATGATAATATATACATCTATTATAACTATATAATGTCAACCGTTTGAATGACTTGTGTCAACGAGTTACTCATGAATAAAATTAAATACTATATGGTTTAATGTTATTTATAGTTGTTATTATTGTTAATTAATTTTTTGAAATTTATCTGTTTAACGTTTTAATTTCTATTATTATAACTATTTAAAAAATCAAACATTGTTTTTTGATTTTAAAGGTAACAATATAATCATTTATATAGAGTTATATTTAACTATTATTATTGTAAGTTACTTTAAGTTACTTATTTGAAAAATTATAATGATTATACAAATATCTTGAGGAAATATTTTAGTTAAATTGAGATTATAATTCAGTTTGTGCATTTAGCACTACAATTTATCATTGTTAACTATTCACAAAATATTCATTGAGTTTTTTTAAGTGGAACTAAAATTTATATTTAGGTTCACACTGTAATGTTATATTATAAATTAACAATTTAAGTATATTGTCCAAAATGTTCAAAAGTTGTAGCCTTAAATTGATAATGATTTACATACAACAACATCTTAATCTAATAAATTAAGTATATTCTATTAAAAATTAAAGACGTAACTTTATAAGTAGAAGTAAAGATGTTATTTTAATATTGAAATTTAGTTTTTTTATGATTACACTTTAGGTTTGATATTTATTTAACATTATTAACCAACTTATAATCATTATTAAAAAGACACTACAATTTATTAGTTTTAACTATTTACAAAATATTATTTGGGTTATTTAATTTAAACTAAAATTTATATTTAAGTTGATCCTGTAATGTTATATTTAAATTTATAATTTAAGTATTTCATACAAATTGTTAAAATGTTGTAAATTTAAAACGATAATGGTTTACACCCAACAATATATTAAAACTGATAAATTAAATATAATATGTTAAAAGTTAAAAAAAAACATAACTTTATAAGTAGAAGTAAAGATATTCTTTAATATTGAAATTTAGTTTGTATATGATTACATTTTATGTTTGATATTTATTTAATCTTATTAACCAACTTATAACCACTATTAGGAAGAAATTGAAAAGTTATGGGAGTTTCAAATGAATATGGTGAAAGAAAAAATGCTAGCTTTATAAGATATATATATATATATATATATATATATATATATATAAAAGATAGGAAAAATGTTATCGATATAGATAAAAACTACTTTCTATTTTTTATATTTTACAGTTATAGTTTCCGACTTGTTTGTTTTTCTCTAACAAATTGCACGTGCTTTGCAGGTATACAAATTTCAAGTGTTTCGTTTGGCACAGTTGTCGGAATATACAGTTGATGTGATGTGGATGGTGATTGTCATTTATTGTCGAGTTGGTATGCCACCATGTATTCTCAATTTATGCACGTTTACATAAAGAATTTTAAATTTTATATTTAATATTTGTAATAATTAAATTATATAAAGTGACGATATGTTTTTTTTCGTGTCAAATCTAGAGTTGTTTTTACCAAAGTGGTGTATTTTAAAAAGATATTTACCAAAATGGTGTGATTTTAAAAACTATATATCATTTATGTTAAATTTTTATAACAAATCAAAATTAGAAGGTAAAATAAAAAAGAAAGGAAATTGACTTATAGAGTAATTACCTTTTTGTTTTGTTTCTTTTTGTTTTGTTTATATTTATGTAACTTTTTTTGTACATATCTACGTAATAAACTTATTGGAAATATTTACATATACCATTATGATCAACTGCTACTTCCTATAGTCGTTCATAATGGTCATATGTGAACACTTTCAACACATTTGTTAGTTAGATCTGTAAAAAAAAATTACTCAAATATAAACAAAATGAAAAAATAATTACCCTCTCACATCGCAGTAAAAAATCATCCGTTCTTAAAAAAAATTATAACTTTGACAACAACAAGTATTGTTCACATAAAATGTAATTATATTTTCATTTGGTTAATTTTAAAATATATTAAACTTTTCAAAAACGATATATGCACTGTAGCTAAAAATATAATTTTTAAATATTAAAATAATCACAAACATAAAAACAAATGGATGAAACATTGAAATTAATACTTTAAACCAAATAAAATAGTTGTTTTGATGGAAAAATAATAAGTGTAATTAAAAAATAATTTTTAATAAGAAAAGTGCTTACATCTTTATTGATAATCAACATTTAATCTTTTAACAAATGAGATAAGTATAAAAAGACTTAGAGATTCGCCTAACATATTCATACTTGTTAACTATTTATAAGAAAAATATCTTGAGATCTAAGGAGACAAATAATACAAAATTACTTTCACATATGGTTTGCCTAAGTTTCATTTCACCAAAAAAAATGTGAACACCAATACTTTTCCTACCACCTGTGTGCGTCAAATAATTGTCAATATAGACTCATAAATGGTATGTATTCTTCTATCTTCGAAAGATCCTATTGTGTAGAGTGGGACTTTAGGTTCCAACAATCTCCTTTTAAATGATAGAAATAGATTCTTCATTCAAACGACATATTTACGAAGTCAATTGGGATGTAGTTATCCATTAAAAAGAGTTGGATATAAGATAATAACTCTTACATGTGTTTTTAAAGTGCTACACTGAAGAGATGTGTGGTTTCAATAAATATTGTTTAGTTAATATATGTAAATGGTTAATCAATAACAGATGTTTGAAACTAGGAAACTAGGATTTAATGGAGTTAAAATGATTAGTTCTTGGTCTTGGTCTTGGTCCATAATAATGATGATTTAGAACATGTGAACAAAAGAATGGGCTAAAAAGGGTATATATTAGGAAGTTATGACTGTTTAAAGTTTATGTTGCGAGTAAACTGCCTAAATAGGCGTATTTATATTGAACATGACCGTGTGTGGGAGACACAGTCCGTGACACACTGTTGAGATCCCAAAAAATGTTGAAATGTGTATTAATGGAGCAGTTTTCCATTTTGAACATCTTTTAGTGGAAAGCGGGTTGAGTCCCATGTTCGAACATCATAAAGTGACGTTTAAAGGCATCAAGTCAGTTCTAACACATTATTTTACAACCACACACTCTTCAAAACCATATAGGGGTGCTTTTTAGATCTATACACTTGAATAGTGAAGCTTTGTGTAAAAAATTTCAAGGGGAATCAAGCATTCAATTCTATCGCTTGGATTGAAGGTAACATCATCTTTTACTAAGCTTAATGGGTGTTTTCATGGTGGAAATGGATAGGTGATGAAACCCTTATTCTTGTATGCTTCAAAGGAAAGCTTAATGATATTTTTTTAATAAGCTTAGTAATGAGGTGATCTTGAAGCGGGTCATGTCCAACACTTGATTCGTATTTGTCTTACATCATAATTGTCCCCATAATTATAACCGACTATGAACTTCTAGAATAATTAGATTAATCATGGATTAAACATGTTAATATATAACACAACAAGTATTAATGTGATGATCATATCCCAATATATCAAAACAATATAATAGTTGTTGTCACAATGTTCCTATATCTAAATACTAAATCCAAATCAAATCTCATTTATAGAATAACAAAGTATTATATCTCATGTGTGACCTTTAGTGCTTAGCTTAAATGAATGATTTCATAAATGGGTCTGACTAGATTTAATTTGTGTGAATTCTCTGAATACTATCATCTCCATATTTGACTTTATTCTAAGTATAGTTAGATATCTTGGAGGATATGATTGGTGTTCTGATGTTTCTATAGTTCTTAGCTTGATTAAATAAACTCTTCAAATTGTAAATTATTTCTAGGTTATCCTCGAATGGAATGAGTCAAACTAGTTTTTCAATGAACTCATTCATCTAATCATATTTTATTCTTCTTCTGAAGTATGAGTCTAAACACCCCACTCTTTTCAAACTTTTTTCAAAACTATGGTTATAAAATCGTTACGAGTATTAAACCGCATTTAATAAAAATCGGTCCCACTGAAAAAAAAAAACGTTTACATGAAAACATTTGGTGTTACCATTAAGCATCAACATAACCATAGCAAGCAAAAAAGAATTACATCAATACAATAGTTAAGGAACTTAACAAGTTCCACTCCATTCTCTATCTCATAACTTCTACTTCCATCCGTCATCTTTCTTCTTGAATACAACTTGTGATACATGGCATTAAAAAGAGATACGTAAGACAATAATGTCTCATGAGCTATATGGGTTTCTATCCCAAAGACATTTATCACATTTTGCAAGAAAAATCCTTTCATTAATACCATAAATCATTTTCAATCTTTTTCACATAAAAAATCATTTTCATTCATTTTCATACCATAAAGCATTTTCAATCATTTTCATACATAAAATAACATTTCATATCATAACTGTAATTTCTTATCTTATCATTTCATTAGCTTCGTTTCCATTTCCATTTGCAAGACCAAGGTGGAAAGAACAAAAATCATTCCACCAAGGCATCATTTCCAAGACCAACGTTTTTGGAAAGGACAAATTGAAATAATGCCTTGAAGGCAAGAATGTTTTGAAAGCAAAGAACGTTTTGAAATTCTGTTTTAAATTGTTTGAAATATAGATGCTTTATTTTTGAAATTAGTATTTTTATACTAACATGAGATGTGTAAAGATTGGAAATTAATGACAATAAATGGAAATTAATGAAAAGAAATGAAATGTAATGAAAAGAATTGGAAAGTAATGAAAAGAAAACTGTCCTGACCATGATGTCTTATAAGAGGTCAAGAGGAATCTACTAGGGTGGTACCTCCCTGTCGCGAAGTAGATGTCCTAAGCATGTTTTCATTGTTGATTCATTTTTTCTTTATACATTGGTCTTGGAAATGATGCCTTTGCGCGGGTTGTGTGTCTGACCACGCAGGTCGTGTCCTGTAGTAGCCCTAACACTCCCCAAAACAAACTTTTTTAGGCTTACACTTTCTTGGATGGTTTTGTTCTTTTAGGTAACCATTTGTAACACTTTTAAAGGTTTCCAAGAACTATTATATAACGTTTTATCATGTCAAAATATTCAACTTAATTCATTAAGTGCTCAATCAAAATTGTAAGGTCATATGCTTACACACACTCAAATGAAAGGGTTCAGAGCTCAAGCTGCTCGAAAACACTATTTAACCAATGTGAATTATTCCCAAATCATTTAATACATAATTGAGTGTTGTCATGTACAAAAACCACAATTAATCTTATTTCAAGTACTTAATCCAACTATGGAATCCTCAATTCTATTCCATGTTCCCAAATTACCCTTGGGTCAAAATAATCAAAAGACCTAGAACTTCACTAACATTCCTTAATTTTAATATTCCAATAGCATATCTAGAGTGTCAATTCATGTTTATGAATATCATTTACTTCATAGATGTCAATCACCATGTAGTTATGCATAAAGTTCCCAAAATGCACTTATGGCCAAATATTCCATAAATTCAACTACGCATCATTCAAGTCCTCTTGTTTTTGCATTCAAATAATGTTATTAGTATCAATTCATGTTCATTAGTATTATATACTCATCAAATTCTCATAGACAAAATATTCCATAGTTTTCATCACATTTTACTCATTTTCATTCCAATTTTAGCATATACATGATTCTACCATCTAGATGAATTTGAGCATTCTAATTGCATTAGTTACTATAAAATATCATCTAGATCATATAATCCAATCCCATTTCATCATCACTTACAATATCCCCAATTTGGGTTTTCGAGGGTTTATGGTGATTTTTACCCAAATAATCAAATCCATCAATGGGATGATTGCATTGAGATTAGAACCATGGAAACCACTCTAAGTAGATTAGAAAACCAAACACTAGGGATGAGCGTGGGACGGAACCGGTACCGACCCGTCCCATTCCCGATTTCCCGAATACCGAATTTGATCAAAATTTAATCTCGAGTACCGAACCGAATTAACATCACCGGTAACAGTACCGGGAATGGTACCGGTACTCGGTACTAGTATCGGTACTAGCGGTACCGATTCCCGAATTTCATTTATTTGGAGTACCAAGTACCGTCCCGTATTTTAAAATTCGGTACGGTTCGGTACCGGTTCCGGTACGGTATCAGTATGGGATCGGGGTTTGGGACAAACTGCTCATCCCTACCAAACACTAATCATAATAACAAGCTAATTTCTACATTGAGGTTTTCTTTAAACCTTGAGCTTAAAACTTAGGTCTAAAAGAGAGGAGTTTATACCTTTTTAGCCTTTGATTGTTTCCCTTTTTCTTGAATGCTTCAAAACTTGCTTGCTTCAAACCCTATATAGAGACAGGAGATTAAAATCGCCATTGGTGATGTTGCTTTGATGCAAAACACGATCTGGAAGAAGTAAAGAGAGTATGTGTAACACCGTAAATTTTCAAACAAAATTTTCATTTTAAAATCTCATAATTCTCATTAACACATTTCACAAAAACCCCAAAGTATCAAATTATCCAAAAACACATATCCATAAGTTATTGAATGAAAATCCAAGATCCTCAAAACATAACTCAATCTCGTCTGTACAATCAAGCCGGCACCTTCTTGCGACCCTGAGAAGTACCTGAAACACATAAAACATAACACGGTAACCACAAAGCTTAGTGAGTTCCCCAAAATACCACACATATCTCATTAGCCTCTCATGGATATATCTCGAATAACACCCTCCGATCCTAACTGAGTAAAGCTCAGCATAATACACAGCATAAATCACAAAGACATAATGCAGAATATCATAGTACTCAATATAAGCGCACCAGACCCTCCGGTCACACAATATTACCACTCAAGGTAAGTATAGTGAGAAGACTCACCTCGGATGATGAACAGCTCTTATAAATGTTGCTACTGCACACTAGCCTATAACATTGAGCCAAAACCCACAATTAACCCAATTAAGATCTAAGACCAAACCCTCACTCATCAGGTCTAAAGGTAGCCTACTACCCGACCCATAAATTACCCAAGCCCATTGGACCACCAAGCTCCGATACTAAATGGGCTCTCCCAAAGCCCAACTCTTAAACTTAAGTCCAAATGGCAAGCCCAACACAAAGGCCCAAGACATATACATATATTTCTTTGATTAAAATCTCCAGGACAATAAGCCTAAAATCCAGGCCCAACACTTAAGGCCTAATGTGAGATTTAGCCCAAAAAGCCCACATCAAGATTACGCGGTGCGTACCTACCTTGGTATGCTCATCATACACGCAAATCCTGATCGGGGACACTTGATCAGTACGTGGGGCGTACTAAAATTATGCTCGGCGTACGTCCAGACTTGCTTTTATCACTCTCTTGGTCTTAACCCGTTAAGACCATAACTATACTCTCAGATCTGTACTCCTTAAAGGCTCATACTCCATAAAGTTCATCACTTTAAGCCTTTGCATGGCTGATAAAGTCCCAAACCCAAATACACTCACTCTTTACTCCCAAAAATGCTCATATCTCATGCATGAGGCGGTTTTAATATCTAAGAACTCATTTTTATGAATCCTCTCCACTAGAAACACTCAAAGGGACAGATATTAGGCTCTGGAGTTCAACAACTCATAAAGCTTCAAGCTTTGGGACCAAAAACCCTAAAATGGACTATAAGATGAACAAATCAAAAAGGATGAGAAAGCTCTAAGTTTTATACCTTCAAATGATGCTCCAACCACAGAAAAACTCAGATCCAAAGCTTGGACTCTGACTCCATTCTCTTCAATGCTCCTTCTCCACTCAAAGAATCCCACAAGAACACATAAAAGCTCACAAATGGCCACTCAAGCTTAAGGGATGGAAATTAGGGTTTCGATAGAGTTGAGGGAAGGAAATGGTGGCCAAAAATGAGGCCATCATGTTCTTTAAATAAGGACACACCCCTCATTTAGGGTTTTCATCATGTGCCTAGTACGCGCAACATACCCTCTGGTACGCCCAGCGTACTAGTTGGCTCCGCTTACAAATCACGCACATGAGTACGCTGACCGTACACATGCATACGCCCCGCATATTCAGCTGCCACATTTCTCAAATAAGAGACTAAACTTGCCAAAACTTCAAACTATCGTAGCTTGTTCGTTATAAGTCCGTTTCCAATGAACCTCATATCCACGGAAAGGTGGCGAGAAGCCCTATGCTTCTAGTAAATCGTCGTAGCCTCATGCCCGGGTTGCAGCCCACGAACCCTAAATCACCGAAGATCCGAAACACGATGTTACAGTGTGCATCTTATTTCTTTTCTTCTTTCATATTTGGTCCCTCAAGTTTACTCATTTTGGCCAAAATCCATCAAATCTCAATATTTATGATTTTATCTCAAGTTTTGACTTAATAAGTCATTCTTAATCCATTTTATAACTCTTGTAGCCTCTCCCATCAACTGAGTCAACCCTTTGGTCAACTCACTTTGCCAACTTGACACTTTTGGCCCTTTAACTTTTCAAATGTTATTATTTTCACTTCTAACCTATTAAACTTTATATCAACTAACGATATGTTTACTCCTTGATGCTTTAGCTATATACTTCATCTTTATTTTATTCACTTTATTTATTTAAGAACCAGCCTTAAACATTAGGATGTTACAATTATCTATCCCTTAAAAATATTTTGTCCTCGTAATTACTTCGTTAGTCATATTATTAGGATTTCATCCTGTCACTTTTCAAAACCTTGGTGATTTTGTCATAATTTTAATGAGTCCTAATAACTAATAATACAAAATTAGGGGTTATTAGCCTTCTAGGATACTTTTACCCTTTTTATCCCTTTTTGAAGTTTTAATAACATCATGCAATCAGTTTATCCAATCCTAAGTCAAAATTTGTCTATTTCCTTACTTGGGGTTCCAATTTGCCTAAGTGTATCCCTTCATGCACAAGCATGTCACCATTATTCCATTCTCTACTAATTACATTAGTAAGTCATTACCCAAACTTAGCTTCTGAAATATCTTTTCATATTGCTCCTTTTTGACCTTCTCTGGTATCAAAGTCTCAAACTTAACATTTTACTTTCAACTTGGTCTGAATGCCTGTTAATTCATGATTTTCATGGTCCACATACTAACATCGCATATGGCCCACATTCTAAAATAGACTACAGTACACCTACCATTTCATTTTTATTTCTATAATCGTAGTTAAACCATTCTTGGGTTTTATACTAATGATGTTTTCCTTCAGTGTGATCCACAAGATAACCCAATTATGCATACAGTTCCATGTTTACAACCTTTGTACCAACGGGTACCATATAATCCATGTTTATGTATGCTTCTTGACTTTGTCCATATACCCTTCCATTCACTTTAACTATCATGTCAAACCCAAAATCTCATTTCAGAAGTTAATGTATTTCTTAGGTCTACAAGACTAAGCATGGCATGACAAGAAGCTCTAAAGCACAAGGTGTTGTTTCGACTCAACTTCAAAATCTTGTTGGGTCCAAATTATCTCTTCACTTGTAACCAGATTCTTTCCAACTATATACCCCTTAAAAGAAATGAACACACATCTTTTAATGTTTAAATCACAAGATGATCCTCATCACATGGTAAGATATTTTCTTACTCCTTTGCGGAAACTTGTTACTATACATTTACAACTTATGAGTATCGAATTCTACCTTTTCTTTACACCATTAATCACTTATAGCTTCTATATAACTTTCATCATTCATGTGTCCTTTGAAATTGTTGTTTGAATAATCGACTCTACCATTCAACTAACTTTTTTATCAATAGATTTCTGCATCCTTTAGCCACTGTCACATGACCCACAATGCTCTGAGTCAAAGTTATATCTCTTATATGAATTCATAATTGTAGATCTCATTATTATAATGTACGTTCTTTTTCTGGTTATCGAATCTAGATTAGCAACAATACTTAATCCTGGTACTCAGTTGTACCCAAGTGTCTTGGGTCTGTGTTATCAGATTGCATAACTTGGAAGCTCTAAATATAGTATCCTTGGTTTGTTTGTGTTTCTCATAATTCTAATCATCTCATGTTCTTCTTACTCAGCCTAAAGAGTGGTGTTAGCTCTTGTACATTGCATCATCACACTTCTGTATCCATCTTACGATCTACCCCTTAAAAGAAATGAGGGCACTTCTTTTACGGTCCAAGTAACCCTATGGTTCATACACTGTAGTAGTTTGTCTCTCTGACTCGTCCATGGAAATTTCAAAAATTTCTTTTGCTCGTTTATCATTTTCTTGACAGTCTCAGTCTCTTTTTTATAAGAACTTCAAGTGTTCATTCTTGTGCACGCCTTCTTAGTACTATAAAAGCTTTTGATGTTCAATTTGCATTCTTTGGTATTCTATCATGGGAATTGTCTTCCTCCTTGATTGATCATATAACATCTTCCAGATATAGCACCTCCATCATCAATTTATCACCTCTTGTTGTCTTAGTCCTTCTAATTGTAATCTCAACTTTTCATCACAATGATAGAACTTGTAAGTAGGGATTACAATGTTCTTCCCATTAAAAGGACATTGCTAATAATTCAACATTATACTAATTTAGTTATTGTCTTAGACACCTAATCCAACAGTCACCCACTTTAAAAAGTGTAAAACTAAATTACTAGTATAAATTCTAAATTAAATATCAAAGAGTGCTTCCCTAGCAACTGCCAAACTCTAAACTAAATAGACATTGGTCCTAAGATAAGTGATCCAATATTCCTCCGTTCTACTAGATATAATATAGATATGAGAAATGGATTAGAATCACTCTCATTTTCCAAGTTTTGTTTCCTGATTTCTTATTTGTGGTGACAACATAAGACTTCTAATTCAACACATCAACTGAGCCATGGAAAGGCCGAACACTATAAGTCAACACCAATTCAACGAGGGTCCTAAAGATATCGCTTTTACTATTAGGGATAAAGGAACAAATAAACTTTGACTTATATTCATGTATCCATTACTCATCAAATCATACATGATACTGTGTTTTATTACACCATGTTACTGATGCACTTTCGCAATAGCAATTCGCAATCGACCTGTAAATTACAACTCATAAACCTCTGTTTCAAGTATATAAGATATCATTGTCTCATAATTACTCGAGATATAATCCATGAAGTAATTATCTGAGTGTGGGTTTATCAAATACTTAAATCTCCATTTCTATGTACTCGTGAATGTTGTATCAATACGATTTCTATATCTAACTCCCTTAGACAATCTAGAATCCAATTCATGACAGTCTTAATTCATTACTTACTTTCCAAAGTGAGAATGACTATGGAATTTGATAATTAAATTCTTCGGGAAGTAAAACATGCAAAATGAAACACAAGAATAAATAATTGACATACGTAGTAAAGAAACTCATAAATAATCTATATTATTTAATCACCAAAAATCAATTACATTTATTTTGTTACAAGTTTCAAACTAATCATCTAACTACTAAAACTAATGTCATCTCTCAAACCAATGCTCCTAGGATGCTGACTATGCTTAATCCTACTCAGAGCCTTTGTGAGAAGATCTATTGGATTATCTTCTAACGAAACTCTCTTCGCTATGAGATTACCTTCTTCAACTCTATGTCTTATATAATGGTACTTTCTGTCGATATGTCTTGTTTTACCATGATCTCTTGGTTCTTTAGTCAAAGCAACCACACCTTCATTATCACATAAAACTTCCATTGGTTCCTGAATGGATGGAACTACTCCAAAATCTCCGATGAATTTGTTGGGATTTATGTACTATAACACACCTATGGTGCACATACAACCCAAATTTCTTGGATCTAAGTTTTCTCTAGTTATACATGCAACAAAATTATCCAAATCATGAAACCTAAACTAGCATACAACATAGATATTTGAAACACAAAAACTAATTAGAAGAATACCTCTTAGTTGTAGCATGTGGAATTTGGCCTTTCAAGAGCTTAGCACCCCAAGTGTGATGCCTCAAACAAGTCACAAACAACATGAACAAGTGGAGGGTAATGAGAGATACAGGTTAGGCACATCAAAAATCGGCTATACTCTTCACGGAAAACACTCATCACGATTTTAGGGTTTAAGGAATACATATATAGTGTAGAATTCCAAAAGTCTTATGCAAACCCTAATTCTTACCCTTAGGCTTATCATCCAATAACTCATATGGACTAACTCTTCATGGACTCTCACATAAACTTAGTCCACCTTGGATCAATAGCCCAAACCACATATATCACTAATTTACGTAATCAGTCCCCATTAATTTAATTAGTCTCTTTTGATCACTAAATTAACTCCAAATTAATTCTTGATCAATACTAATTAAATAATATGATGTATCAATTAATATATTATACTTATAATATATTAATAAATAACAAATGACCTCTTTCTCAAATATCCATCCTATCAAATTGTTCTGGTAAAGTCAACCCAAAATGGACCATGCTACTATCGGGTCAAGTACATAACAATTATAGTTATGGGATTAGACACTTAATCCAATAGTCTCCCACTTGGATAAATCTAATAACTATAGCTTCAAGTACAACTTAAAACCGACTAGCAATCATAGCTCTCAAAATGCGGCTGTCGAACTCTGACGCGTCCATTAGATAAGGGATCATATATTCCTCCATTCTACAAGATATCGTATGAACTGAGACATGGATTATAATCATTCTCTTTGTCCATGTGTTGTTTCCCGATTTCTGATCCATGACGACTGACTAATTGAACAAATCAAATCAGTACAGGCTTGGCCAAGCGCTTAGGGTTGTCATCACTAAATCATTGAGGAGCCCACACATATTGCTTTTATCCCTCTTAGGGTAGAAGGAACAGATAAACTACAAATCAATGTTTGCTCTATTTACTCATCAAATCACACACAATAATTTATTTTATAACACCAAGTTACTGGTGTGTTTACATATCATCAATGTGCAACTGACTTGTAAACTGCAACTATATGTCTTCGTTTCAAGAATATAAGATATTATCGTCTCACTAATCACTCGCGATAAAATCCATGAAGTGATTCAGATGAGCATGGGTTTAATCCAATACTAAAATCTTATTAGAGGAGTACTCATGAACACTGCAGCAAACATGTGCTATGTCTAAACACTTTAGACAATCTACAAACGGATTCATGACAATCTTACCTCAATACCTACTTCCAAAGTATGATCGATTGTGGATAGTTTGAATAATCTTATTATTCGGGAAGTCAAAACATGCAAAATGAAACACAGGAATAATAGAATTCAATATGGTCTCAAAACTTTTGAATATAAATAAAACACCTTTTATTTAATCACCATATTGATTACACATTATTCATTGTATAATCTTTCGATTAATCAACTTAGTACTTGAATTAAAACAATAGTTATCCCATGCTCCAATCATGCACACTATGTTTACCTATGGTCCTTTCTTTGTGAAATAGATCAATAGAAGACATTTCCAATGAAACTCATTTCACAAATCCAAATCTTTATCACAAGTGTTAGATTCTAAACTATCATGCAATGATCCCTTTTGTAATGTCGAGGTTCAAAAGTCAAAGAGACTTTGCCAACGATATTACAAAGTATTCCTTTGGAGATTGTTACAAGAACAATTCCATGGAAGCGAAGTCTCAATTTCAAAGTACATTCCTTTGAACATCCTTCCTGCATAAAAGTTTCCAACCTACACATAGATTCTTAATATCCATCTCCCATTATGGAAATATTTCCATATTTTCCATATGACAAAATATTATTAATAGAATTCTATCTATTCATAATAATGTCAATATGGTCCATCCATTACTATACTTCCAACTGTCCTTAAGCAACCAATCATTATCGAACCTTATATTTTCCTTAACAGTTGTTTAACCACTTTAGTCATATCTGGTTCTAGTCTTTTTTCCCTCATAATGCCCTATGCATCTAGAAAACTAGAACACGTGAATATTATAGCATATTTAATCGATCCTATATCCGAAGCATATGAGATACGATTCATAATGTCTTACATAAAGACATGATACTTGACCAGTCTTTTGCTATAATATTTCCATATATAGAATTTCCAATGTTGAAATATTTCAACATGGTATTCATATATATTCATGACTAAGTTTGATTAATACTTTAATCTCGACTTTTAGATCCGAAATAACGTATAAGTATCCTCTCCCTAAAAATCTACTTAGTGAAAGCGTTTCCTCATAATCATTTTCATGAATTGGAGAGAAACCTTATGACACTTAGATTTTATGGTGTACGTGTTCTTATCCATGTGAATCTGTCATTTCCAACCATTACCATAAGATAAGGTCTCTGACAAACTCAACTGGATTGAACTTGTTCAATCTTAATTTCTTGCCACTTGGCAACACAAGGGCCTACCATGTATTCCAAGTTATTGAGCAAACAATTGAGAATTCATAGAAATCACATGCATTATCAACTTTAACTGGAACATTGTGACAACCCGACACTTTTACAGTGTACAATCGATCCATATACCCATATTTCACTTGAATATAGCATCTTTTAGCAGAATTTTGGGTCCGCATGAGTGCTTTAGCCTTAGTATATCTTTGATGTGGGCCTTAAGAAGGGTTAGGAAGGGTGTTGCATCACAAAATCAAGCCAAACACACCAAGTGAGGTGTATGCGGCCGCACACTAGAGTGTACGGCCAGCCAGCCGCACACCCAACCACAAACCCCCTCCAGCCTCACACCCGACCCTATATATAGTAGAGGACCCCCCCTTCCATTCACTTTTGGCTGCACCTTCTCTCTCTCTCTTTCTCTCTCTAGAAACATCATTCAAGCACACTTAGAAGGCCTCCAAAACGTGAAGAACATCATCTTTCAGCTTGTTATAGAGGTAAAACACTTGAATCTAAGCTTGAAACTCATAGTGTTCTTCGTGTTCTTCACCCCTTGAAAGAGTGCGGCCGCACACCTTCATTAGGTGGCCGCACACACACAAAACATCCTCCAAACTGAGAGTATGGCCTCTATAATCGATCTAAGACTTAGTTTGACACTTGAAACCCTCAAAATCGACACATAGGACTCAAACAAGGAGGGTACGGCTGCATACTCCTGTGTACGGCCACACACACACTCTGTACGGCCGCACACTCCAGTGTGCAGCCTCACACACAAGTCTTTCCACATTCCCTAGCCGCACACTCACTTTTATGGCCATACACCCACTCTAGTACCCATATTTGGCCTTAAACTTGTAAGAATCACTAAGTACGAAACATAGGACACTTAGTCCTAATGAATCCAAATCTTTAGGGTGATTTCCCATCATATTTAGTCATGAAACACCCTAGCTCTAACTCATATGTGTGTCACCATATGATTAATAGGGACCTCTTGTGTTCAGAGCATCCGTTGACATTCAGCACTCATATCGATCGCACACTCGAACCCTACGATAAACAGTGAGTTCATACCCCTTAATTAACCTTTCAAATGTTTTTAAATGCTTTTATGGGGGGAATACAAGTTGAATCCAACAAATCATAGTATCAATCACATGTGATTTGTAACTTGCAATCAAAAAGGATTTTTATACTTCTAACCGTTTTACCATCAAAACTGCTTTCAATGTTTATCAAACTCATTTTCATGTTAAATTGTTATAAAAACTATTTCCAGACTCTTTTAAACTTCTTATGTTCCTAAAATGTATCTACACCAATGTATTTATATAAGTAAGACTTGAAGGACTTGGGACTGATAGCTCATCTTATTACCTGTTCTTGTTTGATTGGGGTCTTAGGGTATATTTTTATCTGTCCGAATGTCATTGAATTCTTAGTTATATATTGTATGTATTTGTGTTGGATACGAATGTCTTCACTCAGTTCAATACCTATGTTTATCCAAGATAGACTACAACATGCTATTTAACTATAATAGGTATAGTTAAGGTTTACCACTCCTTACTACCATTACTATGATACTTACCACAGTTACTATTATTACGAGTCTCTACATGTTAAGCACTATACAAGAAGAATACTATATACTATACAAAAGAATCCTAAATACATAATACCGTGAAGCACACTATTCACTAATACAAGAGAACATACTAAAACAGAATGTGATACACTATTCCTCTATACGGCACTTTACTGCGCCTTCGCCGTGCAACCATAGTCTCCTGGAGGGAGAGCAGGCTCTACGTGTATAGATATATACAGGGCGAACACTATCACATCTCGACTGCTAGCTACAGTCCGATCCGACTAGGCCCAGGGATGATAACATGTTACCACACTATGTGTGACCTGGAGGTCACTATACATACGATCGCCTATCCGCATGGTTACATATAAATTCACATTCGGATCATTAAACTAACAAACTAAGTAATAAAGGTAAATTAGACTCCCCGAGATGTATTTTATACTTATCACTACATAGAGTCTGCAGTTTATTTACCATTCAGTCGGCAGTAACACTGTTGGAATAATACATTATTTTCCCATTTACTTTGTTCAAATGAAGTCCAAACTATATTTTCATAATTGAGAGTCTAATTGGGAAAACTTTTACACACTCAAAGGATCAAACCTACAAGTGACCAAGTCTTGGCAGAAGACTACTTTTACTGGAAAATATAGGATTTTCTAGAGATTCACACTATTTTCAAACTTGATAACAACTTTCATTTTATACAATTGTAAACATTTTTATACAAGCAATGACACTAAACTCTTATGAACTCACCAGCTTTGTGCTGATACTCATTTTCAAAATAACTTGTGTTCTCAGGTCGTCAGTAGACAGGTACAGATGCAGCTTTTGAGAAGACGGAGCACATACAAGACTCCTCTTTATATTTTAATTATACTTTTTGGTGTCTAAAAAACTGTACAGAACACGCTTGTATTAAAATTTATCTATTAATGCAATGTATGCGGTTGCTTGTTTTTACTATTATGCATTGTTATGATACTGTGCATGATGTCCTCCACCCCAGAACGTATTCCTCCGTTCTCGGTTTTGGGGTGTGAGAAACCGGCATAGAAACAAGAATATGTCAGCATCAAAGGTTACAAACCTCAAGTCGTGTGCTAGTGATTAATAATAGGTTAATTCTTGATTAGTTCTTGAACCTTTTTCAAGATCTTTAAGACTCCCACTGACTTCTTGACATATAAGATTCTTTTGTCAAGAACCATTCCATGACAAACAAATAACCAAGAGTTAGTGCGGATTCTTATCAAGAATGACACTTCATATAATTGGTCTCAATTGGTCTTTGTCTTATCCAAGACATCACAACTACCAATTACAAATGTGTAAGAGCAAGAAACATTTCTACTCCACATCCTATGAGGTGCTATAAACTTGCTTAAGATATGTCACTCAAGTCACTATCTTGGAGTATGACTCTAAGATTTGATTTTGGAACAAAGTATGATTCACCTTAATTGATTTAACCATTTCAACAATTCCCGATTCCTCTTCTTAGCGATACAAATGCACTAAGATTTCCTTAGAGAATCAATTGTGATATGGTTTCCATAATCATTAAGATGATCATAAAACAAGATAGTAAAGTATTCTCCTTTCCTTTTACATTGGAGAAACTTTCGTCTTTCTGCTTAAATGATTCTTCTTATTCGTTCTGCTATATATTGAAACTTTTTCAATGATTCAGAAGTATACTTAATCTTGTAAGCATAATCATATTCACTAAGCTTTTAGTAAATCATGACAAATAGTCTTATCGTTCTTTGTGGTTGACCCAATTAGTGCACAACAATTTGTACTAGATCCCTTAGTCCTTTACTTGACTCACATATGTATGTGAACAAGGAATTATATATATATATATATATATATATATATATATATATATATATATATATATATATATATATATATATATATATATATATTTCTAAAGTCCCTTAGGGAACAGTTCTTTGATTTCATTGGTTGCCTTTTTTCTGCTTTTCGTTTTTATTTATTTATATATGTTTTTATCAATATTTATAGTGGATTACACGTGCAGATACCTCTGTCTCTACCTTCTACGTGACCGCTCCTCATCCTTAAAGGTTTCATTCACACCGACTCCAACTCCAATGGCACCAGCTGTCTAAGCCAATAGGAATTGGATTGTTGTCCACCGTTTCTTCTTTCCCTGATTCCTCCACCACCTTAGAGTAAACACTTTTAGTTCTCAATCCTTCTATCCTCTTATCAATGTCTCCACCGCTTGCTTCCTCCTTCACCTTCTCTCTTCAATATTTTTTTCTCTAGGGACTCGAAAACGAAGCTGACAAAAGCTCCATGGCAACGACACTGTCATTGGTTGATGTTTATGCGAACTGGTCGCTTCTACCCTTTTAAACTAAGAAAAATCCGTGTTTCTTTCTATTTTTTCCGTAGGCTCAGACGAAATCAAACCCTAGATGCCACTGACACAGACGTCGACCTCTACTGTCGGTCACTGTAGTCGTTTTCCCCTTTCCTCCTTGTTCTTCCAGCCACCAGCTTCGATTCGTTGTCCCCTGCTTAAATTTCAGCGACTTCAGTTGATTCCGGCGAATTTCCTTCTTCACCACAGGTTAGTAATTCATCATCTTCTTCGATTTTAAGTTATATACAAGTTTTGATGTTGTTTTTGACTCCATCATATCCGATTGCATATGGATTCAATGATGGAAAATAGAGATACATCAGCTTCGATTTGTCATCCCCTGCTTAGATTCCAACAACTTCACTTCATTCCGACAACTTTCCTTCTTCATAAGAGGTTGCTAATTTATCATCTTCTTTAATTTTAAACTAGAGTCCCATACTACCTAGAAACAAACTGAACAAGAGTCATTAATTTCTAATAGTAATATATATGCTTTTGATCCTACCATAACTAGCAATTAAGAGAGTTTGATTTCATAGGTCTGGTTAAAAAATAAATATTAAAGATGACGAAATCAGTTTTTTTGTTATCCATTTTTAGTGTGTTTTTTTGTTGTTGTGGGAACAATGGAGTGCAAAATCAGGGGGAACCATTTCCATTCGGTTATCTGGACCTGAGCAGGAATCATCTGAAGGGTCTAAGGAGGTTGACCAATGTGGTCAACTTTTTCTTCTTCTCACCACGAATCAGTATATACTATTTAGGGTTTGAAGTTCCATTTCACAAACTCTCTCTCCGTTTATAAAGCAAATTGCTGAACAAAAATAGGGGTAAAAGCTTACCATGTGGAAACTCAGAAAATCGGACCACCTTTATCTTCTTCGTCTTCTCTATTTTCAATTTATAGGTAACATATGACAATGTTTTGTAGAAAAAAAATTATCACACACACATAGGTTTTTGTCATTCTATTTTTTTATAGGTTTTCTTTGTTTTTGAAGTAAATGATGAACTCTAAAGAAGAAAATATTGGGTTCATTTTAGGGAGTTGATGTAACGCCCGCAGATCCGGGCCAGTTAATTTAGAGGCAATAGGGGTCGAAAACGAATTTTCCACAAAATATTATTAAGAATAAATAATCTCAACCAAGTTGTAGTATATGTTACAAGGTTTCCGTACATATAAAGAGCGTCGAAATCCGAGTTATAACAAAGAAGTTATGACCCGTTGAAGTTTTGCGACGGAACCGGCACGATACCGGGAAGCGTAAATAGTGAATTTACGATAGAGCGAGATTTAGCCTTAACGATCTAAACAGAGTTCATAGAATACGTTAAACCGAGAGTGTCCATAAAAAGAACGCCCAAATCTGACTACGTATGAGGAAGTTATGATTTTTCAAAGTTTCGGATTAGTAGTGTACAACCCGAAATTCGAATAATAGATCGAGTGGTTTTTAGCCGACATGACCTAAATGAGAATCGAAGATCTCGTAAATTATAGCATAACGATAAAAAGACGGACGAAAACGGACGTCGGATGAAGAAGTTATGAATTTTTAACGAACCAATCCTCTCCCGACCTGTTAATAATATAACTTTTAAAATAAAGTCAAAATTAGCCGAATGAGTCTAAACGAAAATTGTAGAGTACGTTCCCGCCTTCACGTGGATATAAATAACGTCGAAAACGGAGCTCGTATGAGGAAGATATGAATTTTTGAAGTTTAAAATCGAAATTATGAAGTTGATGATAGGACTGGTGACGTGGCAGCGCCACAGCCGTCCGATACCGATGACAAGGCTCGCTTCTGATCACGCCACGTCGCTTCTCCTTCGCCCTACGTCCCGCGTACGAGATCCGGAACGCCCCGTGTTCCCTCGGTTCTTATCCGGTTCGAAGTGCAAGACAGCTGGACGCAGCTAGCAACCTCATCCGAAGCTACACCCAGCGTAGCTCCTCTGAACGCGCCACGTACCACCAAGGCTTCGCCCTATAAATACCCTGCGAGGGCTGCCGAGGAAATCACTCATTTCTTCATTCCTTTCTCTCTCTACTTTCTCTCACTACCCATTTTAACCCCCGTAAACCCTAGATAAGACCCCTAGCACCCTAAGGAAGCCCCGAGGCTCCCGGAGTCGCGAGAAAAAAGGGTCTTTCGGTTTCGGAAATGCTGCGTCAAGCAAAGCCCGGTTTTCTTTAAAATTTGTTGTAAGTGAGCTACGCTTGCGCAATTTTTAATATAGCTTTCGAATAATTATAGTAATGTTATTAGATCCTTAAAATAATTATTTGGGCTATTATTATGAGTTATATAAGTATCGTTTAACGCTAATATAACAGTAATAATAGCCAAACTATTAATTTGTCGCGGTTATCGTTAGACTAAACCCTAGTGGTATTGATACTAGGTTTTATCGAAGAAAAAATGTTTTGAGAGTATCGAAGCGTTGTCCGAGTGCTGAGTCACCACCTTTCAAATGAGTGCATAGTTACTTTCAGCTTACACATAGATATGAAGTATTTTATATAAATTACGTGCTATGTGTGCATATTATCTGAATACTTGCTATCTATGCTGGGTGAATGATTTTATACACGTTTTAAATGATTTAAACTGTATATGTATGTTATATCTACAAAAATGTTGGGGTAAGACATGGGTAGATGTAATAAATGAAATATGAGTTGGATGATGAGTTGAGAGGTGAAATAGACCATGAGGTGAATGTGAGAGGCGGACGATGTGAGAAGCCTTTTTCCCAAATGATGGCTCCATCATTCAGCAGAGTATGGATGACAACCACAGACTATTCTAGACAGTCCAATGGAACACTAGCAAGCTCGCAACCTGTGGGTGTTGTGAACGACATGTTCACCGGTGTTCTCTAAAAACTCATTGATATGTATTGCGAGTGGACTCTCGAAAACGATACTGTCAATAAAACTCGGCAGATGCGCCTAAAGGACTCTACCGGCAGAAGCGCCTAATAGAGAACCTCATAACCCTGGTAGATGCGCCTAACATGACTATTCCGAAAGATGCGCCCCATAGAGAATGTCACAATTTTGGCAGGTGCGCCTAAGTGACAGAACTAGCAGTTGTGCTTCACAGACGTGTCATTACAACGATGGAATTCATACATATTCCTTATGTGACAACCCAAGTTGCCCCGTTACATTTCCCCGTTACCGTTAACGGAATATTCCACTGTATAAAAGTTCCGTTAATTAGAGGGCATCAATTTAATAAAAATTCCAATTGATTACCCTTAACATGCCATTAAGTCGTAATAAAAGGAAATAAAAACACAGGACACACATTTTCATTCAATTGGAAAATGTCAAGTATTAATATTACGACCCGTAAATCGGGTGCGACCAAAAGCCCCGTTTAACGGCAGTATCGGGTAAAATTTCACTGAGCCCTGACTGTGAAACCTATATATGGATGAGTGGAGTCCATTGGAGACTTTTTACACTCTCTCTAAACTCTCTCTCTAGACCCGTTTTCGCCCCGAATTCGCAACCAAACGTTTCCATATTGTAAGTCCGCTTACCCTAGCTTATTCTAAGCGTATTGATTTATGTTTAAAGCCCAAAAACCATCCAATAAGGCATAGGATAAGGAGTTTACGGCCCAAGAACATTCTAGGGCCGTAAACCCCTAAAAAGGTGCCAAATATGCCTTTAAACTTGACCATAAGCTTAGAAACTATTAGGGGATATAGCCTAGGGGTGTTTAAACACTAAAGTGCATGGATTTAGGACTCAAAGAAGAGTTTACGGCCCAAGCACATGCTTAGGCCGTAAACTCCACAAGTCATGGTCCCAAATGTGCACCAAACTCATCCTAGGGCTTATTACATAATTTAGGGACTTATTCCTTTGAGTTTAGACCCTTGAAACACTCCAAAATGAATTAAAGAAAGGAGTTTATGGCCCAGACATGGTCAAGGCCGTAAACACCCTAATTCATACCCAAAATTGTAGTTTTTGCCCCCCAAATGACCATAGGCTATTTCTATAAAATGCTAGAATGGAATTAAGGGCTTAAACACAAGAAAAATGAGGGATTTCTTGGAGTTTACGGCCCAAGCATTATCTAGGCCGTAAACTCCCCAAAACCCCCCCCTCAAATGTTGGTTTTAATCCTCCAAAATAGCATCACACTTCATTAGAAATCACTAGAAAGGCATTAGGGGCTTGAAACATCATCAAACTCAATGATTTAGAGTTTACGGCCGTAAACTCCTTTAGGAGTTGTTCTTAGGCCGTAAACTCCATTATAAGGCCCTTACGAACCTCAAATCCAATCATGCCTTTGATGAAAAGTGCTTAGAATAAATCAAGGAACAAGCTAGAAGCATCAAAACCCCAAGAACATGACCTTGGGAGTTTACGGCCGTAAACTCCCTTAGGTTGGGCCGTAAACTCCTTGTTTGGTCTATATTGATGCTTTAAACCCCTTTACACCCTTGATACTTGAGCATAGCAAAGTCCCACAACTAATAGGAGACCCTTAGCACCCTTAAACTCTACCCGGGACCCCAAACACTCAACCAAAAGTGTTTTCCACTCCTTTGGGTGTGTAAAATTGTTTTATTAGTATATTATATGCTAATTGTATGTGAACATATGTTATCATATGTTAAAATAGGTCCTTGTGTGTGTTCAAGTCCTTGCGTGACCCCGAACGCCTAAACGACACTACCGTCGGACCTACTTACACCAGGTGAGTTCATACCCCTGAATGAACCTTTTAAATGCTTTTAAATGTTTTATAGGGGGGGATTACAAGTTAAACATGCCAGTTATCATATCAACCACATGTGATTGATAACCCGCATGCACAAGATTTTGCCACTATACACTGTTTTTACCGAGTAGGACGCTATAACGCTTTTCAATTGTTTCAAAACTTTTACTTATACCCTTTTAAACTAAATTCATTCTAAACTGGTTTGTGAAAGATTTTCCCAAGATTTTCAAGCATATTTTACAAAAGAATAATAAGTGTGAAATTTTCTGTTCATAAAGGCTTTTCATTAAGATTCCTTTTTACATATATTTTTATTGGAAGTTATTGCTGATTCGCTTATACTTATTCCATATTCCTACTCTGTAATGCTTCCACTTATACTGATAGTCGCTTATACCTGATGACGCTTATACTTATTCATGCTCTTACTTAGTGATACGATTTCTTCTTCGCTTATACTTGATAACAACTATACTTCACTTATACTTGATACGCTTTCGCTTCACTTATTGTCGCCTCTACTTCATGATATGCTTATACTTGTGCGACACTTCTACTTCACTTGCGAACGCTTTTACTTCACTTATTAGGCGCTACTACTTCACAAGGATCACTTCTACTTAAAACGCACTCAGTCATAATTAGAGGTATGTCCGTGCTTATATAGGTATATATAAGTAATGATTGAAAAGACTTAGGAAGGCTCGTCGGCCCTATTTCCTTTTCTTCGTTGAGATGTGGTCTGGTGGGATCGGGTAGCCGTCCGAAGGTCGTTTGGTTCATTAGTTAAATACTATGTATATGAGTATGGACATACATGAAAATTCTCTAGTCAAGTCAGTTAAGAATCTCTACCTCCATTCTACACTTACTTTAGAAACACACTACCCACTGTTTGGAAGTCTCTACCTCTAGTATATCACTTGCATTAGAAACCCACTCCCCTCAAGAAACACACTACTCTCTATTTGGGATGCATCTTCGGGACGCGGCCTTCTCCGTCGTCTAGTTGGTAACCAGAGTCTCCTGTAGGGAGAGCGGACATTGTGTGTATAGGCCTATACGGGATTGACAACCCCGCACCCTGACTGCTAGCTACAGTCCACGGCCCACCAAGCCAATGGGGTGACAAATGTCACATTATATAGATGCTTGTAGGGCGTCTGGAACTCTAGTCAGTATCGTTACGAGTATCCTAGGTTGCCTTATAATTCATGGCTTTAAGGTAACGGTATGTCGTCAACAATTTACACTGTATGCTGATGTCACTTTTCAGATTTACACTGTCTTGGCCTTGCTAGCTGTATCTTTCATTGATACTGTCTGGGGTCAATAGTCTCTGTTTCGGCCTTGCTAGCTGTATCTTTCATTGATACTGTCTGGGGTCAATAGTCTCTGTTTCGGCCTTGCTAGCTGTATCTTTCATTGATACTGTCTGGGGTCAATAGTCTCTGTTTCGGCCTTGCTAGCTGTATCTTTCATTGATACTGTCTGGGGTCAATAGTCTCTGTTTCGGCCTTGCTAGCTGTATCTTTCATTGATACTGTCTGGAGTCAATAGTCTCTGTTTCGGCCTTGCTAGCTGTATCTTTCATTTGATACTGTCTAGGGTCCGTAATCTTTGTTCTGACCCTGTGAGATGTACTTTTCATTGAGTATCGTCTTTGGTCTAGATTCACTGTTTTGGACCTTACCAGCTGTACCTTGCATATGGTACCTTCTGAGGTCTGTGTCTCCACTTTGTTAGACTGAACCAGGCGTGTCATTAATTTGATACCCTCCTGGAGTCTATGATTCCTTGCCTTAGGCAGCAGTCCTCACTGCTGAGGCTTATGTTATTCCCTGATATCACTTGCTTTCTTTGAAAATCAAATTCAGTATTTTGATAATAATAGCAAATAAGGGAAAACTACCTCTTACCTCAATACACTAAACAGTCTTGGTAGAAGGCTGCTTTATTTAAAGAAAATATAGGATTTTCTGGAAAGAACACTGATGTATTGAAAACACTTAAACTACTACTTATTAAAGTTATTTGACTAAATGACACTAATTACTTATACTTATGAACTCACCAGCATTTGTAAAAATGCTGATACTCGCTTTTCAAATAACTTGTAATCTCAGGTCAGCAATTAGACAGGTACATCCCCGGAGCTGCTGATGAAGATGGCTTAATTACCTTGCTGCACTTTATATATGTTGCTTGTATTATTTTGATACTATGTAATGTAACCATGTAAAATTATTACTATTAATGCAATGTTTTGTTGTACTTTGATTACTATATGCATGTGTTGTGATACTTGACATGACATCATCCACCCCAGAACGTTTCCGCCGTTCCGGTTTTGGGGTGTGACAGATTGGTATCAGAGCATTGTTTATAGTGAGCTAAGTATATCAATTCATAAAAGATATACAGCCTATAAATACAATGGGATAAAACACTCTGACCAAGAATTATACTTTAAAATATAACCATATTTTACCAAAGTCTAATAACATCCAGAATCTAAGCACTCGAACAAAAGTATCATAAGAAGAACAATAATAAAAGTCTTCGGATGTTGAGCACTACAGTCAAACCTGGGCAGTTATGTAATCGTAAGCTAGGATAAATGTAACCTGATCAACTACATTTATCCGAGATGCGATGAACGTGTGCTCGGGAGTGATAGTGGTGTGCAGCAGGTCTGAAACTTACCAACTAGGAATGCTAGAGCCAAACATAAAGTTAAAATACTATAGGAGTATTTTGGAACGCTAAAAGATCCACACTAATCCCAGAAGTCATATTCAGAAGATAAGAACACAAACAAGAGTTAAAATACCATATGGGTATTTTAGATTACATAAGCAACCTTGCGTGAATAACTAAAAAGATCCTTATCGATATACTTACAACTACAGAGGGTGTACTCCCAAGGTTATATATAATAAGGACCCCATAGGCTGAGAATGTGTGGTTTCGCTCTATTTCCTTTTCCTCGTTGGGATGTGGTTCTGGAGTAGTATCACATATTCGAAGGCCTATCAGGTCTAAGCTATATATGATTTGTATACCCTGTGTAATCGTAGTAGGACTCGATATGGATCATATAGTGAAATGTTAATAATCCCTTAGGATTCCTTAGACATTTCCATTCTCGCGCGTGCCCTGTAGAAAACCCTACCCACTCCAGTGCTTGACATAAGAGTTAATTCCGACCCTGAGAAGATTCATTGAGAAGATTTCCTGTTCGGAAATGAGTGAACTGGGTCGAGACTATTGAATGCATCAAGTGCCCATATCCTCTTAGGGACAGTGGTGAGAGATTCGCCTAAACTTTGGAGATTCCCAGTCATCCATCATGAAGTGATGACACCCGCAGTTGGAATCAGAAGGAAGGCGGAATAGAAGTTCAATATGTCCATACGAGAAGAGAACCCTAGGAAACTACCCGGAGGAAACCAACGTCGATTCCAGTCAAAAACACGAGGCAGACCGAGGGAGCCAGTAAATGGAACCCGGGAATTGTCTTTTCCTCGTGTTCCTCACGCTAATACACCCTTAAAATAATATAAATTAGTGAGTTAGTGTCTACACTACTCACGCTATGTGTTAGGTAAATCACTGTTTCCCGTTGCCAGTTACACGAATAGGGCAGATCCCCGCATCTCTAATGAGAGAATTTTAGCCATCTGCCCTTGAGAGTCTCTCCTTCCGCAAGTTTCGTTCCGAACTGTTCTCATATCTCTCCAGGCCGGAGAGTGAAACTTATCCCAGTATAAAAGGTAACTTAGTAGGAACGACTCGCATCTTATGGCCTTTTTCCGATACTCATACTCCTACCTCGATTACCAGGACTACATCATAGGGATGTAGGTCAACGTTCAAACAACCAGTACCCGAGGCACGGGAAAATTTAGGCCTGACCCATTTAGGACAGAAATGTCCAGGGTTAGCTATAGCCTCTTATCATCTTGTATTCTTTTCCATGTAGGAAAACCATGCCACCGAAGAAGCGCAATCAGCCCCCAAGCAAGAAACCTACTCTCTTATTCGATGAAGCTACGTTCCAAGCTGCGGTCTCAGCAGCCGTAGCAGCTGTCATGGCTCACCTGAATGCTAACAACGCCAATGTTAGCAAGGGCCTTGTCGGGATTTCCAATTCTGGCAATGGACGGCAGCAACCCACTCTTCCACACTCAGCCACCCAAGAACCTCCACTGAACCCACTAAAGAGAAAACTCAAGTTGGAGGAGGGAAGTACCTCGGCTCAAAGACCTTTCAAAGGGCAACGAGCCGAGGCGGTCTATACCCCTGTCAATCCTTTCCCCCCGACCTCAAGAAGACCATACCTAGGAGACCTTCCCCACTGCAGCAAGTGCAGCTACCATCATCATGGTACCTGCAGGGAACTCTATTGTGCTAGGTGCCACATGCTGGGGCATACTGCTCGTGTCTGCAGAACCCCGGTTGAGTTCATTACACCAACCACCAATGTGGCGACCCATATAGCTTGCCACCTATGTTGTAAAATGGGACACTTTAAGAGGGACTTCCCAACTAAAGAGAAAGACAAAGACACAGAAAGAGCCTGACACTACTGCTTAGGAAGAAGCAGCAAGGAAACTCGTTAGATTTTTGGTACGTCTCTCGATCCCGGATAACTAAGCTAAGAACAATAAAAGACTAATTCAAGTATAAATTCTTTCCAGTAAGGCGAAAGTCGCAGCACTGCTATAAAATTTAAAATTCATTAGGTAAAACTATGATGGCTAAACATATACGTTACGGCCATGTATATTTGAGATGGACAGACCTAGAGTGAGCGAATGCCGCCTCATTTCCTGTTCCTCGTTTGGTTGTGGATTTAGGGCGGGGTCGCTCAGTCAACAGTCCTCCCCACCTTAAATATACATGACTAGTATATGTGAGGCGATTGTAGAAATGCCTCGTGAGAATCCATTCAAGAAAAGATACTCTATTCGGAAACACTTAGAACTCTCTATAGTTCCGCGTCGACTCTATCGGTCCAAGTATCCGCGGTAGCGATATATAGGACGAAACCCGAGACGCCTAGAACTTGTGTGCCTGTTCGGCACATGACTCTATCGATCTTCACTTTATATCATGTCGGAGTGTGCCAACTTCGACGACTCTATTGATCATGGTTAGACTTCGTGCAACCATGTGTACATTCTTAGTGCTGTGAGCTTCCTCCATAGCCATATCGGCAAATAAAGGTTCCTCCGAACTCGAACCTAACACAAATAATCGCATCTAATGCAATCCGTCAATCGTCCCTCTTATCTCAAACTTTCCGAAGTACCCAAGTGAGGGTACCCCGTGTTGTGGACCGACCCCTCGTAGTCAGATGAACACCGAAGTGAAAGGCACTGCAGATACCTCAGAAAATGACAACTATCCGAGGCGTACTCCGTAGAGTCCCCTGGGTGACCCTTCTCACCTCACACCTCAGGTTCGTGAACCCAGAGAATAGAACTCATGAGGCTGACCACTATAACCAGGTATGCTGCTGGCATCCATCAAGTATTGACGGTTAAGCCAAGCATGAACTCTACCACGAACCTCTTCGCAAAACGCTTTCACCCTATTTCATAACATAGGAGCCGGAGTCGAGAGAAACACTGCGGGATGAACTAGTAAAGTCCCGAGTGATGAAGACCCTATACCCACTAGATTTGACTTAAGCCGAGAAAACTTAGAACCTTCGGAAGAGTAGTTGCAACTGATGCTCTAACTACTCAGGCACCTTGTCCACCCAGTTATAGACAAGTGGTGCTTATCATCCTCCACCCTCTCGCAAGGAGGAAATCGTCGTCGCCCTATAGACGATGAATTATATTTTCCGAAGTAAACACTAGGATACCGAGAACCACAGGGTAACCTTCGCAGCCAAGAATACTTGGTCAAGTGCGAAGGTAGTTGCGTTAAATCTCATGACCCGGATCCCGAAAGAATTATAGACTCGACACCAGCCTTGGTGTTAGTCGAGAGATTACGCAGGAGCACGCACTTTCCACGCTAGAATAAACCACAATCTTAGAGATTCCTTGGACTAATAGGTGTTCCCCGAATACTATCTCAAGCAGAGATAGTAGAACCACCTCCGGAGATAGTCCAACACTCGTCTGGTGAAGCCCTATCTCCCCGATTCTCAGGGTTCCGTATCTCAAGCGTCGTTGGTGCAGGTCCATTTTGCACAAGCTTGGGATAGACACTCTATAGCAAACCGATAACCATAATCGCTCAACCCACTTGACGATCTAGGAAGCCTCTATCAGCCAGTTGGCAGAAAACACGAAACTGAAGACCACTTGAGATTCCTAAGAACCAACCCGAAGGACTACACTACCAGTACGAGAGAGAACGTTAGGAACTTCGGAATGGCGATCACGCCAGTGATGATCTTGCCATAGAAGTACACTATGTTCTAAGTACTGAAAGGCTCTACCCTTCAGAGAGCATAGGACCATCCGAGAATACGCATGGAGACTTGGTCCAACCCTTTCTAGGCTGCCACTACCTTCGGATATGCCACCAGATTCACACCCGATCGATCCACTTCTTAGACTTGATATGCGATTATCCGACAACACTTTTCGTACCTCACTCATCTTGATAGAATCCATCGAGAACCCTGACTTCATAGATACACCAGTCGGAAACCGCTAGCTACACTAGACGAAATGCGCATCCCGTATGTGAAGATCTATGAGAATGACAAACACAGACTAGAAATCACTTGGGAATGCCAGGGCAACTGTATAGGAAGTACTCCCTCATCTCTACTTGGCCATTCATGCCTACTTCCTCGTCTAGACTTGAATTACGGGACGAAATTTCCTCTAACGGGGGGATGATGTGACAACCCAAGTTGCCCCGTTACATTTCCCCGTTACCGTTAACGGAATATTCCACTGTATAAAAGTTCCGTTAATTAGAGGGCATCAATTTAATAAAAATTCCAATTGATTACCCTTAACATGCCATTAAGTCGTAATAAAAGGAAATAAAAACACAGGACACACATTTTCATTCAATTGGAAAATGTCAAGTATTAATATTACGACCCGTAAATCGGGTGCGACCAAAAGCCCCGTTTAATGGCAGTATCGGGTAAAATTTCACTGAGCCCTGACTGTGAAACCTATATATGGATGAGTGGAGTCCATTGGAGACTTTTTACACTCTCTCTAAACTCTCTCTCTAGACCCGTTTTCGCCCCGAATTCGCAACCAAACGTTTCCATATTGTAAGTCCGCTTACCCTAGCTTATTCTAAGCGTATTGATTTATGTTTAAAGCCCAAAAACCATCCAAGAAGGCACAGGATAAGGAGTTTACGGCCCAAGAACATTCTAGGGTCGTAAACCCCTAAAAAGGTGCCAAATATGCCTTTAAACTTGACCATAAGCTTAGAAACTATTAGGGGATATAGCCTAGGGGTGTTTAAACACTAAAGTGCATGGATTTAGGACTCAAAGAAGAGTTTACGGCCCAAGCACATGCTTAGGCCGTAAACTCCACAAGTCATGGTCCCAAATGTGCACCAAACTCATCCTAGGGCTTATTACATAATTTAGGGACTTATTCCTTTGAGTTTAGACCCTTGAAACACTCCAAAATGAATTAAAGAAAGGAGTTTACGGCCCAGACATGGTCAAGTCCATAAACACCCTAATTCATGCCCAAAATTGTAGTTTTTGCCCCCCAAATGACCATAGGCTATTTCTATAAAATGCTAGAATGGAATTAAGGGCTTAAACACAAGAAAAATGAGGGATTTCTTGGAGTTTACGGCCCAAGCATTATCTAGGCCGTAAACTCCCCAAAACCCCCCCTCAAATGTTGGTTTTAATCCTCCAAAATAGCATCACACTTCATTAGAAATCACTAGAAAGGCATTAGGGGCTTGAAACATCATCAAACTCAATGATTTAGAGTTTACGGCCGTAAACTCCTTTAGGAGTTGTTCTTAGGCCGTAAACTCCATTATAAGGCCCTTAGGAACCTCAAATCCAATCATGCCTTTGATGAAAAGTGCTTAGAATAAATCAAGGAACAAGCTAGAAGCATCAAAACCCCAAGAACATGACCTTGGGAGTTTACGGCCGTAAACTCCCTTAGGTTGGGCCGTAAACTCCTTGTTTGGTCCATATTGATGCTTTAAACCCCTTTACACCCTTGATACTTGAGCATAGCAAAGTCCCACAACTAATAGGAGACCCTTAGCACCCTTAAACTCTACCCGGGACCCCAAACACTCAACCAAAAGTGTTTTCCACTCCTTTGGGTGTGTAAAATTGTTTTATTAGTATATTATATGCTAATTGTATGTGAACATATGTTATCATATGTTAAAATAGGTCCTTGTGTGTGTTCAAGTCCTTGCGTGACCCCGAACGCCTAAACGACACTACCGTCGGACCTACTTACACCAGGTGAGTTCATACCCCTGAATGAACCTTTTAAATGCTTTTAAATGTTTTATAGGGGGGGATTACAAGTTAAACATGCCAGTTATCATATCAACCACATGTGATTGATAACCCACATGCACAAGATTTTGCCACTATACACTGTTTTTACCGAGTAGGACGCTATAACGCTTTTCAATTGTTTCAAAACTTTTACTTATACCCTTTTAAACTAAATTCATTCTAAACTGGTTTGTGAAAGATTTTCCCAAGATTTTCAAGCATATTTTACAAAAGAATAATAAGTGTGAAATTTTCTGTTCATAAAGGCTTTTCATTAAGATTCCTTTTTACATATATTTTTATTGGAAGTTATTGCTGATTCGCTTATACTTATTCCATATTCCTACTCTGTAATGCTTCCACTTATACTGATAGTCGCTTATACCTGATGACGCTTATACTTATTCATGCTCTTACTTAGTGATACGATTTCTTCTTCGCTTATACTTGATAACAACTATACTTCACTTATACTTGATACGCTTTCGCTTCACTTATTGTCGCCTCTACTTCATGATATGCTTATACTTGTGCGACACTTCTACTTCACTTGCGAACGCTTTTACTTCACTTATTAGGCGCTACTACTTCACAAGGATCACTTCTACTTAAAACGCACTCAGTCATAATTAGAGGTATGTCCGTGCTTATATAGGTATATATAAGTAATGATTGAAAAGACTTAGGAAGGCTCGTCGGCCCTATTTCCTTTTCTTCGTTGAGATGTGGTCTGGTGGGATCGGGTAGCCGTCCGAAGGTCGTTTGGTTCATTAGTTAAATACTATGTATATGAGTATGGACATACATGAAAATTCTCTAGTCAAGTCAGTTAAGAATCTCTACCTCCATTCTACACTTACTTTAGAAACACACTACCCACTGTTTGGAAGTCTCTACCTCTAGTATATCACTTGCATTAGAAACCCACTCCCCTCAAGAAACACACTACTCTCTATTTGGGATGCATCTTCGGGACGCGGCCTTCTCCGTCGTCTAGTTGGTAACCAGAGTCTCCTATAGGGAGAGCGGACATTGTGTGTATAGGCCTATACGGGATTGACAACCCCGCACCCTGAATGCTAGCTACAGTCCACGGCCCACCAAGCCAATGGGGTGACAAATGTCACATTATATAGATGCTTGTAGGGCGTCTGGAACTCTAGTCAGTATCGTTACGAGTATCCTAGGTTGCCTTATAATTCATGGCTTTAAGGTAACGGTATGTCGTCAACAATTTACACTGCATGCTGATGTCACTTTTCAGATTTACACTGTCTTGGCCTTGCTAGCTGTATCTTTCATTGATACTGTCTGGGGTCAATAGTCTCTGTTTCGGCCTTGCTAGCTGTATCTTTCATTGATACTGTCTGGGGTCAATAGTCTCTGTTTCGGCCTTGCTAGCTGTATCTTTCATTGATACTGTCTGGGGTCAATAGTCTCTGTTTCGGCCTTGCTAGCTGTATCTTTCATTGATACTGTCTGGGGTCAATAGTCTCTGTTTCGGCCTTGCTAGCTGTATCTTTCATTGATACTGTCTGGAGTCAATAGTCTCTGTTTCGGCCTTGCTAGCTGTATCTTTCATTTGATACTGTCTAGGGTCCGTAATCTTTGTTCTGACCCTGTGAGATGTACTTTTCATTGAGTATCGTCTTTGGTCTAGATTCACTGTTTTGGACCTTACCAGCTGTACCTTGCATATGGTACCTTCTGGGGTCTGTGTCTCCACTTTGTTAGACTGAACCAGGCGTGTCCTTAATTTGATACCCTCCTGGAGTCTATGATTCCTTGCCTTAGTCAGCAGTCCTCACTGCTGAGGCTTATGTTATTCCCTGATATCACTTGCTTTCTTTGAAAATCAAATTCAGTATTTTGATAATAATAGCAAATAAGGGAAAACTACCTCTTACCTCAATACACTAAACAGTCTTGGTAGAAGGCTGCTTTATTTAAAGAAAATATAGGATTTTCTGGAAAGAACACTGATGTACTGAAAACACTTAAACTACTACTTATTAAAGTTATTTGACTAAATGACACTAAATACTTATACTTATGAACTCACCAGCATTTGTAAAAATGCTGATACTCGCTTTTCAAATAACTTGTAATCTCAGGTCAGCAATTAGACAGGTACATCCCCGGAGCTGCTGATGAAGATGGCTTAATTACCTTGCTGCACTTTATATATGTTGCTTGTATTATTTTGATACTATGTAATGTAACCATGTAAAATTATTACTATTAATGCAATGTTTTGTTGTACTTTGATTACTATATGCATGTGTTGTGATACTTGACATGACGTCATCCACCCCAGAATGTTTCCGCCGTTCCGGTTTTGGGGTGTGACACCTTAGGATACTCCTTAGGAATGAATGAACGAGAAATAGCTGATTCTTAGGGTAGATCCTTAAGAATAAAGAAGATAATGGGGATGGGTAGTTGCGTTAACTGTTTGATGATTAAACAATAATTATATTATTGTGGGTTGAAAACCCTATGTACTCACCAGGTTTCCCAACCTGACCCACTCAGTTTATTTGTATCACAGGTGTTAATATGAAGTGACATTACACTGAGAGATTAAAGAGATGTAGATCACTAGTGTAAATAAATGTAAGTTCCGTTTATGCTTATGTTCATGTATCGACGATAACATCCAAACGTTTTAAAATGAATAAAATACGTTTCTTCAAAAATGTTTTGATAACATATTTATCGTATTTTTTTGGGAACAAATTTTGCAACATTTTAATGAAAACAGCTACTCTGATTTTTATAAAGCATAAACAAAATTGGTTTTTTCTAGCCGTAAAAATGGGGATGTCATAATTGATATTTATGTCCTTACTCATTAGTTTCGTTACTTTTTTTTCTGTTGTCCATCAAAAGGCAAGAAATTACACCTTTTTTCATTCTATACTTATTTATTGTTCCCTCTTTATTTGCTTCTATGAACAATAATAAATTGTAGCCAGGTCAGATATCATATTACCTTTATTTTGGAGTTGTAGTTGATAAATTAACTTGATTTCAAATTTATAGGTTTTGTTCCTCTTGGAATGATGACATCATGACAAGAATTTTGTATGTGGTTAGATTGCTTACTCGATACATGGTAATCACACTACTTGATAAGATCATGTTTTCTTATGTTATTTGTTAAACCGAGTGAAAGTTTACATAGGTTCTCCATATGATAAGGGATATATGATAGTGTTATAAGTAGAAAGAGGTAAATTTTTTCATTTTCCTATAAAAATTGAATCTTTAATTTGTCAATTTTCTAATTATGTTTCGTTTGACTAAATAGGATCATTTTTTTTCGAATTTGTTGTGTTTTTTAAATTGCCTCTTAGTTTCTCTCTTCACAGGGATTTCTAATTTCTCCTATGGTGGAGGTGACAAGAGAGATGGAGGTCGTCTTCTTGGTATATCTGAATATGATAAGCAAAGTTGTTAACTTTTGGAACTTTCAGTAATTTTAGGTGTATCTAGTGATATAAATACTTTGTTTAATTGAATTTTATGAAGATATACTCCTGTGGGGAGGTGTTTCTATTCCCCTGATCTTGGGCGTAGACAACCTTTGGATGAAATTTTGGAAAGTTGGCATGGTTTTTATCAAAGCATTAGGCCTACACAAATGGGGCTTTCCCTGAATATTGGTCAGATTGTTAACCCTATTTGGTGGATTGTTAGGTTTTCTGTTATTACAAGTAACTTTCACCTAAATTTAAATTTCTTTTTTTTCATACAAAATTATGAAATCTTGAGTAAATTTTTAAAAAATGGCCAATCTGCTTTCTACTTTTTACCATGTTTAGCTCAAATTCGATACATCTTTTAGTTTTGGTCCTTACTTCAAGTTTCATATCAATTGTACTCTCTGAAATCTTTAATAAGGGACAAAATTGATATGCAGTTTTAGAGTAATGACCAAAATAAGAAATTCAATGGGACAATTTTGAAAAGGGTTTTAACTTTGCAAGTTTTCTGATGTTGTGATGCAGATATGTCTTCTACTACTTTCATTGAGCATCTGCATGTGATTGACTTTGTAACACAACTTCTGAATAGGGATGTTTCTGTAAGTCCTTTGTATATATATATATATATATATATATATATATATATATATATATATATATTGTGAAACATCAGTTCTCCACTTGGTGACAGAGGCACAATGAAACCAGTCCTTTTTTGGATATGTTTTTTCATTTGTTTTGTTTTTAAAATGGGAAGTGGTATTAAACTGATGAAATTTGGGAGTTAATGAACATTAGGGGTTCAAGATCTGCATCTGCTTGTTTACAAGTAAGGAAATAATGAATATCTACGATATGGTCTATAAATATGTAACACCCCGTTTATTTAAATAAATTAATAAATGTAATTACCGAACTGAATTGTGAAGAATTTTGATAGTGGGGGTGGTTTAGTAAGTTACAGAGTTGTTTTGAGAAGAATTATAGAAGCAAGGGTATGTTTGGTAATTATTGGGTTAAAATTTGAGAAGATTTTATGGGCCAGGGGATAAAGTGTGAGTTTTGGCCTTGATTTGAAAAGGATTTTCGAGGTCAGGGTTTAAATGGTAAATTATGGGTTAATTTTGAAAATAATTCTGGTGGGGAGGGGTTGATATGGTTTAAATAGGTAGAAGTTTGATGAACACGGGTTACACCCGCTACCCCCCCCCCCTCATGCAGCCTTCATATATATGGTTAGGTGTATTAAAAACCCTAACCCTAAATGATAACACCCAGCCGCCACATTATAACTTCTAGTCGTCGGCCGCCACCATCATCTTCAGGCGCCGCTTCCTCCACCGTCGAGAACCTAAACCATCGTTGTGCCCCAGTTGTCTGTGGCATTGAAGACCACCGGTGAAGCCATTAGACCGTCGCTATTGTCTCACCGCCAGCGGAGGGTGATGTGTTCGTCGTTATTGTTGCTTTCCTGTTGCAACGTCGTCGCTCGCGTCGCCGCCTCTTCCTCCGTCTTTCTCTTGCTGCGTCTCTGGCCACTGCCGCCGTGTTGGAGCCATAAAACCGCCGAGACTGCTGCCGGTGTACTCCCCTTGCTGCTCCGATTATCGTTTACCACCCCAAGGGGGGCTGTTGTGTTCGCATGAGCAGGCCTTCTATCGAGCGATGTCGTGAAGAACCATCATGGCAGCCGGCCATGGTGGTTATTGCCGTCAACACCGCTATCAACAGCTGCTGTCGCCACCGTGGGACACCAAGGGGGTGGTTGTAATTGCTTGCAAAATTATAGCGTGGGTGGGTGCATTTTCCGTTGAGTTTGTGTGGTGTGTTTTATTTGGCCGGAAAGTCGGGAATAGCCACCGCCACCACCCTGAGGTGGTGGCTGCCGCCGGCTACCATGTTGTGGTTGTGTGTGATTAGTTTAGTGTGTGGTGTGTGTGATTAATTGAGATTTAGTTTTGTAAAATGTAATTTGAATTTGGAATAATGAAAATGAACCAAACCACCACCGTGAGGTGGTGGCCGCCAACATGAGCCGCCATGGACCACCATTACCCGATGTGGTAGTGGGCGGTGCCCCACAAGCAAACCATAATGGGCCTAGCAAGACCCTTATAGGCTTAAAGTTTAATTTTGTGCCTGTTAGGCCATGTTCGAGTGAAAACCCTAATTGTGAGTAATTGGGCCTTAGACTTATTGGACCCATCTTTGGGCCATTGGGATTGGAGTGTGAATTTAGCCCAAATCACTCCATATCACTTATCTAGTAGAGTAAAGGACTTAATGGATTAAGTCCTTAATGGGTTAAGTAAGAAACACTTAAACCTAGTTATCATTTTATGTGAAACTTTAATTTCACTTGGGCTTTGTGTTGGGCCATCCGAGAACAAGCAAATGGACTAGAATAATTAGTTGGGCTTTAGAGTAGGCCCATATGAAGGATTGGGCCCAATTTGGAAAATTAGGCCATAGATGGGCCATAGTTTGGGCCTAGATGGTTATATGATATTGGGCCCTTAGAATGGGAAATGTTGGACTGGACTGAACAATTGGGCCTTAAGGGAAGTCTATTAGAGGTTTGGGCCCAATTTGGAATGTTGGGCCATATGTTGGGCTTTGATCCCTAGTTGACTTTGTGCCTATGGTTTGGACCTTGGACTTGGGTAAGCTAAGCTTGGGGTAATGTAGTAATTATCCAACGTATGTAATTATGGTTATGTAGTGGAACCTAATTATTAATTGGGTGTTATTTTGATGTTGACAGATCGGGAATCTGTCATCTAGCAGCTGGGGTCGAGACTGAGGGACTTCAGCAGTGTGGGATTGAGTCTGCGGGACTTCAGCAGTGTGAGGTGAGTCCTCTTCTAGTAGGAACGGGTCTAAGGCCACAATGTCGGCCCGTTTAGATGTTAGTAGTACCTGGCGGGGCCCGATGAAGTGGTTTAGCTTACATGTTATATGTTATGTGTTCCGGACTTCGATGTGATGTCGGGCGGGGCCCGATGCAGTGGTTTAGCTTACATGTTATATGTTATGTTTTTTGGACTTCGGTCCGATGTCGTTGCCATCCCGAGAAGTAGTTATGGATACTTGATGTCTTTGTGATTCATGCATGTTTTGTTATGTGTAGCATGTCGGGCAAGCCTGACACAATATATGTGATTATGTTATATGTTATGCTATGTTCAGTTTATTCCGAACTTCAGTCTGATGTCGGGCGGGGCCAGATGCAGTGGGTGGGGCCCAAGTTATTCCGGACTTCAGTCTGATGTCGGGCGAGGCCCAAGATATTCCAGATTGCGGTCCGAAGCCGGGTGGGGCCCAAGATATCCCGGACTTCGATCCGATGTCGGGCGGGGCCCGATGCAGTGGGCAGAGGCCAGTATATGCATATGTGAATCTGTGCATGGTATGTGGTAGCTTGGGGGAGACTCACTAAGCTTCGTGCTTACAATTTTCAGTTTTGGTTTCAGGTACCCAGCTTTCAAAAAAGGAGCTCGGGAAGATTGCAGTGCACACACCATTTGTTCAGCCTAGGATGTTTATACTCTGATATATTCTTGACAGTTTTTAAGATATTTTGAGATACATTGTTTATGATTCTTATATAATGTTTGATGAATATGGTTTTATTACTAAATTAAACGAAATTTTCAGACTGTGTTTTTGGGATGTTTCAAGTTGGTATCAGAGCCTTGGTTTGAGGGATTTGGGCGCACTCTCGAGTGTGTATGAACTCAAACTAAGGAAGTGGTATAAAGTTTTCAAAAGAAAAGAGTTTTAGAAAAAGCGAAAAGAAATTTTAGAAGGAAAAGAACTTTGAAAAGAGAAAAGGGTGTGGTGCATGCAATCAGTCGAGCTCAAGTAAGAACTCCCAAATTACCTATACAAGTTTATGTTATGATATGAGTATTAGCTTTATGAGAACTACATGCTAGATTAGGACTAAGGATCTAGGAAGGATGACTTATGTGCCTATTGTATGTGTATTAGCTTTATCAGAACAGCATGCTAGATTAGGACTAAGGATCTAGGAAGGATGCCTTATGTGCCTGTTATATGTGTTCAGCCTTATGAGAACTGCATGCTAGTACAGATTAGTCAGTATGATAGCCATAGTAGTAGATGTTTGATTATGTGTACTCGATGCTCGAATGCTGCTTGCTTTGTGCTTTAAGGAGTCTTAGTTATCTTTCACTAAGTAGTAAACGAATATGTTACGTTGCATATTGCAAGGACTAAATAATTTCAGAAGGTTAAGTCTAGCTCTATTTCGCAGATCTTGTCTAAGTCCAACCGTTGTAGAGTAGGATCTCTCATTCGAAGAATTATTTAGTCTGAGTAATATGTAATAGTATTTGCGAGCTAGTTAGGGGAAGAAAGTTGGGACTTCTTATGTAGCTGATGGCGGAGAGTGGGTTGGTGATTACCCTGGGGCAAGCCTAGGATGAGTTTAGTATTAGATCAGCAGTAGTAGTAGAAGGGACTTGGTGGAGTCAAGGCAATTCTTGCGGAAAGTACGGATAGATGTGGAAGGTAGTATCGGCCCGTACTACTGAAAGTAGAGGATCCGTACTCGAATCCAGGAAGGCTGAGATGAACCCAGGGAACTTGTAGTGTGTGAGATCCCTCAAGTTTTGATGAGCATTGTGATGTTAATGATGGTATATTACCGAGTATAGTGACGCTACGTGGTAGACCTGATGGTAGTTCTGGCGTCGACGAGGGATCAGGCTCGGACTCTGGAGCCGGGAAGATTGATGATCAGATGAGGGAGTTCATTCCATCTGAGAATCACGCGCAATATCATTGACCAGACTCATGTGATCCTCAGTGTGATCAAGGAGGGCATTATAGAGATTTGTGATGAAAGGTCGAGTGCATTCTGCACTGAGATAGCAGTCATGATAGAGACCCGTACGTTGATGTTTCGGGAATTTAGAGTTTGTGAGGTTTCAGATTATCATGGGGGTTAGGGACCCCATTGTTAGCAGCAGATGGTTGGCAGATGTCACCAACATTTTTTTGTATCAGACATTGTCTCGAAAGGAGACAAGATCTGACTTACTTCCTATCTCCTGAGGGATAGAGCACGAGGTTGGTAGTGAGTTGAGTGATGATGTGGTTGATGATATGTCATGGAATGACTTTTAGACCAGATTATGGGCAGAGTGTGCCCAAGCATTTGAGGCGCAGCAGTTGGCGCGAGAATTGTTAGATCTCCGCCAGACGACTAAGACTGTGGCAGAGATCACTGCCAAGTCTCGGGAAAAAGCTTATATGGTACCACAGTATGCAGCAGATGAGGAAATGAAGAAGTTAAGTTATCAGAACATACTGTAGAATGATAACAGGGAGATCATGAGTATCTCAGGGTGCAATACCCTGAATGGTATGACTTATAGAGCTCGAGAACGGGATATGGACTTGGAGCACATGGGTAAGGGGGAACCAGATCAGTTGTTGATATTGAAGGGTCCCGGGAGGAGACCCTAAATTTAGGATTAGCTTTCGAGAGACCAGCAGGACTAGATTCGGTGCAACACTTGCGGGAAACTACACAAGGGAGCCTTTCATTTCAAGGGTTTGAGTAAGTGTAACCCTGAGTTATCATCGGTTTGTGTCTGAATTATATTTTCAAGAGATGTCATATGCCAATTGCATGCCAAGAAGCATTAGCAAATAGTGATAGAGCAATTACCCATATTACAGGATTGGGAAAGTACAGCGTCATGTTGGTTTATTCCAAGACTGAGGAGCAACACGAGAAGCACCTGAGGGAGGTGGTAGAGACTTTAAGAGGGGAGAGAATTTTCGCAAGGGTCTACAATTGTGAGTTCTGGTTGCGCGGGGTGCAATTCTTTGGGCACTTTGTCAATCAGAAGGGTATTCTAATCATTCCGGCCAAGTTAGAGGTCGTGATGCATTGGGAGATTTTGAGGTCTCGAATTGAGATTCGGAGCTTCCTGGGTCTAGCGGGTTATTACTGGAGATTTATTCGGATTTTGAGAAGTTGTGTGTTCTTTTGGATTAGCTGGTGTTGAAAAAACCAGCAATGGTAAGTGTGGTTTCTAGAAGATTGGTCATGGGTGGTTAGAAGGATTGGGAATTCTTCCAGTTTTGTGTGTTGTAAGGCATTAGCTGAATCAAAGTAGGGGAGAATCGCCCAAGGATTCAGAAACGGGAGCAGTTTTGAGGCTAGGATAAGTTTTGCATCCTTGTCTGAAAGGGAGACAGCCCATGTGGTTTTATGGTTCGAGGACAGTGTGATATAGAAGTTCAGAAAAACTTGCCAATGATGAGATCGCTTTCTCGGAATGGTTGCTAGCAAGCCTTAGGGAATCCGGTTGGGTATTCTAGTCAGGATATGAGTTCAGCTGAGTGTGGGACAAGCGCGTGTTCGATCCAGTATAGATAGAGTTAGAGTGTTGTAAGTCTGCAGGTGTAGCCGTAGCATTCACTAGCAGCCAGATAGTGTTAGAGTGTCGTAAGTCTACGGGTGTAGCCGTAGCATTTACTAGCAGTCAGATAGTGTTAGAGTGTTGTAAGTTTGCGGGTGTAGCTGTAGCATTCACTAGCAGTCAGATAGTGTTAGAGTGTTGTAAGTCTCCGGGAGTAGCCGTAGCATTCACTAGCAGCAGATAGTGATAAAGTATTATAAGTCTACGGGTGTAGCTGTAGCATTCACTAGGTTATTAGATAGCGTGAGTGCGTCGTTAGGACGCGGGAAGGACAGTAGTACCTACCGGTTCGGGTATAGAAGTGAGGATATGGAAATCCACATATTGGATTTTGGAGTTTCCCATATGGATTAGACTTGGTTAATCCAGTGATAAGACTGTAGAAGCGCCACTACAGAGAAGAGAGCAAAGAAGCAGTGGACTGCTGAAGGTCATTTATGACATAAGGCTACCAATGGTCATGTAGCAATCACTTTTAGCTTTGGGCTTGGTGACGTCTGGATTCGACGCATGGAACCAATCAGTTAGATCAGAAGGCTGTTAGGGCCACAATCATAAGATAACTAGTAGAAGCTAGATTCATAGAAGGATTTCATTCAGGGGTCGTGCGAGGCGGCTAAGCAGGGAGTCATTTGACTCCGCAGTTGGGCTGGAACCCGGTATTTCAGATGACTGATGAACCAATTAAGACCAGGAAGGCCTAGATAGATTTTGGGAGGCGGCCATGTGGCAACATACTGCTTCAGGCAGTTCAGTGTTTGGTAGTGTTAGTAATTGTGTTTAGGTTGCAAGTACGGATATAATAGTTGGTTGAAATGAATAGTGACAAGTCAATCACAGTGGAAATAGATGAGCATTGGCCACGTATAAGTAAATCACATGGATAAGTGGATCTATGATTCTGTTTTTCTAGTGGGAGCCATGAGTTATCAGGAGATGGGTAGGCAGCTGAGAGACAAGAGGACTGGACTCGGCAATAATGACCTAGTATGAGTGGTCTGTTAGGGAGTTAGACCATCTCGAGACATCAGAATCCAGAGGAAGTAGATGTAAGCTTATTGCAAGGGATTAGTTCGCCTGCAGATGTTAGGGCTTTGTGAAGATTGGTCACAGCTACCCTCAGAAGGTTAGGGTGCGCCCAGGATGGTAACCATGTTACTTGAGTGGTTAGCGTGTAAGGTATGGTAAGGAATGATTTCGAGGACGAAATCTAATTTATATGGGGGGAGAGTTGTAACGCCCCGTTTCTTTAAATAAATTAATAAATGTAATTCCCGGACTGAATTGTGAAGAATTTTGATAGTGGGGGGTGGTTTAGTAAGTTATGGAGTTGTTTTGAGAAGAATTATAGAAGCTGTTGGGTTTTGAGCATTCTAACACTCCTATGGTGTACATGCAACCCTATAAACCTTGGATCTATGTTTTCTCTATTATACATGCAAATAAGAACGTTCAAAGGCTTTAATCCTAACTAGCATATTATGAAGTTCTTATACTTCAAAGTACTAGTTAGATGACATACCTTTTGATGTAGCTTGATGTCTTCAAGCTTTAAGAGCTTAGCCCCAATAGTGTGGAAGCCTCAAGTGGAATCACAAATCACCAAAACACCTTGGAAGACTTTAGAGAATATGGATACTTGGTTCTCTCTAGTGAAATCGGCTAGCCCTTCATAGTGTACCCACACTAGTTCCTATTTCACTAACCAAGGACATCTTTATATAGTATGGAAACTAGGGTTAAACCCATGACCTTTCATTTCATATGATCCATGGGTTAAACACTCCATGGACTATTCATGAAAGCTTAGCCCAACCTAAATGAACTTGGCCCATTCCATATATATAAGAGTCCATATTTAATTAGTTCATTTTGATCACTTAATTAATTATAAATTAATTATTGATCAATACTAATTAAATAATATGATTATATATTAATATATTAGAACTTATAATATATTAATATTAATCATAAATATACTATTCTCAAAAGATTATCCATGTAAATTGTGTCGGTGAAGTGCAACCCAAATGGACCATGCTGGGTCGGGTCAAGTACATACCAAATATAGTTATGGACTTACACATTAATCCAACAGTCTCCCACTTGGATAAGTCTAAAACTATTATTGAGTATGACTTCACAACCTAACTGGAAATCGTAGCTCTTAAAGCCGTTGTCGAACTCTGACCTTGCGATGAACTTGTCCATTAGATAAGGGATCATATATTCCTCCATTCTAGATATCATATGGACTGAGACATGGATTATAATCATTCTCTCTATCCATTTGTTGTTTCCCGATTTCCGATTCATGACGACTGACTGATTGAACAAATCAAATCAGTCCTGGCTTGGCCAAGCACTCACATGTGTCATTATTAAATCATCGAGGGGCCCACAGATATCTCTTTTATCTCGAAGGTAAAAGGAATGGATAAACTTCAACTCATATGGCTTGTTCTACTACTTGTTGAATCATACACAAAGGCACGTTTTATAACACCGAGTTACCGAATGCGTTTTTGTGCAACCAATGTACAACCAACTCATAGTAACAACTCATATCTCTAGGTTTGAAGAATATAAGATATTATCGTCTCATGATCACTCGTGATAAAATCCATGAAGTGATTCCAATGAGTGCGGGTTGAATCCAATACTCATAACTTATGAGCACTCATGAGTGGTGTAGCCCTTTTTCCAACATCTTAGACCTCTACAAGCCAACCCATGACAGTCTGAATTCATATCTACTTCCAACAGATGACCGACTGTGGATGGTTTAAATAACTTAGTCATTCCGAAAGAATAACCTAGTTATTATGGAAGTCAAAACATGCAAAGTGAAACACAAGAATAAATGAATCAAATATGGTATCAAACCCTATGAATATAAATAAACACTTTTATTTATCACCATACTGATTACTCATTACTCATTGTTTTGGTTTTATCAACTTTATACTTGAATTAAAAACACTAGTTGTCCCATGCTCCAAGCATGTACACTATGTTTTTTCTTAAACAATAGCTTTGCCATACACCAAGTATGCACTCTATGTTTGTCTATGATCCTTACTTTGTGAACTCGATCGATTGAACATAACTCCAATGATTCTCATTTCACAGTCCTAATTCCTTATTGCAAATGAAAGGATTCCAAATTCATGCCATTTACTGTAATCTGTTAGATTCTAAACTTATATGCATTGATCCTCTTGTAATGATTATGCACAAATTCACAAAGACATGGCCACAATCATTACAGAGTATTCCAAAGGAGATCAACTCCTTGGAAACATCCTTCTTGCATTAAGTTTCCTAATCTTACAGATTGACTACTTTCTAACTTTGAAACAGTTCTATATTCCATTTTGACTATCACTTCTAATGAAGAGTTGCCTCCTTACAGATTATGTCAATATGGTCCTTCCAAAATTAATACTATACTTCCAACTGTCCTTGAGCAACCAATCTTTGGTAAACCTTAGATTGTCCTCAACAATTGCTTAATCATTTTAGTCATATCCAATTCTAGACCTTTTCCCTTCTTAATTCCCTAGGCATTTGGAAAATTTTAGAAAGGATGAATATAGCACATGTAATCGATCCTATATCCGAAGCATATGGGACACGATTCATGATGTCTCGCATAAAGACTAAACCAGTCTTTTGCTATAACATTTCCATTTCTATTTGCCAAGTTCTTATAATTCAGATTATGAAAAGGGATGTCGTAATGATAATCGTATTTTAGAACGCAAATAATGAACCCATATATAGAATTTCCTTATGTTGAGCCATTCCAACATGAAATTCATATATATATTCTTGACTAAAGATGATTAAAATCTCAATCTAAGCTTTTAGAATTGAAATGAAGTATAATTTCCTCTCCCTTAATTATCGCAAAACAACTTTTTCCCAATTGAGACCTTTTGTTTTCTATAATTAACATTGCTAACTTGCAACCTTTATCATACTTATCATGCTCCCACTAACATGATGATTAATAGCATAACACTTATGCTCCCACTAGCTTTGACATGTACCCAGAAATCAACTTGACTTCTAGAAATCAATAGTTTATTGACTTTCTTACCAAAGTTCAGATTTCTGATACTAGATTGCCTTGATAAGACTTTATCAAAATCATACACCTCTCTTAGATAGCTCACAAGTGTGTCTAAACAATTTCAGAACTATGAAAAGGGATGCCGTAATCATAGTCTCAATTGTTTAGACCTTTTGCCATTTCTCATAAGTCAATGTTAGTGTGCCGGTTAACCACTCACGCTCCACTAACGACTTTGAGAACTGCAAAAGTCACAATTCCTATCTACTTAAAATCTACTTAGTGAAAGAGTCTCCTTGACCTATAAGACTTTCTTGCCAAATATTCAAGAGATAGTATGGATTCTAATCAAGACAGACACTTAACAAAATTAGCCTTAGTTGGTCTTTGTTTTATCCAAAACATCACAACTTACCAATTTCAAATGTACAAGAGTAGAAAACTTTTACTCTTACATTTGACAAGTGTTTTAAACCTTCTTTAAGATATGTCACTCAAGTTACAATCTTAGAGTATAACTCTACGAATTGTTTTTGGAATGAAGTATGAATCATCTTCTTGATTTAATCACTTCAATAATTCATAACTCCTCTTCTTAACTATCAGAATGTACTTAGAGGATGAATTGTGATAAGGTCTCAAAATCATTAACATGATCTTAAAACATGATACTAAAGTACTCTCCCATCTTTTCAGATTTGAGAAACTTTTATCCTTCTGCCTAATTTGATTCTTCTTATTCGTTCTGTCATACATTGAAAGTTTTCCAATGCTTCAGAATTATACTTAAGCTTGTAAGTATAATCATATTTACTATACCTTAGTAAATCATGACGAATAGTCTTATCCATCTTTTGTGGTGGACTTTGACAAGTGCATAAGAAAGTGTACTTGATCCCTTAGTCCTTCTCTTGACTCACACATCCATGTGAACAAGCAGTTAGTCTTAATTTTCCAATGCTCGAAAGTTCTCATTTATCATACTATACAATTTGCATGATTCCAAGTTTCTATCCAATTGAAACTTGGGTGATGAAAATCTTTCCTTATTTGGTAATTTTAGACACTACCACAAATGAAAGAATCAAATTCATATTTCCAATATTGCTATCAATGGAATCATATAAGCAACATCTTTTTTTCCCAAATGCCATTGTAAGGATATTTTTAAATAAATAAAATTAAAAACTTTTCCTTTTATTTTAAAATTTTACGGAAAAACTAATCCTTACAATGAAAATGTATATGAAAACTTGTTGTCATCTATTCCTAAGCAATCTATCATAACTCTTAAGCACCTGCTCAAAAATTCTGATCACCGAACCATGCGATTGAAATCCATCTTCGAGATCAGAATCAACATATACTTCCTTTAAGTTTCTTTACTTTTCTTTGATTCTTAAAACATCAGCATGTGACCCAGCAACATCATGTAATAAGAATCTCCAAGTAGGAACTTAATAGAGTTCAACAATGGAATTTACCTGAAATAAAGTCAAACTTATTGACTTTACCATCCTTAGGTAAGTTTGGCAGCTTCGTAACCAAAGCCCCTTCCTTTGGCAATATAAACATATGGACCATTTGGTAATGGTACGTGGGACTATCACAGACTTAGCTTTTTCTCTTTACCATTTGGTCAACCGAGTTGACTATGGCCGATCCCTTTCCATTGGGAAGAGAATGCTTTTTCTGGATTTCCAGTGTCACCATTGTCAATGTCCATAAAGTTTTGGGAAGTTGATCTCCTAATCAAATTTGCTTTACTAGTACACTAAATCATTTCTGATTTAGCAGCACCAAGCAAATAGATAAGATCATTAAGGGTCTTGTCATAGTCTATTTCATAGGAGTCCCAAAGGAATTCACTATGTGACTTAGAAAGTGATTGAGCCACTAACTTTCTCAAGACTTTGACACCCAACTCTCCCGGCTTGTCAGTATGTGACTTCATCACCAAGATGTGATCACACCTAGACCTTGCCTTGCCAATAGGGCTTGAGTGACCTTAAGCTTGTGGGTTAGGGAGAATAATTGGATAAGGTGGAGGAAGTGAAGTTCCAAGAGATTTGGGATGATCATAAATGTCTGAACTAGACATCTTTTGGGAGATATTCAAGATAGTTGATTTAAAGTCCTTAATATAACACCAAATATGAAATATTAAGGCTACAACCCAACAAACTATTTTATAACTTGGAAGAGGGATGCCGTAATCCAAGTTATAGAATATTTGAAGGTAGACGAATGACGATTCACCAATTTCCACCATGAAAAACGAAATAATTTATTAGGTTTTAATTGGATTTGAAACTCCTAGATCTTTGAGATTCATTGAACTTTCAATGGCATGTTTCAATCTCGAGTGTGCCCTTCAGGTTTTGTGACTGGGATGCCGAGGACCACAAAACAAGGTGTGAAGTAACCATGCAAATTACTTGGTACCCTTAAGTGTTTACCCCTCAATGGATGTGTCGGTTAACCACACACGCTCCATCGATACTATGATAAACATTAAGTTACCCTTTGCCTACCTTGTTAAATACGAGTTAGTGTGTCGGTTAACCACACACGCTCCACTAACCGACTTAACCAAAGTGCAAAGTGTAATTTCATGGACTAGCACCTTATTCACATTTTCCTAAGTAACTAAGATTGGGTATTTATAAAAGGTTTAGTTACTTAGTATTTATCATTAATACTTTTAATGATGGGAGAATTATAGTCCTTGTCCTACCCGTTCGTATAACGACCCTCCACCAGTCAAGGAAGCGGTGGGTGAGAGTGGACACCCATTAAACTGTCATTTTATAGGCAGTAACCTTATACCCCCTTATAGACCGGCTTCGTGAATGAGGCCTACTAACAGTAAGACTGACTTGCTCTTATACATATATATTATTAACTTATAATATTATAAAGTATAAGGGTTGAATTTTAACTTTTAAACTTCTAAGGGCTAAACTTGGAATTAAAGTATTCATAAGAGAAAACTTTTCAAATTCCAAAACTTGAGGGCAAGTTTTGTAACTTTCAAAAATTTTCTATCCCATAACTTATGTGTTTAAAGTAGTTTTAATTAAAAAACTCTTCAAGTTCCATAACTTGAGGACAAGTTATGGAAGACTTTAAACTAATAAAAGAGTTAACTTTTCTTTATTTTATAACTTATGGAATTAATTATGGTTACACATTTTATTACTTAATGAAGTGACCCTTGAACTTCCATAACTTGAGGACAAGTTATGGAGTCATAAAACCATTCAATGAGACAAGACTCTTCATTTTGTAACCATTGCCAACTTTTACGAGTTTTATGAAACTTAAATGTGACCTTTCATGTAACTTGAGGACAAGTTCCACAAACACATTTTAGAATCAACTTTTAGATTAAATGGATTGAAAACAACTATTCAATTACCTTTTCTATTAATCTAAGCAACTCATAAGAACAAGATAATTCAAATCAAACTTTTTCATGTAATTAGTCTAAACCTTAAATTAATACAAAACATGAATCTATTGACAATTATCTTTGAAATTGGATTAGCATGAACATTACCACATCAAAAACAAGTTTATAAGTCCAAAAACATTAGGATAATGTTCCTAGTCCAATTCCAGCTAAAAAAGTCGAATATATGCTGTCTGGGGGTCCAACTCGTCGAGTGCACGAACCAACCTCGGCGAGTTGGATGCATTTTGCCTTGGACTCGGCGACTCTGCTGGGCAAACAGCATCAAAACTCGATTTTTCAGCTACTTTTGCAATTATAACAAGAAAACAAGCCTAGGCTCTGATACCACTGTTGGGTTTTGAGCATTCTAACACTCCTATGGTGTACATGCAACCCTATAAACCTTGGATCTATGTTTTCTCTATTATACATGCAAATAAGAACTTTCCAAGGCTTTAATCCTAACTAGCATATTATGAAGTTCTTATACTATAAAGTACTAGTTAGACGACATACCTTTTAATGTAGCTTGATGTCTTCAAGCTTTAAGAGCTTAGCCCCAATAGTGTGGAAGCCTCAAGTGGAATCACAAATCACCAAAACACCTTGGAAAACTTTAGAGAATATGGATACTTGGTTCTCTCTAGTGAAATTGGCTAGCCCTTCATAGTGTACCCACACTAGTTCCTATTTCGCCAACCAATGACATCTTTATATAGTATGGAAACTAGGGTTAAACCCATGACCTTTCATTTCATATGATCCATGGGTTAAACACTCCATGGACTATCCACGAAAGCTTAGCCCAACCTAAATGAACTTGGCCCATTCCATATATATATAAGAGTCCATATTTAATTAGTTCATTTTGATCACTTAATTAATTATAAATTAATTCTTGATTAATACTAATTAAATAATATGATTATATATTAATACATTAGAACTTATAATATATTAATATTAATCATAAATATACTATTCTCAAAAGATTATCCATGTAAATTGTGTCGGTGAAGTGCAACCCAAATGGACCATGCCGGGTCGGGTCAAGTACATACCAAATATAGTTATGGACTTAGACATTAATCCAACATCAAGTGTATGTTTGGTAATTATTGGGTTAAAATTTGAGAAGATTTTATGGGCCAGGGGCTAAAGTGTGAGTTTTGGCCTTGATTTGAAAAGGATTTTCGAGGTCAGGGTTTAAATGGTAAATTATGGGTTAGTTTTCAAAATAATTATGGTGGGGAGGGGTTGATATGGTTAAAATGGGCAGAAGTTTGATGAACACGGGTTACACCCGCTACCCCCCCCCCCCCTTCATGCAGCCTTCTTATATATGGTTAGGGGTATTAGAAACCCTAACCCTAAATGATAACACCCAACCGCCACATTATAACTTCTAGTCGCTGGCCGCCACCATCATCTTCAGCCGCCGCTTCCTCCACTGTCTAGAACCTAAACCATCGTCGTGCCCCTGTTGTCGGTGACATTGAAGACCACCGATGAAGCCATGAGACCCTCGCTGTTGTCTCACCGTCGGCGGAGGGTGTTGTGTTCGTCATTGTTGTTGCTTTCCCGTTGCTACGCCATTGCTCGCGTCGCCGCCTCGTCCTCCGTCTTTCTCTTGCTACGTCTCAGGCCACTACTCCGTGTTGGAGCCATAAAACCGTCGAGACTGGCGCCGGTGTACTCCTCTTGCTGCTCCGATTATCGTTTACCACCCCAATAGGGGGTTGTTGTGTTCGCATGAGCAGGCCTTCTGTCGAGCGATGTCGTGAAGAACCACCATGGCAGCCGGCCATGGTGGTTATTGCCGTCAACACCACTATCAACAGTTGCTGTCACCGCTATGGGCCACCAAGGGGGTGGCTGTAGTTGCTTGCAAGTTTAGAGCGTGGGTGGGTGCATTTTTCCGTTGAGTTTATGTGGTGTGTTTTATTTGACCGGAAAGTCGGGAATAGCCACCGCCACCACCGTGAGGTGGTGGTTGCCGCCACGAGCAACTGTCGGCCACCACGTTGTGGTTGTGTATGTGATTAGTTTAGTGTGTGAGTGGGTGTGTGTGTGATTAATTGAAATTTACTTTTGTAAAATGTAATTTGAATTTGGAATAATGAAAATGAACCAAACCACCACCGTGAGGTGGTGGCCACCGATGTGAGCCGCCATGGACCACCACTACCTGAGGTGGTAGTGGGTGGTGCCCCACAAGCAAACCCTAATGGGCCTAGCAAGATCCTTATGGGCTTAAAGATTAATTTTGGGCCTATTGGGCCATGTTTGAGTGAAAACCCTAATTATGAGTAATTGGGCCTTAGACTTATTGGACCCGTCTTTGGGCCATTGGGATTGGAATGTGTATTAAGCCGAAATCACTCCATATCATTTATCTAGTAGAGTAAAGGACTTAATGGATTAAGTCCTTAATGGGTTAAGTAAGAAACACTTAACCCTAGTTATCATTTTATGTGAAACCCTAATTTCACTTGGGATTTGTGTTACGCCATCCAAGAAAAAGCAAATGGACTAGAATAATTAGTTGGGCATTAGAGTAAGGCCCATATAAAGGATTGGGCCCATTTTGGAAAATTGGGCCATAGTTTGGGCCTAGATGGTTGTATGATATTGGGCCCTTAGAATGAGACATGTTGGACTGCACTGAACAATTGGGCCTTAAGGGAAGTCCATGTAGAGGTTTGGGCCCAATTTGGAATGTTGGGCCATATGTTAGGCTTTGATCCCTAGTTTACTTTGGGCCAATGGTTTGGACCTTGGGCTTAGGTAAGCCAAGCTTGGGGTAATGTAGTAATTATCCAAAGTATGTAATTATGGTTATGTAGTGGAACCCAATTATTAATTGGGTGTTATTTAGATGTTGACAGATTGGGAATCTATCATCTAGCAGCTGGGGTCGAGACTGCGGGACTTCAGCAGTGTGGGATTGAGTCTGCGAGACTTCAGCAGTGTGAGGTGAGTCCTCTTCTAGTAGGAACGGGTCTAAGGCCACAATGTCGGCCCGTTTAGATGTTAGTAGTATCGGGTGGGGCCCAATGAAGTGGTTTAGCTTACATGTTATATGTTATGTGTTTCGGACTTCGGTCAGATGTCGGGCGGGGCCCGATACAGTGGTTTAGCTTACATGTTATATGTTATGTTTTCTAGACTTTGGTCCGATGTCGGGGCCATCCCGAGAAGTAGTTATGGATACTTGATGTCTTTGTGATTCATGCATGTTTTGTTATGTGTAGCATGTCGGGCAAGCCTGACACAATATATGTGATTATGTTATATGTAATGCTATGTTCAGTTTCTTCCGGACTTCGGACTAATTTCGGGCGGGGCCCGATGCAGTGGGCTGGGCCCAAGTTATTCTGGACTTCGGTCTGATGTCGGGCGAGGCCCGATGTAGTGGGCGGGGCCCAAGATATTCCGGACTTCGGTCTGAAGCCGGACGGGGCCCAAGATATTCCGGACTTCGGTCCGAAGCCGGGTAGGGCCCGATGTAGTGGGCAGGGCCCAAGATATTCCGGACTTCGGTCCGAAGCCGAGCGGGGCCCGATGCAGTGGGCGGGTCCCAATATATGCATATATGATTCTGTGTATGGTATGTGGTAGCTTGGGGGAGACTCACTAAACTTCGTGCTTACAGTTTTCAGTTTTGGTTTCACGTACCCAGCTTTTAAAAGATGAGCTCGGGAAGATTGCAGTGTACACACCATTTGTTCAACCTGGGATGTTTATACTCTGATATATTCTTGACAGTTGTTAAGATATTTTGAGATACATTGTTTATGATTCTTATATGACGTTTGATGAATATGGTTTTATTACTAAATTAAATGAAACTTTCAGACTGTGTTTTTGGGATGTTTCAAAATATAAGTGTGTTAACTTAACATGGTTGTTGATTTTGTTTTTTTTTTAATTTATTTTAATGACTTCCAATACATATGGGTGCTTTGGAAGCCTTTTGTTGCTCTTTTCAAAAAAGTTTATTAATTAAGTATAATTGTTAACTAATAAAAGTGTGTGTTTCATTGGGTATTTTTTATAGAAACAAAAACATGATGAGATTCAGAGACCACTATAGAAACTGAGAAGAACTTATCGTCTTTTTTCCTCAGGTGCTTAAGCTAATTCTTTTTTTTTCATAAAAGAGGGTATTTGATTATGTTTGTTACGAATAAAAATGGGTATTAGATGTGTGATTGATTTTGTAATCAAGACTTATTTTCTGTACATATATCATTTACTTATAAAGTTTTTTCTTTTTAAGGATTTAACTAATATGTTGCATCTTTTTGGTTCTTGTATTATTTGCAAGATAACTGTGTTAAATGTAGATAAGAGTGATTTTATTTTGAAATTCTTCGAAAATTCCAAAAAATAGTTTGACCCTAAACTTCAATGTGACAGAACTAACATTTGGAAATGTTCTAGGTTAACTGCGGGTATTGGTGCTTCGTTGATGCCAAAAACATTTTTGAGGTATATCATATTACCATTCTTTATTCTTCAATTTTTAAAAAAAATTATGTTTGTTATCTTGCATTTTTATTCCATGGTTCTTGATGCCACCATGTGTAAAAATTGGAATTGTATAAGATTTTTCTAATACAAATATAAATAGTTTAGTGACTAAATTTATAACATGATAGAATTATGTTATGCTTTTATTTATTTTTCTTTAATATTAAAAGCCGCTAACTTGGGAAAATGGATTGGTTGTGCTTCAATTTGTACAGGATACTGTTCACAAAGGTTACTAGAAACAAGATTGATAACCTTGAAAATCATTTATCACGCTTTTCATAACAAGTTAAATGTTTGCGGTCTCACATTTGTATTGACACTTTGATATATGTAACATAAAATCTATTAACATATATTAAATGAATGAAATAACAACATATTTTTTTGGTTTTGATTTTGCAGTTTTTGATATAGGGGTAATTCTGTCAAATGCATAATTGGCATAAATTAAATTTGTATATTTGTAAATTTCTCACTTGGATTATAGTGGCATGGACTATACTTGGATCTTTATCATTAGAAAGGTAGTTATATGTTTTTTTTCGTAAACAGCATAGCAGTGTGATTAGTCTATCTAAAGAAGTTTAAATGAATGATACATGTTGGAGTAATATTTTGTGCCATCAATGTAGCTCATCGGGTGCTATGGAAACCAAAACTAAAGGATTAGTTGTCTTAAGAAATATGTAAAAAATTTACCGTATCCAACCCTGCAAAGTTGGGATTCTTCCCTAGTTAGTCTTAATTTCCCAAAGATGAAAGTTCTCATTCATCATAGAATACAAGTTGCATGATTCCAAGTTTTTGTCAAATTGAAACTTGGTGATGAGAATCTTTCCTTATTTGGTAAATTTAGACACTACCAAAAACGAAAGAATGAAATCCATATTGCTAAAAATAGAAACATACAAACATCAATTTTCACAAATGCTATTGCACGGAAATATAAGATAAAATCAAAAAATTTCTCTATTTATAAATTTGTAGAAAAACTTGTCCTTACAATGCAATTAAAAATGAAAACCGTGTTTCTAAATATTCCTAAGCAATCTATCATAACCCCTAAGTAGTAGCTCAAAATTCTGATCATCGAATCATGCGATCGAAATCCATCTCTTCACGATCAGACTCAACATGCTTTTCCGTTAATGTTCATTTCATCTTCTTCGATCCTTCAAAACATCAAAATGTAATCTTATCACATCATGTATTAAGAATCTATAAATAGGAACTTAATAGAGTTAGATAGTGGACTTACCTTAAGCAGAGTCAAACACCTTGACTTTACCATCCTTGTGATCTTTTAGGTAAATATGGCAGCTTCGCATCCAATACTCCTTCACTTGGCAATAGAAACAAACAGTCTCTCTCGGAATGGCACACGAGACAATCTCAGACTTAGCCTTTCTCTTTTCCATTTGGTCGACCGGTTTGACCATGGCAGATCCCTTTCCATTGGGAAGAGAAGACTTTTCTAGACTTCCAATGTTTCCATTGTCAATGTCCATGGAAGTTTGGGAAGTAGATCTTCCAATCAAATTTGCATTACCCGTGCATCAAATCATTTCTGATTCAGCAGGAATTAGCAAATAGGTAAGATCAATAAGGGTCACGTCGCGATCTGTCATATAGTAGTCTTTAACAAACTAACCATATGGCTCGGGGAGTGACTGAAGAACCAAGTCAACAGCCAACTTCCTCAAGAAAAAGACACGTAACATTCCTAACCTGTCAATATGTAACTTCGTCTCCAAGAAGGGAGCACATATAGACTTTCCATCTTCATGTTTGCTTGCCAATAGGGCTTGAGTTATCTTGAACTTTTCAAGTCGACGAACATGTGGATCAGGGAGAATAAATGGAGGAGGTGGAGGAAGTGAAGCATGATTTCTAGTTCCTTAATCAAAATGTGGAACATCATCTTCATGAGGAACCTTTTTCCAAAAGATTCAGGAAGACCGTAGTTGTCAGAACTAGACATCTACAAGTGAGAAATTAAAGTTTAGTTTATTTAAGTCTTAATATAACACCCAAATGAAATATTAAGGCTAGGATCCAACACAATAATTCACAATTCGGAAGAAGGATGTCGTAATCCAATTGCAAATTATTTAAGGGTAGGTGAATGACGATTTACCAATTTCCACCATAAAAATGAAAAAGAGTATTAAGTTTTAAATGAATTGAAATTCCTAGATTCTTTTGGGATTCATTTAACTTTTCAATGGCATGTTTAAATCTCGATTATTCCCTTCAAGTTTGTGACTAGGATACCGAGGATCATAAACAAGGTGTGAATAACCATGCAAATTATCTTGGTACTCTCGATGTCATTAATCACCAAATCAATGTTTCAGTTAACCACACACGCTCCATTGATCAATGATAATTTACGAGAACCCCATTTCCCATCCTTCATTAGTCCACATTAGTATGTCGGTTAACCACACACGCTCCACTAACGGGTGCAATGTGCAATTTCATGAGTTAGCATTAAATTCACATTTTCCTAAAGTAACTAAAATTGGGAATTTATAAAAGGTTTAGTTACTTTATATTTCATTATACTTTTGTAAGACCCAAATCTGCTTGTGTATCAATCAAATCCGTTTGATGGTGCGGAATCCCATTCAAACGGATGATGTCAGATCAAAATAGAAGAGAAGAAGAAGAAGAATATGAATCTATTGTATTGATGATATGAATGAAGATCCTTACAAGAGATTCACACACACATGCACCTTCTCTCTAGTTTCTCTCTCTAGAACAACTAAGAATACACACACTTAAGCTCCTCTTTTCTCAGCCGTGAACTCCTCACCCTCCTAACATCTATTTATATGAATATGGGGTACATGGGCCATAGATGCATTCACAGCCATGAACAGGTTTACGGCCGTGAACAGGTTTATGGTCGTGAACTGGTTTACGACTGTAAACACTCACCTGGCCATGAACACAGCCGCAAATATATATATTACATTACAGAAAAAACAATTGCCTAGAAAAGTAAAGTATAAACCAATATTTTAGACCCAACAATCTCCCCCTTGGTTTATAGCTTTCTTTTCTAATTGACCCAACAAACTCGCCATAAAAAGTAGTTGGCTTTTCTTGTCAATCTCCATTTGGAGTTTGGTTTCAGCTTTAATCTTCGATATCTTCACTTCAAGATGAACATATGAATCTTCAATAAATGACTTCATCTTGAGCAGTTGAGCTTATCTTCAGAATTTGACATTGAACGCACATTGGGTGAGGAGGATTCTTGATAAGATTCTTGAAAGATAGTTGTTTCAGCTTCAGAACCTTCAGAGAGAATAATAGAGAGAACAAATCTTCTTGATCACTTCAGCAGGTTCCTAGATAGCAACAGACTGATTATGGAGGCTTCAATGCAATCTGTCACATAATCTTTAATTACAGCTTCACCTTGGGATTGAACGATTGAATGTTTAAATAATAATCTTCATTTCATGCTCCTTCAAATGAGAATTATTCGATGATCATGGATGAAACCTTGGCTCAGAAAATCTCGATACAGTCTCCATGAGTTTGATCTACATCTCAATTCACTTTTCAAGACAAAACCAAACTAAAAGAAAACTTAAAACAAAACTAAAAACAAAGTTAGCACACAATACTTTTGGATTTTTCATATTTTCTGGAAAAATAAAACAGAAATAACACTATTTTTGGATTTTTTTTTTTTATTTTTTTTATTTTTGTTTGGTTTTTAAATTTTTCTGATTTTTGTTTGGATTTTTAATTTTCTTTTTTTTTTTATTTTTGCAATTTTTTTTAATTCTCCCCCCTTATATTTGTGCATAGGGAAAATTATGTACAAATTTAACAAAAAAAAAACATTCAAGTATTGATGATATGAATGAAGATCCTTACAAGAGATTCACACACACATGCACCTTCTCTCTAGTTTCTCTCTCTAGAACACCTAAGAGTACACACACTTAAGCTCCTCTTCTCTCAGCCGTCAACTCCTCACCTGCCTAACATCTATTTATATGAATATGGGGAACATGAGCCGTAGATGGGTTCACGGGCGTGAACAGGTTTGCGGCCGTGTAAGACCTAAATTTGCTTATGTATCAATCAGATCCGTTTGATGGTGCGAAATCCCAATCAAGCAGATGATGCCATATCAAAATAGAAGAGAAGAAGAAGAAGAAGAAGAAGAAGAAGAAGAAGAAGAAGAAGAAGAATATATATTCGTACACGGGTTCACGGTCGTACACTCCTCTTGACCACTAGTTCTTCTCTCTCTAAAACACCTTGGATTTCACACACTAGTTCCTCTCTCTAAAACACCATGGATTTCACACACTTAATCTCCTCTCTTCTCTCATTTGTACACTCTCACACACTCCTCACCCTATATATAGGGGATAATTGGCCGTACACGGGTTTACGGCCGTAAACTCGTGTACGGCCGTACACACAACCGTAAACACTTATATAGCTGTAAACACCGAGTTGTTTACGGTCCTAAACATAAAAATACATTTTCCTAGAAAAGCAAAGTATAAACCATATTTTTGACCCAGCAACTTTTAATAAGGATTTAAATGGCCTATCAAACCCGTTCAGCTAACGACCCTACACTGGTCAAGGAAGCGGTGGGTGACAGTGGACACCCATTCAATCACCATTTTATAGGCAATTTCCTTATACCCCCCTTATAGACCAGCTTCGTGAATAAGTCCTACTAATGATAAGACTGACTTTTAACTTTTACATATACAATATATTAGACTTTTAGTTTTATATAGTATAAGGGTGTATTTTAAACATTAAAAATACTTGGTGGTTTAATCTATTAATAAATTAGACTTTTAATTTAATTAAACTTAAACCATGTCATTATGGATTTATTAATTTTCTCTTTTAATTAAACACTTAATTAATTTAATAAAACCATAAGGGTGTAATTTGAACTATTCAAAATATCAAGATTCTAAATATAAAATTCAAGATTAAAACTATTTAGTTAATTTTTAAGTTACGAAACCAAGAGTTGCAATCTTTTTGAACCTTTTCAAATTACTATGGATTTTGGAATTTTAGTGCTTCATAAAAGAGACTTTTTTAAGTTGCAAAACTTGAGGGAAAGTTTTGATGGGTTTTATGCATAAGAACAATCCTATGTGCTCATACAAACCCTAATGCTTGGATCTAGGTTTCTCTATTGTACATGCTTTGAATCCAAGACTAATAAACATAGATCTAACATATTAGAAACTGAATTAGGGTTTATAGATTTACCTTTGACTGTTATATAGCAATAACAATCAATTCCTTGCTTGGATTGGCTTCAAAAGCTTAGTGCCTCAAGTGTTGCACCTCTAATGGAGTCACAAACACCTTATGCAACTTGGATGAAGAGGAGAAGAAGAGAGGCTGCCCAAAAACGGCTGGAAACCCTAATGGAAGACTTTTCCACGTTTTTGGGGCATATGGGCCCTTTATATACATGTAGGCTATTAGGGTTTACAACTAGGAAACCCTAATATGACTGCTTAGGCCCTAAGCAGCCCATGGACTCCTTAAACATATCCCTTGGACGATTTCTAATGGGCTTCCCATAGAATTCGTCCAACCTATATATTATTAGGTGATCCATAGCCCAATTATAATTATCTTATAATTACAACTTCAGTCCCCTAAGTTTAATTAATCCTTTTTAGCCACAAAATTAATTATCAATTAATTCTTGACTAATATTAATTAAACAATATGATTTCTCCTTTAATATATTATTCTCATAATATATTAATAAATCATATTTAAACCTTTCTCTCCTTAAATCATCCTACATATTGCTATGGTGAAGGCAACCCAAAAGGACCATGCTCATAATCGGGTCAAGTACATACCAAAATAGTTATGGACTTAGACACTAATCCAACAAGTTTTGTAACCCTTTAAAAACTTTTGGATTCCAAACTTGATGACAAGTTTTGTAACTCCTTAAAAAACTTTTGAGTTCCAAAACTTGATGGCAAGTTTTATAACTCTCTTTAGTCATAAAAGAGACTTTCCAAGTTCCATAACTTGAGGGAAAGTTATGAAACTCTTCAAAGCCATTTAGATCAAATATTTAACTAATAAAATAATCATATAATTTTATCTTTTATTAATTTGACCTAATTCCACTCATGTAGCAAGATAAATCAAATAACACAAATAACTAGCTTATCATATAACTTTAAATTATCTTAATATTTGACATTTATCTTTTAATTGGATGAGGTTGATCAATACCATATTAGAAAAAAAAATAGATTTTATGATATAAAACAGTTCATGGTAATGATCCTAATCCAACTATGGCCAAAAAAAACTTGAAAAATCGGCAAGCAAAACATCCTACTCGTTGAGTCCATGAACTAAACTCATCGAGTTGCCAGTCTGTGAGTGAACTCGTCGAGTCAGATCATTGGACTCGTCGAGTCCATCAGAAGAGGCCAGAAATGCAATTTTTTTAGATTTGAAAACAATACAATTGCATCTATATAACAGAAAACACCCATGTCTCTGATACCACTGTTGGGATTTATGTACTACAACACTCCTATGGTAGACATACAACCCTAATTCCTTGGATATAAGTTTTCTCTAATTATACATGCAACAAAATTATTCAAAGCATGAAACCTATAACTAGCATACAACATAGATATTTGAAACACAAAAACTAGTTAGAAGAATACCTCTTAGTTGTAGCATGTAGAATTTGGCCTTTCAAAAGCTTAGCACCCCAAGTGTGATGCCTCAAACAAGTCACAAACACCATGAACAAGTGGAGGATAATGAGAGATAGGTTAGGCACACCAAAAATCGGCTATACTCTTCATGGAATACACTCATCACGATTTTAGGGTTTAGGGAATACATATATAGTGTAGAATTCCAAGATTCATAAGCAAACCCTAATTCTTACACTTAGGCTTATGATCCAATAACTCATATGGACTAACTCTTCATGGACTCTCACGTAAACTTAGTCCATCATGGATCAATAGCCCAAACCATATGTATCACTGATTTACATAGTCAGTCCCCGTTAATTTAACTAGTCTCTTTTGATCACTAAATTAATTCTTGATCAATACTAAATAAATAATATGATTTCTCAATTAATATATTATACTTATTATATATTAATAAATCAAAAATAACCTCTTTCTCAAATATCCATCCTATCAAATTGTTTTGGTGAAGGCAACCCGAAATGGACCATGCTACTCTCGGGTCAATTACATACCAATTATAGTTATGGTCTTAGACACCAAATCCAACAGAAGTCCCTTAACCAAACTACTTCCTTTGATGCTTCACTAGCGGCTATGTACACCGATCCGCATGTAGAATCAACCACCGTGTCTTGCTTGGAACTTTTCCAAGTTACTGCTCCACCATTTAGTGTGAACAGTCAGCTAGATTGAGAATGAAAGTTGTCTCTATCTATCTGAAAGATGGCAGCACTATACCTGTCACTCTCAATGTATCACTGCCACCAATAACAAGAACCATGTGCTTTGTCCTTCAAAAATACTTGAGAATGTTCTTAACTGATGCCCAATAAGCTCTGCCAGGATTTCCCTGATAGCGACTAACCATACTTAAAGCCAAGGACACATCAGGGCGAGTGTAACACCAAGATTTCCAAAAATAAAATTTTCATTTAATTAATCAATTTAATATTAAAAACACTTGTTTAAAAATCTTATTCACATTCGAATTACAAAACGTAGTTTCATTTCCATTATAATAGAAGACCAGGATCCTCCAAAACACAGCTCTTTCTCCGGTGTGTACAATCAAACCGTTGCCATCCCGCGTTACTGCAAGAACCTGAAATAACATAACATAAACAACGTAAGCACGAAGCTTAGTGAGTTCCCCAATATACCTTACGCACATACGCCTTCCGGCCCGGACCTCACGGTCCACATAACATTGCCTTCCGGCCCGGACCTTTCGGTCCATGTGTCTCAGGGGACTTCCGTCCCTGCTGGGTAAACCTTCCGGCCTTACCCACGCCGACCTTCCGGTCCATCACACATCATATCGCCTTCCGGCCCATAACATAATTGCCTTCCGGCCCATACACATATATAACACATAATACAAATACTCTAACACATAAAGCACATATATCATATATCATACCTGACCTTTCTGTCACATAATACCTTGCCTTCCGGCCCATATATATAAGCATGTATATCACGCGTAGCAGCTAACTTTCCATTTATAGCATGTAAACATAACACATAACATACTTGACCTTCCGGTCACACAAACAAACCCTTTCGGGTGAAGTATAGTGAGACAACTCACCTCGCGGACACTGGAAGATAGCAACTCCTAAAATCCCTTGTACTTGATCCTCCGAGCTACAAGCTCCCTGTAACATCATATATCCCTTATTAATACTTCTATCTTCCACGTTAACTGACCCTAAGAAATCACACCAGTCAACTCTGGTCAACAGTCCATTGTCAGCTCGACTGGACTCGGCGAGTTCCCTGGCGACTCGGCGAGTCTGGTCGTCCTTCAATCCTCTAAGATTCCCCTTCTACTCGTCGAGTATCCTCTTTGACTCGACGAGTCACTCCTGGAAGAATCGCGGGGCCACCCCGACTCCACTCGCCGAGTCTGAAGAACAACTCGGCGAGTCCCAGTGAATCTTCAAGCTACTCGCCGAGTCTGATCATCCGACTCGGCGAGTCCATGCCATGCAGTCGATCAAACTGCTTCCTGAGATACATATTTTCCCCGAATATACAAACATAGGTCCTTCTGGACCTCTAAGGGTACTAATACAGGGTTATAAACGTTGGATAACAACACAACAATCCATCTAATCTCCAAATGGGTTTCATAAACCCTAAAATCGTGCACACATCAATATAGCAGAAATGATCCGAAATATTACCTGAATAACACCCTCTCTGTGATTCCAAACCTCAGAACTCGATCCCCTTGATATTCCTTTGGCCAAAACTCTTCTTCTTCTTGCCTAACAAATTCTTCAAGGTTCCAAAAGCTTTCTCTCCTGCTCTAGACGCCACAGTCGTTTAGGGTTCTCCACAATCGGCCAGAAGACGTGAAATGACGACATAACAACCCTTATATACGACCCAATACGAAACGGCTAGGGTTTCCGCTGAACAGCGTCGACTCGCCGAGTCCATACCTGGACTCGTCGAGTCCAGTCGCGAACCCGCGACCAAATCTGCGACCCTACTCGGCGAGTCTGGCTCCAACTCGCCGAGTCTCCCCTTTAAAACACCCCAAAATGCAATTTAACAATACTTGAGATTTTGGGCTGTTACAATTCTCCCCCACTAGAATTAGACTTCGCCCTCGAAGTCTCACTCTGAAAATAATTCTGGATGCTGCTCCCGCATCACACGTTTCGGCTTCCCTAAACACTTCCGATATCTTCCGAGGTCGCTACAGAACCAATACCAGAGGTACCTCCTTGTTCCTCAGAACCTTGATCTTCCGATCTCCGACGGCCACTGGCCTCTCGACGTAACACAGGCTCGCATCCCCCTAATCGTTCTCTAGTAGAACCACTGCTGACTCATCCGCCATACACCTCTTCAACTGCGACACATACCAGTGTCATGGATCCGTCCCAATTCCGTTGACAGCTCCAAACGATAGGCCACCCTTCCTACCTTTGCACCTTCACGAAAAGACCCAACATACCGGGGCCCCCCATTTACTCCTCTTCCTAAATCGAAGCACCCCGTCAGAAATACGAAGTTGCTGACCTGAATCATATACTCGTAACGGCGTCTGCCTGCATAACTTTCCTGATAACTCTAAACGATCACTAACTCTCTTTAACCTGCTGAGTCTGCTTTGTCAACTAAATACGAACTCTGAACTGCTCATCACTCTTTGTAATCGGAAATTACCCAATTTGTACTCTGCTCCAAATCTCAACGATCACTCAGCCCATAAGGGTTAGGAAACCCTGAACCACCGAATCCCCGATCCAAAGCCCACTTTGCCCATTCCGGACCGACTGAGAGATCCGTTCTCCCTCTCAAATCAACTCTCACAAGATCCCTCTTGCCATCACATATACATACTGAACTAGTCCCAACACTCGCAGGTTGAAAAACCCGATTCACTGATGATATCCTCGAACATCTCCCAAGACGAGCCACTAATATCCGTCCTATACCCTGATCAGAATCACACTGAGAATTCAAGATTCTCTATTCCCTTGCATCCTTTCTGAGTCTCGCCAGTCATCCCAACCCGGATGGGTTCCTACTTCACTGCCGCAAACACGATGCTCAAAACCATACTCGAAATACTCTAACCATAGCTCTGCTCTGCAGCTTTCACTTTCGTGAACTTGCACCCCCTTCGGAGTTACATACCCTCCTCTTTTCCTTTTCCACGGAACCCTCTTGAACATAATGCCACTCCAACCGGTGCCACGGTGCTCGCCCCAAGCGACACCACCCTTTTGCGTAACTGCTACTCACATACTCTGGTTCTCATTGCAGGGGCTCTCAATCCCATGCACTCTCTCCACTCATCAAAATCACTGCCTCCGCTAAACAAGATCAATAACCCGGGGCCAGACCTTCCAATGCAATCACACTGCAACATACGCGATCCGCAAATCTCAAACTAATCCAGCAATACCAACAGAGTCTCCAGTATGACTGGACCGACTCTCATAACACATACTAGCCACTCGAGGCTATATCTCTGTGGGTCCGTACACCCAAACTCTGCGAACCCTCAGGTTCTAACTCTGGGAACCTTCCGGTTCCAGCTCTAGAAACATGCACAACATAATCCCGTGGGATTAATGCAGTACAACCCATCACGTACCTAAAACGTACCAATACTCTGATCGCAAAATTCTGATTACTTACTCAAGCTTGATCCCGACCTCCTCTCAGGCCCCCACAATCAAATGCCCTGGTCTGTATCTCGCCCCGCATACCCAACACTCGCTCTCGTCGGCCTATACTTTGCGCTGACACACACTGCTGAATCCCAACAGCTAAGCACCCTTACATACTCATCGATCTCCCGGAGAATTTTACAATTCTCCCCCACTAAAGCACTGACTAATTGCCACCGATCGTCATTAACGACCTTTCAGAACCATCCTGCACAAAGAGAACATTTACCCACTGACTGCTTCCCACAAGCGTAAGCAACCCTCAGCAAAACACATCTCCTCCCTGATCAATCCGCTCAAAAGAATCCGATCTTTCAATTATCCACTCCACAACTGCAGATGCTACCCGTCATTCAACCCAGTGCCGCATCTCCACTATCAACCCTCACGAACGATGACCAACGGAATTCCCAAGCAATAACCCATAACCAAACCCACAACCTGCCAAAGGTTGAATATCGCATCGAAAACCGCACTAGGCTACCGGTACCAAAACACCAAACTATAATCATACTAGACCATCAGGGAACAACGAATGCCAAGCGAACACCTGAAGCACCAATCCATAACCATGCCCAACCCGCGAAACAACGAATACCGCATCGAAATCCACACCAGACACCAGCACAAACAATACGCCACAATCAACGCAAGCTACTCAAGACATTAAGAGAGCATCATACTCGCAGCTGCCTCCGGCACTGCTCCGTCTCCCTCTGCCGCAAGCCGATAAGCACGACCTTGAGCCCTTGGGCTCTGCTCCATCCTGTCCTCCTCCTGAACTCCTCAAGGTGGCCGATGCTAGAGCCTGCACCGGTCCTGCAGGAAACTGTGGACGGTTGACCCTCAAATGTCCAACCTGCCGACACTGATAACAAATCCTGAAATCCCGAATTGGCACTGATTGCCGACAATCCCCCATTCTAACGTTTACGGTCATGGACCGTTTCGGCGCCGACTGCGACTGCATCGGGGCCTGCCTCATCTCACGCAACTGCAACTCAACCTCTAACTCACGCCACATGGCGGCCTCCTGCGATACCAACACGGTCTCGCGCCTCTGCTCAGACACGAACTGTCTGATACCCCCCCCCCCTTGAGCATACTCGGATATCGGGACATCTGAGCCTGCTCCGAAGCGAACTCAGGGCAAAACATCGCCCTCTCAATAAACATCCCGATGCTCTCAGTCACCGACTCCAAATCCTGCTTCAGCTTAAGGAACTTCCGAGCCAATTTCTCCTTTTCATCCCGCGGAACATAGCGAGTACTGAACATCCCTCTGAATTGATCCCACGAAACCGCAGCCCTCTGCGCATCGGAAAATGACCTCGTGGTCAATCTCCACCAATCCTTCGCCCCGAGCCTCAACAGGTTCAGAGCACACCCCACCCTCTGATCAGCAGGGCATAACCTCGTGGAGAAACACCCCTCCATGTCCGATAACCATCTCATAGCACAATCGAGTCCTGGACTCCATCGAATGTGGGAGGCTTCGCATAATAGAAGTCCCGATACTGAAAACCCCGACTAGCCCCTTTCTTTGCCGTTGCTACAGCCGCTGTAACCGCCGCGGCAGCCGTCTCTGCGAAAGCCACATATCGCTCATCAAACTACTTCAATCATAGTGGTCCTGATCGACCCAAACAATTCTGGCGACTCAGCCCGCAACAATGCAGCAACCTCATCACGCCGGATCTCGCGAATCCTCGCATCCCGCTCGCTCGTGCTCGTCCGATCGATAACCGGATAACAAGATAGCCACAAGCACCATCCACTACGAACCATGGTACTCATCCCATGACATCCCTCCTCAACATGCTTCGGTGTATGGTACCTGAACCATAGCACCACTCCTCAATCTGCTCCAATGTGTAGCACTCGAACCACAACATCTATCTCAATCTGTTCCGATGTATGGTGCCCTGACCATAACATCACTCTGTATCCGCTCCGATGTATGGTATCCGAACCATAACATCACCCCTCAACCTGTTCCTTAGGACCTTCAGAATGCCCCCTGTATCAAGTATGGGTCCTCTGCTTTCAGTAGTACGGGCCCATACTACCTGCCACATCTACCCATACTTTCCACACGGACCATCCCAGAGTTCCTAAGTAGCTGATAAACCTGCTCTTTCACCCATCTCATCGCGCGTGCTCGCTTCCCAGCGAAATCTTCTACTCTACCCGCGCACTCATCTGGCTAGGTTTACTCCCTAGTCCCTTCCGCCGTCCTCCCACTTCTTTGCTATCAGCTGCTGAAGAGTTCCTAATGATGCCAGCCCTCTACCTCCTGAGTATCGTCATACTCACTTAGTAGCTAACTCCCATCATCGACAACTCCACAAAGCACAAAGCAAGCAGCATTCGAGCATTGAAGCATACATAGGACTCCCCATCTGTGGTAGCTCCACCTTCTCGGCTCATCCTCGGAAGTACCTCTGTACCCCGTAGCTTTACCCCTTGTGCGTTCCAACTAGATACTCTCACTCATCACATACACACAAAAGCATAACGCACATATAACAGCAAACCCTAGACTAAGGCATCACAAATCAGGCCACTCTAGTCCTAAGATGTGAAATACCTAGCCTGTCTCTAGCATGCAATAATGTCTCATAAAATGCATAATAGATATTCCATAATACAAAAGTAAGGGTATTTTGGGAAATCACCGTTTGGCTCTGGCTGATTGTACACACTGCTCTTTCTTGCTTTCTCTTTGAACTCTTATTCACTTTTAGAAAACCATTTATTTGGAAAACTTTTTCTTACTTCCTCAGTTTGAGTCCAGATTTACCCGTAGGTGCGTCCGAATCCCTCAAACCAAGGCTCTGATACCAATTTGTAACACCAAGATTTCCAAAAATAAAATTTTCATTTAATTAATCAATTTAATATTAAAAACACTTGTTTAAAAATCTTATTCACATTCGAATTACAAAACGTAGTTTCATTTCCATTATAATAGAAGACCAGGATCCTCCAAAACACAGCTCTTTCTCCGGTGTGTACAATCGAACCGTTGCCATCCCGCGTTACTGCAAGAACCTGAAATAACATAACATAAACAACGTAAGCACGAAGCTTAGTGAGTTCCCCAATATACCTTACGCACATACGCCTTCCGGCCCGGACCTCACGGTCCACATAACATTGCCTTCCGGCCCGGACCTTTCGGTCCATGTGTCTCAGGGGACTTCCGTCCCTGCTGGGTAAACCTTCCGGCCTTACCCACGCCGACCTTCCGGTCCATCACACATCATATCGCCTTCCGGCCCATAACATAATTGCCTTCCGGCCCATACACATATATAACACATAATACAAATACTCTAACACATAAAGCACATATATCATATATCATACCTGACCTTTCTGTCACATAATACCTTGCCTTCCGGCCCATATATAAGCATGTATATCACGCGTAGCAGCTAACTTTCCATTTATAGCATGTAAACATAACACATAACATACTTGACCTTCCGGTCACACAAACAAACCCTTCCGGGTGAAGTATAGTGAGACAACTCACCTCGCGGACACTGGAAGATAGCAACTCCTAAAATCCCTTGTACTTGATCCTCCGAGCTACAAGCTCCCTGTAACATCATATATCCCTTATTAATACTTCTATCTTCCACGTTAACTGACCCTAAGAAATCACACCAGTCAACTCTGGTCAACAGTCCATTGTCAGCTCGACTGGACTCGGCGAGTTCCCTGGCGACTCGGCGAGTCTGGTCGTCCTTCAATCCTCTAAGATTCCCCTTCTACTCGTCGAGTATCCTCTTTGACTCGACGAGTCACTCCTGGAAGAATCGCGGGGCCACCCCGACTCCACTCGCCGAGTCTGAAGAACAACTCGGCGAGTCCCAGTGAATCTTCAAGCTACTCGCCGAGTCTGATCATCCGACTCGGCGAGTCCATGCCATGCAGTCGATCAAACTGCTTCCTGAGATACATATTTTCCCCGAATATACAAACATAGGTCCTTCTGGACCTCTAAGGGTACTAATACAGGGTTATAAACGTTGGATAACAACACAACAATCCATCTAATCTCCAAATGGGTTTCATAAACCCTAAAATCGTGCACACATCAATATAGCAGAAATGATCCGAAATATTACCTGAATAACACCCTCTCTGTGATTCCAAACCTCAGAACTCGATCCCCTTGATATTCCTTTGGCCAAAACTCTTCTTCTTCTTGCCTAACAAATTCTTCAAGGTTCCAAAAGCTTTCTCTCCTGCTCTAGACGCCACAGTCGTTTAGGGTTCTCCACAATCGGCCAGAAGACGTGAAATGACGACATAACAACCCTTATATACGACCCAATACGAAACGGCTAGGGTTTCCGCTGAACAGCGTCGACTCGCCGAGTCCATACCTGGACTCGTCGAGTCCAGTCGCGAACCCGCGACCAAATCTGCGACCCTACTCGGCGAGTCTGGCTCCAACTCGCCGAGTCTCCCCTTTAAAACACCCCAAAATGCAATTTAACAATACTTGAGATTTTGGGCTGTTACAGCGAGTACATGTCATAGCGTACATGATCGATCCTATAGTCAAAGCATAAGTTACTCGAATCATATCAGCTATCTCTTCATCCTTACATGGGCTTCAGTCTTCCTTAACTTGGCAATTCTTTGAATAAGTACCTCTCCTTTCTTTGAGTTTTCCATACTAAACCGTTTTAGTACTTTGTCCAAGTACATACTTTAACTAAGTCCAATTAGTCTGTTCTTTCTATCTCTTAAAATTCTTATCCTGAGAATATAGGTTGTCTATACTAGATCTTTCATAGTGAAACACTTTCCAAGCCAAACATATTTTCTATCTCTTAAAATTCGTCAAACATATTTTCTAAATCATTGTAATCAAGTTGTCCTTCAGGCTCTTTTTCAACCACCGAAAATCTGTCTTGTCAATACATTCATAGTCAATAGGATCGTAAGACCTTTTGTCAACCCTGAGTCTACAAAATCATTCATAGAAAAAGTTGTAAAAATAAAATTACATTGATATTAATTAAATATTTTATGATAATAAAATGTACCTATTTTATAAACGCAAGTTGTAGTGCACAAATACAAGATTGTTTAGTCTTTGATGTTCCAGTCTATTCCTCTTTTTTGTATGAATCCTTTCAAAGACACTCCAATTACGTTCACATCCAGAAGAATATGCGGTTTGGCTTAGTATTCTAATAGCAAACTTTTGTAATATTGGAGTATCTCCACCAAATAACTTCCACCACTCATCTACAAATAAAATGGTAAGAAAAAAATATATTTCACAATAATATAGTTAATAGTATTATACAAAAGTTAAATGTTACCTGGACGAGTACTAGTATGAGAAGCAATGGCACTATTGATGGGTTTTGAGCATTCTAACACTCCTAAGGTGTACATGCAACCCTAAATACCTTGGATCTATATTTTCTCTATTATACATGCAAACTTTCATTTTCCAAGGTATTACCCTAACTAGCATACAAAACTTTAATACTTGGGTAATAAAACAAGTTAGATAACATACATTTTGTTGTAGCTTGTTGCTTGGAGCTTTAAGACCCTAGCACCAATAATGTGAATGCCTCAAGTGGAATCACAAATAACCACTAACGCTTGGAAACTTGGAAGAGGACTCTCTAGCTCACAAAAATCGGCCACACTCCTGCAAAGACTCTAGGTGCCAATTTCTTAAACCAAAGGCTTCTTATAACTTGTAGTTACATTAGGGTTACACCAAGTAAACCCTAATGTGCATGACTTTCAACATTCCTCATGATCCATGGGTTTTAACCTCCATGGAGTATCCATGGGTCACCACATGGGTTAAGCCCAACACAAGGAATCATGGATCATTAGCCCACATTATAAGAATGAATGATTTACACAATCAATCCCTATATATTTAATTAGTCTCTTTTGACCAAATTAATTCCAAATTAATTCTTCATCAATACTAATTAAATAATATGATTTCATATTAATATATTATAAGTTTTAATATATTAATAAATCATAATTATCCTCTTCTCAAAAGTCCAAATTGTTCCGATGAAGTGCAACCCAAATGGACCATGTAAAACCGGGTCAAGTACATACCAAATATAGTTATGGACTTAGACACCTTATCCAACAGTCTCCCACTTGGTTAAGTCTAATAACTATAGTTGCAAGTACGACTTCAGGAACCGACCAGCAATCGTAGCTCATAAAACTTGATGAACTAAGACGCGCCATTTTAGACAAGTGATCATATAATCCTCTGTTCTCAAGATATCAGACGCACAAATACATGGAACAACGTCATACTTATTGTCCAACAGTTTGTTTCCTGATTTCCGATTTGTTTGACATAGAACTTAATCGAACACATCAATTGAGTTCTGACCGTGCCCGACACATAGGTCAAAAAAATCATCAAAGGGCCCAAGATATCGCTTTTAATCCTCCGAGAACTAAAAGGAACAGATAAACTTTGACTCATATCCTTGTACTAACTATTCACCAAATCATACACAACAGTATGTTTTATAACATCAAGTTACTGATGCGTTTTCGTACTATCAATGCACAACCAACTCATAGTCAACAACTCATATCTCTTGGTTTGAAGATTTACATGATATTATTATCTCACAATCACTGGAAAGGAATTCCATGAAGTGATATGAGTGAGTGTGTGTTTAATCCAATACTCATAACTTATAAGCACTCATGAATGTCATAGAAATGTCTAACCATTTCAGACAATCTACAAGCCAAATTAATGACAGTCTTAATTCAATACCTACTTCCAAAGTATGATCGACTGTGGACAGTTCGAATAATCTTATTATTATGGAAGTCAAAACATGCAAAATTGAAACTATAGTAAATAATTGACACAAGATAGTAACTTTACTCATAAATGAACAAAACCTTTTATTTAATCATCAAATGTCAATTACATTTTATCTATTTCAAGTTTCATAAATAACTATTTAATCATTAAAACTAATATCGTCTTTCAGCCTAATGTGCCTAGCATTCTGCAAATGCTTAACCCTATCCAGTCCCTTTGTGAGGGGATCTGTTGGGTTCTCTTCTGACGATACCCTCTTTGCTACGAGGAGTCCTTCTTCTATCTTGTGTCTTATGAAGTGATATTTTCTATCAATGTACTTGGATCTGCCATGATCCCTAGTTTCTGTTGGGTTTTGAGCATTCTAACACTTCCTAAGTGTACATGCAACCCTAAATACCTTGGATCTATGTTTTCTCTATTATACATGCAAATAAGAACTTCCAAGGTATTATCCTAATCTAGCATACAAAACAATAACTATAGCAAGATAGAATACATACCTCTTTGGTGTAGAATGTCTTCATGAAGCTTGAGTGCCTAGTGCCCCAAGTGTGACACCTCAAATGGAATCACAATCATCAAAACACTTAGAATAACTTGAGAGAATTCTACACTCTTCAAAATCGGCTAGCCCTTTCTTCACACACACTAGTGGCCAATTTTTCCTCAATAATAAGATGCTTATATAGTTACACAATTAGGGTAAACTCTTAATTGTCATGGCTTTCCATTTCCTTGGATCCATGGGTACAAATACACCATGGAGCATCCATGGACCATCCTATGGGTTTTAGCCCAACTTGATTATCCATGGAGCATTAGCCCACTATACAAGTATGGATGATTTACACAATCAACCCATATATTTAATTAGTCTTCTTTTGATCACTTAATTAATCCTAGATTAATTCTTGATCAATACTAATTAAATAATCTTATTATTCTTATTATTAATATACTAGAACTTATAATATATTAATAACCATAAGTGTCTTATTTCTCTCATTCAAGTGCATGATGGTATGCAACCCAAATGGACCATGCCGGGTCGGGTCAAGTCTTACCAAATATAGTTATGGACTTAGACATTAATCCAACAGTCTCCCACTTGGATAAGTCTAAAACTATTATTTTGTATGACTTCAAACCTAACTGGCAATCGTAGCTCTTAAAGCCGCTGTCGAACTCTGATCTTGTCAACGAACTTGTCCATTAGATAAGGGATCATATATTCCTCCATTCTAGATATCATATGGACTGAGACATGGATTATAATCATTCTCTCTGTCCATTTGTTGTTTCCCGATTTCCGATTTATGACAACTGACTAATTGAACAAATCAAATCAGTCCTGGCCCGGCCGAGCACTTCCATTTGTCATCATCAAATCATCGAGGGGCCCACAGATATCGCTTTTATCCCGAAGGTAAAAGGAATGGATAAACTTCGACTCATATGGCTTGTTCTACTACTTGTTGAATCATACACAAAGGCACGTTTTATAGCACCGAGTTACCGAATGCGTTTTCATGCAATCAATGTACAACCAACTCATAGTAACAACTCATATCTCTAGGTTTGAAGAATATAAGATATTATCGTCTCATGATCACTCGTGATAAAATCCATGAAGTGATTCCAATGAGCGCGGGTTGAATCCAATACTCAGAACTTATGAGCACTCATGAGTGTTGTAGCCCTTTGTCCAACACCTTAGACCTCTACAAGCCAACCCATGACAGTCTTAATTCATATCTACTTCCAACATATGACCGACTGTGGATGGTTTGAATAACTTAGTCATTCCGGAAGAATAACCTAGTTTATTCGGGAAGTCAAAACATGCAAAGTGAAACACAATAATAATTGAATCCAATATGGTATCAACTCTTTGAACATAAATAAAACACCTTTTATTTATCACCATATGATTACACATTATTCATTGTATACTGTTTTAGCTATCAACTTTATTCTTGAATTTAAAACAATAGTTGTCCCATGCTCCAAGCATGTACACTATGTTTTCTTAAACACTAGTCATGCCACACACCAAGTATGCATACTATGTTTGTCTATGATCCTTACTTTGTGAACTAGATCAATTGAACATAACTTCAATGATTCTCTTTTCACACTCCCAAATCCTTACCGCAAATGCAAGAATTCCAAATTCATGCCATTTACTGAAATCTGTTAGATTCTAAACTTATATGCATTGATCCTCTCGTAATGATTATGCACAAAGTCATAAAGACTTGACAACAAACATTACAGATCATTCCAAAGGAGATCAACTCCTTGGAACCATCCTTCTTGCATTAAGTTTCCTTAATCTTACACAGAGTGAAAATTCTAACTTTGAAACATTTCCAGATTCCATTTTGACTATCACTTCTGAACAAGAGTTGCCTCCTTACAGATTATGTCAATATGGTCCTTCCAGAATTATCACTATACTTCCAACTGTCCTTGAGCAACCAATCTTTGGTAAACCTTAGATTGTCCTCGACAATTGTTTAATCCTTTTAGTCATATCCAGTTCTAAACCTTTTCCCTTCTTAATGCCCCAGACATTTGGAAAATTTTAGAACGGATGAATATAGCACATGTAATCGATCCTATATCCGAAGCATATGGGACACGATTCATGATGTCTTACATAAAGACTAAACCAGTCTTTTGCTATAATATTTCCATTTCAATTTGCCAAGTTCTCATAATTCAGATTATAAAAAGGGATGTCGTAATCATAATCGAATTTTAGAACGCAAATAATGGACCCATATACAGAATTTCCTTATGTTGAGCCATTCCAACATGAAATTCATATATATCCTTGACTAAATGATTAAAACCTCACGATCTAAGCTTATAGATTTGAGATGAAGCATAATTTCCTCTCCCTTAATTATAGCAAAACAACTTTTTCCCAATTGAAAATTTTGTTTTCTATAATTAACATTGCTAACTTGCAATACTTATCATAATTATCATGCTCCCACTAACATGAAGATTATTAGCATAACACTTATGCTCCCACTAGCTTTGACATGTACTCAGAAATCAGCTGGACAGTCTGAAATTTAGATTCATACACCCTTTCCGTAGATAGCTCACCTGTGTGTCTAAGCAATTTCAAGAACCATGAAAAGGGATACCGTAATCATAGTCTCAATTGCTTAGGCATTTGCCATTTCTCACAAGTCCATGTTAGTGTGCCGGTTAACCACACGCGCTCCACTAACGACTTTTGAAAATGCAAATAACACAATTGATATCTTCGTAAAATCTACTTAGTGAAAGCGTTTCCTCACCATCATTTTCATGAATCGGAGAGAAACCTTATGACACTTAGATTTATATGGTGTATGAGTTCCTACCCATATGAATTTGTCAAACCATAATCACAAGACAAAGATAATGACAAATCCAAAACCATATGGATTGAACTCAATCTTAACTTCTTGCCACCTGGCAGCTCAAGGGCCTGCCATTGCTTCCAAGTTGTTATGCAACAAACTGAGAACTCTAAGAACTCATATGCAAAGCCAACTTTAACTGGAATGGGCACAGATATGTCAACACGATAGGTTATAAACCTCAAGTCGTGTGCTAGTGAAGAATTTCAGGTTTTATTCTTGATTATTTCTTGAGACTTTCAAGACCTTTAAGACTCCCACTGTCCTCTTGACATATAAGACTCCCTTGTCAAACATCCAAGAGATAGTGCGGATTCTAATCAAGAAAAACACTTTACCCAATTGGCCTAAGTTGGTCTTTGTTTTATCCAAAACATCACAACTTACCAATTTCAAATGTACAAGAGTAGAAAACTTTTACTCTTACATTTGATAAGTGTTTTAAACCTTCTTTAAGACATGTCACTCAAATGACAATCTTGGAGTATGACTCTAAGACTTGTATTGGAACGAAGTATGACTCATCTTCTTGATTTAACCATTTCAACAATTCAAGTTCCTCTTCTTAGTCATAAGAATGCACTAAGATTTCCTTAGAGAACTAATTTTGATATGGTTTCTTAATCATTAAGATGATCACAAAAACTGATACTAGAGTACTCTCCCATCTTTTCAGATTTGAGAAACTTTTATCCTTCTGCCTAATTTGATTCTTCTTATTCGCTCTGCCTTACATTGGAACCTTTTCCAATGTCTCAGAGTTACACTTAAGCTTGTAAGTATAATCATATTTACTGAACTTTAGTAAACTATGACGAATAGTCTTATCAATCTTTTGTGGTGGACTTAATCAGTGCACAAGAATGTGTACTCGATCCCTTAGTCCTTTACTTGACTCACACATCCATGTGACCGAGTAATTAGTCTTAATTTTCCAAAACTTGAAAGTTCTCATTCATCATGCTATACAACTTGCATGATTCCAAGTTTCGGTCCAAATGAAACTTGGGTGATGAGAATCTTTCCTTATTTGGTAAATATAGACATTACCACAAATGAAAGAATCAACTTCATATTTCCACTCTTGCTCTTAATGGAATCATATAAGCAACAATTTTTCCTCAAAAGCCATTGTAAGGATATTTTAAAATAAATAAAATCAAAAAAATTTCTTTTATTTTAAAACTTTGCGGAAAAACTTATCCTTACAATCCATATGAAAACTTGTTGTTATCTATTCCTAAGCAATATCTCATAACTCCTAAGAAGTTGCTCAAGAATCCGATCTTCAAACTATGCGATAGAAATCCATCTACGCCATCAGATTCAGCATATTCTTTCTTTAAGTTTCTTCACTTTTCTTTGATTCTTAAAACATCACCATGTGACCCAGTCACATCATGTATCAGGAATCTCAGAATAGAAACTTAACAGAGTTAGATAGTGGTCTTTACCTGAAGTAGAGTCAAACTTATTGACTTTAACATCCTTAGGTAAATTTGGCAGCTTCGCAACCAATGCCCCTTCCCTTGGCAATATAAACGTATGGACCCTTTGATAATGGTACACGAGACTATCACAGACTTAGCTTTTCTCTTTACCATTTGGTCAACCGAGTTGACTATGGCCGATCCCTTTCCACTGGGAAGAGAGAGCTTTACTAGATATCCAATGTCATCATTGTCAATGTCCATAAAGATTTAGGAAGTTGATCTTAGCAAATAGATAAGATCATTAAGGGTCTTGTCATAGTCTGTTTCATAGGTGTCCCAAAGGAACTCACTATGTGACTTAGAAAGTGATTGAACCACCAACTTTCTCAAGACTTTGACACCCAACTCTCCCGGCTTGTCAATATGTGACTACATCTCCAAGATGTGATCACACCTAGACCTTGCCTTGCCAATAGGGCTTGAGTGACCTTAAACTTTTCAATAACTTGTGGGTTAGGGAGAATAGTTGGAGGAGGAGAAAGAAGTATGATATCCATGGGACATCATCTTCATTAGGAAACCTTGTTTCAAAAGATTTGGGAAGATCATAGGTGCCTAAACCAGACAACTTTTGGGAGATATTCAAGATAGTTGATTTAAAGTCCTTAATATGACACCCAATATGAAATATTAAGGCTAGGACCCAACAAACTATTTTATAACTTAGAAGAGGTATGCCGTAATCCAAGCTATAAAATATTTGAAGGTAGGTGAATGACGATTCACCAATTTCCACCAAGATAAACGAAATGTATTATTAGGTTTTAATTGGTTTTGAAACTCCTAGATCTTTGAGATTCATTGAACTGTTCAAAGGCATGTTTCAATCTCGAGTGTGCCCTTCAAGTTTTGTGACTGGGATGCCGAGGATCACAAAACAAGGTGTGAAGTAACCATGCAAATCACTTGGTACCCTTAATAAATTACCCCTCAATCGATGTGCCGGTTAACCACACACGCTCCATCGATACTATGATAAATATTAAGTCACCCTTTACCTACCTTGTTAAGTCCAAGTTAGTGTGCCGGTTAACCACACACGCTCCACTAACGACTTAGACAAAGTGTAAAGTGTAATTTCATGGGTTAGCACCTTATTCACATTTTTCCTAAGTAACTAAGATTGGGTATTATTAAGAGTTTAGTTACTTAGTATTATCATTAATACTTTTAATGAATGAGAATTATAGTCTTGTCAAACCCGTTCGGCTAACGACCCTCCACCGGTCAAGCAAGCGGTGGGTGAGAGTGGACACCCATTAAGTTGCCATTTTATAGGCAACAACCTTATACCCACCTTATAGACCGGCTTCGTGAATGAGGCGTACTAGCGGTAAGACTGACTTTACTCTTATACATATATATATTATTGACTTATAATATTATAAAGTATAAGGGTTGAATTTTAACTTTTAAAATTCTAAGGGCTAACTTGGAATTAAAGTATTCATAAGTGAAAACTTTACAAATTCCAAAACTTGAGGGCAAGTTTTGAAACTAGTCAAAACTAATTAATCCATAACTTATGTGTTTAAAGTAGTTTTAATCCAAAAACTCTTCAAGTTCCATAACTTGAGGACAAGTTATGGAAGACTTTAAACTAATAAAAGAATTAACTTTTCTTTATTTTATTTTATTAAATGAAGAGACTCTTGGTCCTCCATAACTTGAGGACAAGTTATGGAGTCATAAAACCATTTAATTAGAACTAGACTCTTCATTTTGTAACCTTTGCCAATTTTTATGAGTTTTATGATTCTTAAATGTGACTTTTCATATAACTTGAGGACAAGTTACAAAAACACATTTTTGAATCAATTCTTAGATTAATTTGGATTAAAACCAACTATCACATAATTTTCATCATTAATCCAAATTCACTCATAAAACAAGATAACACAAAAAAACTTTTGGTGATCCATAACTTATTCTTAAGTTATGTAATCCTTTAAAACATTAACACCAAATTTTGTAACTCCAAAAAAACTTTGAATCAATTTTTTTTTTAAAACCTTTTCAAATCCATAACTTATGGAGGTTTCAAAAAATAAAACTCTTTAGATCAAACTTTTAAAACTAATAAAATAATCATATTATTTTATCTTTTATTTGACCTAATTCAACTCATAAAGCAAATTATTCAAATTTTACAAATAATTAGTTTTTCACAAGAACAAGTAATTATCTTAAAATTTGACGAACTTCATGTTTTTTTTTCTTTTTTTTTTCAACTTTGAAAATAAAATATTTGCATCAATATAACAGAAAACAACCCGTGGCTCTGATACCACTGTTGGGTTTTGAGCATTCTAACACTTCCTAAGTGTACATGCAACCCTAAATACCTTGGATCTATGTTTTCTCTATTATACATGCAAATAAGAACTTCCAAGGTATTATCCTAATCTAGCATACAAAACAATAACTATAGCAAGATAGAATACATACCTCTTTGGTGTAGAATGTCTTCATGAAGCTTGAGTGCCTAGTGCCCCAAGTGTGACACCTCAAATGGAATCACAATCATCAAAACACTTAGAATAACTTGAGAGAATTCTACACTCTTCAAAATCGGCTAGCCCTTTCTTCACACACACTAGTGGCCAATTTTTCCTCAATAATAAGATGCTTATATAGTTACACAATTAGGGTAAACTCTTAATTGTCATGGCTTTCCATTTCCTTGGATCCATGGGTACAAATACACCATGGAGCATCCATGGACCATCCTATGGGTTTTAGCCCAACTTGATTATCCATGGAGCATTAGCCCACTATACAAGTATGGATGATTTACACAATCAACCCATATATTTAATTAGTCTTCTTTTGATCACTTAATTAATCCTAGATTAATTCTTGATCAATACTAATTAAATAATCTTATTATTCTTATTATTAATATACTAGAACTTATAATATATTAATAACCATAAGTGTCTTATTTCTCTCATTCAAGTGCATGATGGTATGCAACCCAAATGGACCATGCCGGGTCGGGTCAAGTCTTACCAAATATAGTTATGGACTTAGACATTAATCCAACAGTTTCCTTGGCTAAGGCAACCGCACTGACACTGTCATAGAAAATCTCCATAGGCTCCTTTATAGCTGGTACAACTCCAAGGTCTCCAATGAAGTTCTTCAACCATATCGCATCCTTCGCCGCTTCACTTGCTACTATGTAATCTGATTCTCACGTTGAATCAGCTACAGTCTCCTGTTTGGAACTTTTCCAAGTAACTGCCCCTCCATTCAGGGTAAATACCCAGCCCGACTGAGAGCGGAAATTATCTCTGTCGGTCTAAAAGTTGGTGTCACTATACCTTGTCAGTCTCAAATCATCGCTCCCACCGAGGATAAGAACCCAGTCCTTAGTCCTTCGCAGGTACTAGAGAATATTCTTTACCGTAGTCCAGTGAGCCTTACCAGGGTTCCCCTGATATCTACTAACCATGCTCAAAGCAAAGGCAACATCAGGGCGAGTACAAGTCATTGCACACATGATCGAGCCAATTGCGGAAGCATATGGTAATCGAATCATCTCAGCTCTCTCAGCCTCTGTACTCGGACTTTGAGTTTTACTCAGTTAGGCATTGCTCTGGATCAGTAAATCACCTTTCTTGGAATTCTGCATGTTGAACCTCTTCAACACCTTGTCCAAGTAAGTACTTTGACTAATTCCAATTAGTCTCTTACTCCTTTCTCTTAATATCGTTATCCCTAGTATATAGGCAGCTTCTCCAAGGTCCTTCATAGCGAAACACTTCCCAAGCCGGGATTTCACCTCCTGCAAGGTTGGGATGTCATTTCCTATGAGTAGTATGTCATCCACATACAGTACCAAAAAGCTAACTATACTCCCACTTGCTGTGACATATACACAAGACTCATCCTCGCTTCTCGAAAAGCCAAACTCTTTGACTTTCTCATCGAAACAAAGATTCCATCAACGAGATGCTTGTATCAATCCATAAATGGATTTCTCAAGTTTACACGCTCTATTAGGGTACTCTGCATTGACAAAACCCTCTGGCTGACTCATGTAAACATCCTCAGCTAACTTTCCATTAAGGAAAGCGGTTTTGACATCCATTTGCCATATTTCATAATTATGAAATGCAGTTATGGCTAGCCGCGCCTTATAAGTGTGCACTTTCCCGTCCATGCTAGTCTTCTTTTTGAAGATCCATTTGCACCCGACTGTCTTACGACCCGGTACATTGTCAACCAAGTTCCAAACTTGATTTTCATACTGAATCTCGTTGTCCATAGCCTCTTTCCACTATACAGACTCGGGGCCTGCCATGGCATCCTTATAGCTATTAGGTTCATCCAAATTTACCAGTGTGCTATCACTGATTAATGTATCACCTTCTGTAGTAATATGGAAACCATAAAACTCAGGTGTATTCCTAACTCTTGTGGAACGCCTCAGAGGTACAGATTCGTCAATCGGCTCAATAGGAGTTTCCTCCTCAGGTTGATCGCTAGTATTTAAGGTTCCTTCATCGCTTGAATCTTGAAGCTCTTCAAGGTCAATTTTCCTCCCACTGTTTCCTTGGCTTATGAATTCTCTCTCATGAAAAACTCATCTCCTCGCAATGAAGACAACATTGTCACTCGGTCTGTAGAAGAGATAACCAAAGGATTTTTGTGGGTAGCTGATGAAAATACACCTCTAACTTTGAGGTTCGAGCTTGTTGTGAGTCTCACGTCTCACGTAAGCCTTACAACCCCAAACCTTGATGTGTGCCAACGAGGCAACCTTCCCTGTCCACATCTTGTGAGGTGCTTTGGCAACCTTCTTAGTAGGGACTAGAGTAAGGATATGGGCGGTAGTCTCTAAAGCATAGCCTCAAAATGAGATAGGTAACGAAGCTCGACTCATCATGGAACGAACCATGTCGAACAAGGTTCGATTGCGCCTCTCAACCACACCATTAAGTTGTGGTGTCCTAGGAGGTGTCAATTGTGAAACAATTCCACATTCCTTAAGATAGTCTAGGAACTCGATACAAATATACTCTCCACCTTGATCGGATTGGAGCATCTTTATCTTCCTGCCCAGCTGATTCTCCACTTCTTTCTTAAACTCTTTGAATCTTTCAAAGGTTTCTGACTTATGCCTTATTAAGTAGACATAGCCATATCTACTATAATCATCAGTAAAAGTCACATAAAAGCGGTTAGCATCCCTTGTGGCGGTTCTGAAGGGTCCACACACATCTATGGCATGTGGTCCATCAAACCTTCACCCCTCTCACAAGAACCAGTGAAGGGTGACATAGTCATTTTTCCAAGCAAAAAGGATTCGCAACTATCAACTGACTTTAAGTAAAATAATTCCAAGAGTTCAACCTTTTGGAGTTGGCCTATGCGCTTCTTGTTGACATGTCCAGGACGACAATGCCACAAGGATGTTTTATCCAAACTAGTGGAAGAATCAATATGCAATACATTATTTCCTAAGTTTTCTACAACCATCGCCGTTTCATATACACAATTACAAGGTAATGCTCTAAAATAAAAATAAAAAACACCATTATGATAAGAATTTATTGCACCAATTTCATTATCAAACGAAAAGTGAAACCTTGTTTGTACAAACCATGAAAAAAATAATATTTCTCTCAATTTCAGACGAGTAACAACAATTATTCAAATCTAATTTTAACCTACTACAAAGCAATAAAGAATAAGCTCCAATCTTGGTGAGAAGTGAAGCTTTCCTATCCCCATGATTAAGTTTATCTTCCCGTGCTCCACATCCTCACTTCTTTTTAGTCCCTGCAAATCAGAACAAATGTGAATACCACAACCTGAATAAATGACCCAAGAATTAGTATGCGATGAGTTATTAGACAATATAGTGTAAATACGTGCATGGGTGGGTTTTACTTTCCCATCCTTAATATCATGTAAGTACTTTGGGCAGTTTCGCTTCCAGTGCCCCTTATCATGAGAATAAAAGCACTCAGCTTCTTTTGGGTTGGAGGAGGGAGTAGCAGGACCGCCTTTAGTCTAGCTAGAAGAGGAACCATCAAGAGACTTTCCCTTGTGACCCTTGGAAGGGGTCTTCCTCTTCTTTCCCTTGCCTTGCCTGTTTTCCATGACTGGGGCAGTAGCAGTAGGAATGGTTACAACAGATTTACCTTTGAGACCACTTTTGGCAGTCCTCAAAAGGACCTGAAGCTTGCTCAAAGTGACTTCCTCATTGTTCATATGATAAGTCATGCGGAACTGATCACAACGTGGAGGTAAGGAGTGTAGAATATTATATATATATATATATATATATATATATATATATATATATATATATATATATATATATATATATATATATATATATATATATATATATATATAGCCAGCTCCTCATCAAAGTTCAAATTCAATTTGTGCAAACTGTCCATAAACCTTTGCATTTTCTGCAAGTGGCCCGTGATGGATTCACCATCCTTCATCTTTGTTGTAATCATGGAGCAGATGATTTCATACCCCTCTTGACGATCACTCTGATGGTATCTTTCCATCAGGTCCTGGTGCATCTCAAAAGGGTAGAAGTCCTCATAGGACTTTTAGAGTTCAAGAGACATGGTGGAAAGCATGATACAAGCTACCTTGGTGGCATCTTTCTCATGTGCTCTAAAATCAGCAATCTCCTGAGGAGTGGCAGCAGACTTATCGATTTCCTTCAGCTCCTTGTCAAGGACATATTCCTTGTCCTCATAAAAACTGGCCATCCTTATGTTCCTAATCCAATCATTGAAATTAGTTCCATCAAAGATGACTCTCCTATACAGGTTAATGAGAGAGAAGGAGCCGGTAGGGTTTGATCCAGAAGCAGCATTGTTGGAAGACATCTGAAAAAGAAGAAAGACAAAGTTTAGATTAGATATAGATTCCTTAATATAACACCCAAAATGAAATATTAAGGCTAGGACCCAACACAATATTTTACAATATGGAAGAGGGATGTCGTAATCCAAGTTGCAAAATATTTGAAGGTAGGTAAATGACGATTTACCAATTTCCACCATGAAAAACGAAATTGATTATTAGGTTTTAGATGAATTGAAATTCTTAGATTCTTTTAAGATTCATTGAAATTTTCAATGGCATGTTTAAATCTCGATTATGCCCTTCAAGTTTGTAACTGGAATACTGAGGATCACAAACAAGGTGTGAATAACAATGCAAATATGTTTGGTACTCTAAATGTCATTTATCACCTAATCGATGTGTCGGTTAACCACACACATTCCATCGATCTATAACAAAAACATTAAGTTGCCATTTACCACCCTTACTAGTGCATGTTAGTGTGCCGGTTAACCACACACGCTCCACTAACAACTTAGTAAGGTGCAAAGTGTAATTTCATAGGTTGGCATCAATTTCACATTTTGCTAAAGTAACTAAGATTGGGAATTTATAAAACATTTAGTTACTTTATATCTATCATTATACTTTTAATGAGAATTATAGTCTTTGTCCTACCCGTTCGGCTAACGACCCTCCACCAGTCAAGGAAGCGGTAGGTGAGAGTGGACACCCATTAAACCACCATTTTATAGGCAGTAACCTTATACCCCCCTCATTGACCGGCTTCATGAATGAGGCCTACTAACGCTAAGACTAACTTGTTCTTATATATATATATATATATATATATATATATATATATATATATATATATATATATATATATATATATATATACACACGCACACTAGTCGTTTGCCCGCGCCAAGCGCTAGGTGCGAATATTTTATTGAGAAATTAGTTTGTAAAGACAATTAGTTTTTTTTATATAAATAGCTTACTACTTATAAATAGTTATCAATAAGAATCGTGGTAGCAGAAGTCAAATCAATAAGAATTAAAAATGAAAATTTGGGATTCTTTAAAAATGCACATAGACACATGATTGATTGTGCATTATTAATCGTACAACACTTCTCTGTACATCACATTTGATGTATAGACTTCACTGACTTTGAATTGTTCGTTAGACTTCACTAATACTTTTGTATTGGTACGTGATATCTCTATAGATAATGACATATAAAGTTGGTCATTCGTAAAAACCGATTCCGAAAGATAAATACGTATAATTGGAATTGTTTGTCCATGAGCTTTATGGAACGTCATTCCGAAATATAATTGAATTGGAAATTATTTCTTTTCAGCTTAAATAAGAATAGTCATCTAGACGGACATAGATGAATCATTCCAAAAAAAAGAAATACCTTTTTCCATATTATAGCTTTTCAAAAAAGAAATACCCTTTTCCATATTATAGCTTTTCAAAATATCCCAAATCGAATAACCGATAAATCGTGACGACTTTGATGTTATCTAATTGGTAGTTTGGATTTTTGTTAGATGTGCTATGCCAAGGGTGAAGTCTATTGCATTATGTTGGGTTCCTATTCACATTTATGTAACGGCTAACCAAAAAATTTAATAAGTTTAATATATTAAGTTTTATGTTTAATTTGATTTTTATAAATTATGTTTTGTGAGTATCGTGACTTAGTAAAAAAGGATTACAATTTTTATCTCCAATTATTCATACTCAAAAACAAAATTAATTTATACAAAATCATGTCATCTCATTCTTATTCTTTTTTTAAGAAAAAATTATTTCCATTTCTTACTTAAAAATATGATTAAAAATCATATTTTAAATATTCACGATATTTATATAAATATTATAGAAGCTCGCCTTGTCTTTTATACATAGCCCAATTTTAAAATTTTAAAATCAATATTAAATATAATAATTAACTAATAAATACAAACTACAAACAAATAATTTAAACACGTAATAGATAACTACGATTTTTACAAATCCTTTTGAAGAAAAAAATTAATAACACTATTATTTATCCATTTAATAGCTTAGTTTAATTTTTTGCTCTTACCTAATATAAATATGATATTTCAAACTTTTAAATACTTTATATCTAAAAATCATAGACCTATAAATATACAATAATCATTTCCAAATAATATAAACATAAAATTTAATGATATTAATTTTATTTAAGTAAAGCGAGTTTAATTCACAATTTTTTGGTGTATATATTGTGGTACATGTCAAGGTACAAGGTTATACCATTTTTCCCTATTCAAAAATCTTTTTGCCTCTTATGGAAGTCTTCATGTGATTTCAAAACGTTTAAAAGAATCATTATATGTAGTATGTATTTTTTTAACATTTTCTTTGACTTTTCAATTCACCAAATATCACACAAATGACCATCATACCCTTGGCAGCATTGCAAAACGTTTTGAAGTTAAAAATAATATACCATATGGTTGTTTTTTATTCCATTATTCAACCTTTAGGCAGACAAAAATAACAATGTAGTTTCATTTAATTATTTATTATAACGGCCTACTTTCATTTTATCATGTTACAACATTGTTCCTTGTAAAGCTAAAAAAACTCAAACAATAATTAAGCAACCTACTTTTCCTTGTATTAACTAAATCATTCCACATCATATACAAAACCAAGAAACCAACATTATAAAAAGAAACCAACATTATAAAAAGAAACCAACATCATATACAAAACCAAGAAACCAACATTATAAAAAGAAAAAAAGAAATACGAAAAATCAGTTTAAGCACCATCATCAACTACTTGTATACTGAACCTCAAACCCCAACCCAAGACAAAATGAAAGACCAACATCAGTGAAAATTGAAAACAAAAAACAGTAATATTTTTTTTGCAGGATACACACACTTAGATGCACAGACACACCTAAATACATATATTGCTTATTATTGTAACTTTAATCCAAAAATAAGCACATGACTTTTTTTACTGTAAACCTAATTAAATGTGTTTCAATAAAAAAAAAACATACACAAAGAACCATAATAAAAAGATCCTTGTACAATTGATAAGTTATTTATGTTTATTTCACCAATAAAGGGGCTTGTTAAAAAAAAATCAATATACCTACAAAGCTAATCTTTTCTACTGGGTGAAATTGGATTTACCTTAGATAGAGAAATATAAAAAGAGTTAGATAGATAAGTCAACTTATACAATGATACTGATGGGGACAAATATTGAAGCAACATACCATATTTTTAAAAGGAACAAAACGTAATTTATACATCAAATCGAAGCAACCTAATAACACAAAAGAAAGAAATATTCAAAATTAAGTTACCTAAACACTCAAACGAAATAGCGCAAAAATTTTAGTGCATACACCGATTGTAAATAGCGCAAAAATTTTGTAAGACTTAAAATTCAGCATTTGACCAAAAATACTTTATAAGGTAATATATATATATATATATATATATATATATATATATATATATATATATATATATATATATATATATATTATTAAACTTATAATATTATAATAGTATAAGGGTTGATTTTTAAACTTTTAAAATTCTAGGGTTTGGAATAAAGTTTTAATGTGTGACTTTACAAATTCCAAAACTTTAGGGCAAATTGTGAAACTCTTCAAAACTTTTCAACTTAATAACATATGAGTTTAACGGTCTTTTAAAATGAGACTCGTCATTTTTCTATAACCTATGACTTTTAATGATTCATTTAAATGATAAACTTTTGGAATTCCATAACTTGAGGATAAGTTATAGAGTCTATTAAAATCATCAAGATCATCAATTAAACTAACAAGCATGTTCAAGTTCTTGATTAAACTCATATGAACAAGACAATTCAAATCAAACAAATTTATGTAATTAAACTAATCATATAAACTAATACAAAACATGAAATTTTTAGAATTATCTTTTGAATTCGATAAGCGTGATCATTACCACATCAAAAACAGGTTTATAAGTTCAAAAACAGTTTAGGGTAATGATCCTAGTCCAATTACAGCCTTAAAACTCAAAAATCTGTACTCAGGGGCTCCAACTCATCGAGTGTATGAACCAACTTGGCGAGTTGGTCGGGATTGTGAAGGGACTCGATGAGTCCACTGTCCAGACAGCAGATTTTTGATTTTTAAAGCACTTCTAAGAATGTAGCATCAAGTATAATTGAAAACAAGCCTATGCTCTGATACCATTGATGGGTTTTGAGCATTCTAACACTCCTAAGGGTACATGCAACCCTAAATACTTTGGATCTATGTTTTCTCTATTATAAATGCAAACTTTCATTTTCCAAGCTATTACCCTGACAAGCATACAAAACTTTGATACTTGGGTAATAAAACAAGTTAGATAACATACCTTTTGTTGTAGCTTGTTGCTTGGAGCTTTAAGAGCCTAGCACCAATAATGTGAATGCCTCAAGTGGAATCACAAATCACCACTAACACTTGGAAACTTGAAAGAGGACTTTCTAGCTCACAAAAATCGGCCACACTCTTGCAAAGACTATAGGTGCCAATTTCTTGAACCAAAGGGCTTCTTATATAGTGTGGTTACATTAGGGTTACACCATGTAAACCCTAATGTGCATGACTTTCCACATTCCTCATGATACATGGTTTTTAACCTCCATGGAGTATCCATGGGTCACCACATGGGTTAAGCCCAACATAAGGAATCATGGATCATTAGCCCACATTATAAGAATGAATGATTTGCACAATCAATCCCTATATATTTAATTAGTCTCTTTTGACCACAAAATTAATTCCAAATTAATTCTTGATCAATACTAATTAAATAATATGATTTCATATTAATATATTATAACTTATAATATATTATTAAATCATAATTATCCTCTTCTTAAAAGTCCAAATTGTTCCGGTGAAGTGCAACCCAAATGGACCATGCTAAACCGGGTCAAGTACATACCAAATATAGTTATGGACTTAGACACCTTATCCAACAACTATATTTACCAAAAGTACCTTCACTGTCACGAAACTTGCCTAGAGATAGTGTGAGATCTAAAATGCTTGTACCGGAAAAATTATTCTCAACCATATCGAGAACACCTTGAAACACCTCTCTCTTAGAACAAACATTCTCATGATTATATTGAAAAATTGGATTTAACCAATACGCTGCACAATGAATACTTTTTCTTAGAATTCTATCCCAACGACGATCAGTTATGTCAGTATAAGGCTTGTATAATTCGTTCTTCTTCTTAAATAATTCCTTTACCCTTCTTCTTGCCCGATACATTCCCTCATAAACATAACCCAATGCAGGTTTTTCATCTGAATCACATAACCGCAAAAGTCTTAACAAAGGAGTCATCACTTTTACCGTAATCAAACAATTTCTCCAAAAATTATCATTCAAGACAATATCTTTACATTCAACCGCATTTTTCACTTTCAACATCTTCTTAAAGTCGTTAGATATGACCATCGCTTGCAAATCGGCTTTATGGTCATACAAACTTTTCAATTCAATAAACGCAATACCAAAACGGGTAGCACCTGGACGGATGATTTTTGTCCAACCATCTCTTTTTCTTAACCAATTCAAGGGCCACTTATGATTGTAAATAAAAATAGTAACTCTGGATGCAAGAGTGACTAAACTTTTTACATTATCCAATTCCGAAACATCATTTAATATAAGATTAAGACAATGTGGTGCACATGGAGACCAAGTAATAGAAGGATATCTTTCACATAGGTTATTACAGCAAGTTTGTAATTGGCAGCATTATCAGTAACAATTTGAACCACATTCTTGTGTCCTACCATTTCAACAATCTCAGCAAACAAATTACACAAATTTGAAGCATTACTCTCTATATCAGATGCATCAACAGATTTAAGAAATGATATTCCTTTCGGACAATAAACCCAAAAATTAATTAAATAGCGTTGCCTAGGATCCCTCCACCCATCACTCATAATTGTGCAACCACATTTAATCCATTGACTTCTATATGAATCAATTAACAATAAAACAGATTTCTTTGCATCTGACAATAAATTGACCCTCAAAGCATGATAATTAGGTGTTTTATACCCATGACCAATACCCGCTATTTCATCTATCATGTGTTGAAAATAAGGAGAGTTACAAGCATTCATAGGTACACATGCATCATAGAACCACATCGCAATTGCTAAATCGACATCATGTATTTTTTGCTTAGTTGCATGGCAGATTTAATAGTGGGTTGAGAATGATCATTTATACTTTTTGTGAAGAAAGGATGAAAATTTTATGTACCTTCCCGTTTTCATTCTTTATTAGGTCGTGCTTTGACATTTCGATTTTGTGTTTCTTCCGTTTCTTCATCGTTATCTGAGATAGTAACACTGTTTATGCCATCACCACTACCTTTGCATTTTTCCCTTTGTGTCGTTTCTTTCAAAAGACATTGCATTAAGAAACGAACTTCTGGAGATACTTTAGTTAAGCTGATATGTCACCAATAACACCGGCAAGATGTTTCTTAGCTCTGCTTATTCCACCACCAAGCCAAATTTTTTGACAAAAATTAAATATGTAATTCTTGTTTCCTTTTTCATCCTTAACTACAGTTATATGTTCTCATGCTTTATCCGTCTTCATTCTTACATTTGATTGAACGAAAGGTTGTGATTGAGATTGTGTTTTCATTGGTTGTTTGTCTCGAGAATCCATGTTGAACCATGGGCGAGTCTAAGTATAACAAAGGTAGGTCACTTGACCTACCTTTTTTTTGTAAGAGATTATATATGGTTATAAATTGGGACCTACCTTAAAAACTTTGAGTGAACTACCTTAATCTTTTTGGCAACAAAAATAAATATGCATCAAGATTTAAAAAGCTCGCATTTTATATTTTAATAGGCACCCAATTTATTTAAGGTATAACCGAATAAAAAATAGCCCAATACAAGTAAAATATAATTAAATAAATACAAGAAAAAAGAAAAAAAACAATAAAAAAAATCGTTCGCAACACGATGTTCTTCTCCCGCTTCATACCGTCAATTGCACAACGTCATACGTCGGGCACCAAACCTCCGCCACCATTGATGTCAAGATATAAAACCTCATCAGGTACAATTGTAATACATTAAATTTTTTTGCTAGTACAACACGTCCCAAAACCGCAAATGGTATTTTTTTTTTTTTACATTTCACTTAGATAGTGAACCACATGGTTTTATGTTCTAGACTCGCCACTGTGTTGAACTGTATTATAAAACCATAGAACAAATTCAAAATCAGAATAACAAACATAAATAAACTAAAACTAATAAAATTTGACAAATACAAATTGACTAACCATTAACCAAATAGTTTTTGAAGTTCCATATATATATATATATATATATATATATATATATATATATATATATATATATATATATATATATATATATATATATATATATATATATATATATATATATATATATATATATATATGTATATATATTAAACTTAAACAGTGGGTAAGGTTTCGTTCATAACCAACATTAATTAAAATAATATATAGTAAAAGGAAACAAGATAGGACTTACCGACTTATGTATTGATTTTTTCAGTTGACTTAATTAAAGTCATATATGGACGATGGATTGTAGATTTGTAGGTTTTCATCAATTAAAATTGAACTAAAAAACACATGTGCAGATGTGCTCAATTCCTACCTTAGTCGGTTGTGGCTTTTGAAGATGAAGGTTGTATTAAAAAAGAGCAACGTGATATGGAATATTGATCACGTCGACCATGGAGATAACGAGAGATAAGAACTTGACTTACTGTGCGTAACATTCAATTATATTTGCTGAAACTTGTGAAGCCTGCACTCCATATTTTAGCCTAAAAATTTTTAGTCATCGGCTTAAACGATATTTAATTGGTTCATTACAACCGGTTCACTTGAAAATAACAATAACTGGCCGGTTCACATCGGTATAAAATCTAGCAAAAAACCGATCCTAATTAAACCGGACACTACACCGGTTCTCGGTTCGACCGGTCGGACTGGCCGGTTCGAACCGGTTTTTAAAACATTGTCAATAAATGAGTCTCTCTCTCTCTCTCTCTCTCTCTCTCTCTCTCTCTCTCTCTCTCTCTCTCTCTCTCTCTCTAAAAGTCATCATATTCAATTACTAGGTTTAAATGCAACCCAAAAGCACTTAGCTAATAATTCAAGATTATACTAAGTTAGTAATTGGATTAGACACCTAATCCAACAGTCTCCTACTTGGATAAGTCTAAAACTAAATTACTCGCACAACTTCTAAATTAAATAGAAAAGAGTGCTTCCATAGGAACGGTCGAACTCTGAACTAACTAGATATTGGTCCTAAGATAAGTGGCCCAATATTCCTCCGTTCTACTAGATATAATACATATATGATATATGGATTGGAATCAATCTCATTGTCCAGGTTTTGTTTCTTGATTTCTGATTTGTGATGATGACATAAGACTTCAAATTAAACATATTAATTAAGTCTTGGTTGGGCCCAGCACTATAAGTCAACACCAAATCACCGATGGGCTGAAAGATATCGCTTTTCCTGTTAGGGCAAAAGGAACGAATAAACTTTGACTTATATGCTTGTATCCTTTACTCATCAAATTATACATGATACTGCGTTTTATAACATCATGTTACTGATGCGTTTTCGCAACAACAATGCACAATCGACTTGTAAATTACAAGTCATATATCTCTGTTTCAAGAATATAAGATATCATCATCTCAGAATTACTAGTGATATAATCCATGAAGTAATTTTCTGAGTGTAGGTTTATCCAATACTTAAATCTTCATTTCTATGTACTCATGAATGTTGTAGCAATACAATTTCTATGTCTAGCTCCCTTAGACAATCTACAATACAATTCATGACATTCTTAATTCACTACTTACTTCCCAAAGTATGAACGATTATGGAATTTGAATAATTAAATTATTCGAGAAGTAAAACATGTAAAACAAAACACAATAATAAATAATTAACAAAGGGAGTAAACAAACTCATAAATAATCTCTATTAGTTAATCACCAAAAATCAATTACATTTATTTTGTTACAAGTTTCAAACTAGTCAGAGCGTTTGTGAGAGGATCTGTAGGATTATCTTCTGACGAAACTCTCTTTACTATGAGATGACCATCTTCAGCTCTATGTCTGATATAATGATACTTTCTGTCGATATGTCTTGATTTACCATGATCTCTTGGTTCTTTAGTCAAAGCAATCGCACCTTCATTATCGCAGAAAACTTCCATTGGCTCCTGAATGGTTAGAACTACTCCAAGATCTCCGATGAAGTCCCTTAACCAAGCTTCTTCCATTGATGCTTCACTAGAGGCTATGTACTCTGATTCGCATGTAGAATCAACAACCATGTCTTGCTTGGAACTTTTTCAAGTTACTGCTCCACCATTTAGTGTGAACATTCAGCTAGATTGAGAATGAAAGTTGTCTCTATCTCTCTGAAAGATGGCAACACTATACCCTGTCACTCTCAACGTATCATTGCCACCAAGAACTAGAACCATGTCCTTTGTCCTTCGCAAATACTTAAGAATGTTCTTAACTACTATCTAATGAACTCTTCAAGGATTTCCCTGATAGCGGTTGACCATGCTTAAAGCAAAGGAAACATATGGGCGAGTACATGTCATAGCGTACATGATCGATCCTACTGTCAAAGCATAAAGGACTCGACTCATATCAGCTATCTCTTCATCCATACATGGGCTTGACTCTTACTCAACTTGGCATTGCTTTGAATAAGTAGCTCTCCTTTCTTTGAGTTTTCCATACTAAACCGTTTTAGTACTTTGTCCAAGTATATACGTTGACTAAGTCAAATTAGTCTGTTCTTTCTATCTCTCAAAATTCTTTTCCCGAGAATATAGACTACCTCTCCTAGATCTTTCATAATGAAACACTTTCCAAGCCAAGATTTCACTTCTTGAAAGGTTGGAATGTCGTTTCTCATGAGTAGTATGTCATCAACATACAATACCAGAAAAGTTACTATACTCCCACTAGCTTTGACATAAACACAGGAGCAGTCCACCTTTATGTTACAGGCTCGGGAGCAGTCCAGGTTTATATGTACTGTCGTGTGGGGTATTTTGGGGGACTCACTAAGCTTTGGCTTACAGTTGTTGATTTCAATGTTTTCACGTACATCAAATGACCGGGGAAAGGCAAAGGCGTGATCGTACACATCCTCCTGCTGATTTATATTTTTAGAGACTATTGTTACTCTGATTCTATGGATTTGACTTGAATACATGACCATCTTATGGTTTTTGTGAAAATGCTTTATAAAAATGAAAAATGTTATCATGGTTTTTGGGATGTTACAACTTTACTTTACTCCTATTTGATGGCCCACCACATTCACCCGATTCGTCATATTGAACTGCAACATTTTCACATTTCACCCTCATCCTGATTTTGTCATTTTTTTACAATGTAAACGGCCTTCCTAGTTTGTACAACATGTAATCTCATGATGTTTTTAATATCAAGCTTCGTCTTGAATGTCTAACCCACCCTAAAAAAAATTGTGAACCTTCCCATGTGAGCATGTAGTTGACCTACTCAACTCTTTAAGAATTATCTTACCCTTCATCTTCATGAAACCAACAAACTGATAATCATCAATATTAATAACTTCTAACTCTTCATCAACGTTGTCATCCCCTGCATCTTTGGTATAATTTTTCAAAATTCCATGTTCATCTACATCTACAAAACTATGAAACTCACTCATATCCACATCCATATCATATAATATACTGACTCCTCTACATTGTAGTCACTGTCATTAGAACCATCTACAATGTCATTATTATAACCATTCTACTATCATCATCAACTAGTCCCTCAACATTATCCACTCCTACTTGAGCTTCAAATACATCTTCAACATTGAATTCAGCATCAAAGTCACATGTTATTGAATAGTCTTCAAAACATGGTTAAAATTCATCAAATATCCCACTATGGACTCCACCATCAAGTTGGTGACTTGGTTCTTCTACATTTTAGAAGTTAAAATCAACATGGTAACTTTCCAATGGTTATTGAGATTCAACTTCATGATTGTTTAAATTAACCTTGTGTGACAACCCAAAATATTTGGATCAAACAAGGTCTAAATTGTAACCCCATTACAATGAAACCCTAGAAGACAAAAAGGGCATATGTGCTTGTACATGGAAGTATACACTTTGGAAGTCATATACAAGGTAAGCTCTTGAAAGTAAACAAGTTTATCAAGGCAAAACTAGACAAATGGATTTGACTAAGGATCACATGGTATAGACACAAGAACTTGTATTTGTGTCACAATCTTGAACACTTGAACTATAAGGCCAACATATTTGAGTCTGCTATTAACTAATACCATAAACACCTTCCTAGGACCCATCCAAGACTGTGAACACCTTTAAAGAAGTACCCTTGGCCGTAAATACCCTTAATGGGCCATCCTTTGGCCGTAAACTACCCTAAGAAACCTTAACTTGACCGTGAACACCCCAAAGAGGCCTTAGCTTGGCCGTGAACACCATAAGGGACCCATACTTAAGCGTAAACTCCTTAAGGAGGCAAGCTTTGGACGTAAACTCCATGGTGGACCACACCTTGGGCGAAAACTCCATCCTAAGAAGCACTATGGTCGTAAACTAAAAAGGGAAGGCACAATTGGGGCGTAAAACACCTTAAACTTGGACGTAAACACCTTCCTGGGGAGCATCTTGGGCGTAAACACTTAGATATTTTAAAGGGTTTACGGATTTATGAGTTGTATTTTGCCATTTTCCCAGGCAATCACGGATCCTTATGAATTATCCAATAGTTCTCCAAGTAAACTTCAAATCAGCTTCACTTCCCTTATTTAAACGAGAACCCCTTTTGTTAATCCTCACCATTACCTCATTTCATTCTCTGGATACTTCATACTTCCTCTAAAAATCCCTCCCTCACTCCATTCAGGAAATAAATTAAACTCCTCTCAAGAACAAGTGGGTATTTCCAAAAATCATTATCATCAAGGTGGTTCTTGGAATTTTGGTGAGCCATTTCGAAATCTCCTAGTATTCTTACATATTATTTGGTTAAATTCATCTTATTTACACACAAAGTTGTGTGTTAAACTTATTAGGATAATTTAGGCTTCAAGGAGTTCATCAAGGGCATTTTAGTGCTAAGGCTCAAGATCTCTTCTCTACACTTCAAAAACCTCCACAAAATCAACTCAGGTGAGCTTCATACCCCCATATTTTAGGGGGGGGGGGGGGGGGGGGGGAATACAAGTCAAACTTTGTTTATTCCACAAATAACTACAAGTTTATCATCTTTCTGTTAAGGATAAATTATTGTTTTGTATAGGTTAATGTATACTCTAGTTTGGTATAAATGTTGTGATATGAATATATTTATATTAGCAAAAACTAACATGATCAAAGTTATAAAAACATAATAAAAGTTAAGATCCATAAACTATATGGTTTTTGGGAACTTTTATTAAAGGATGGTTTTATTTGCAAAAATAGTACATTATAGTCAATCACAAAATCTAGGGAGTTTTAACATCAACATACTATGCTTCGATTTCATATTTTTCATGCTAGAACACACCTTTATATTTATATAAAAGAATATATAAATTATTTCAAACAAACAAGATAAACTATAATCGGTATAGTTTGGAAGTCACAAACCACGTTTTTTTTCAAAGACACGTTTAATCATTGAAAGGTATAACTATCGTGTTTTTACAAGAATATGAGTCATAGTTCACGTAAATTTGTTAAGGCTCTTGTGAGACGCCTTTTTTGTCATACCTAACTAGCGTATGTGGTAAGTCCTGTTAGTTATAATTAGAGTCTCCTGGAGAGAGAGCGGGAGTTTGTGTATAGATCTATAGCGGGCTGACACCCCACACCTTAGTTGTTCGCTACAGCTAGACTAGGCCAGTCTAGGGTGACAAATATCTTTTGACGGAAACTGACGCCTGTAAAACGGCAAGCTAGGCATATCAGTCATATTAGTATGGTTAGAACGACTTACATAGGGAATAACAAAAAGATTTTTGATTTACGAGAAGCTTATACTTCATTAGTTTTATTAAAAGAAATGAAACTAAAAACTACTTTCTGTATGATATTCACCCCCATCTTGGTCTTGGGATTTTAAGACCTGGTTTACGAAACTTATACCTCATTATCTTTATTAAAAGAAATGAGGTTATAAACTATTTTTCGTATTATACTTTCTTCCATATCGGTCTTGGGGTTTAAGACCACAATTCACCTTTAAGAAAATACTAGATTTTTCTGAAACTATATATTTGTACTTTACAAGTGAAGGATATACACCCCATTAGTTTTATAAAATACAAAACTATGTTTCGTATGTTATGTAAACTAAATTTTCACAACTTCGGTCTTAGGGTTTTAAGACCACAACCTTTCACATAACAGAAAATATAAGGTTTTCTGGGAACACATTCTTACTAACACACACCAAGGAAAACGAACAACATGCATGCAACTATACACTGTTTTTGAAACGGGACTCACAAACTACTTTTATAAGAAAATATTGGATTTTCTGGAGTTTTACGAGTTATGAACAAAGATATTACAATGTTTTACCTACAAAAGTGCTTATGAACTCACCAACTTTTTAGTTGACGCTTTTCAAAACGACTTGTATTCTCATGGATCTAGTAGACAGGTATTCACCACGTTCTAGGCCCGGCGTCGCTGCATTTTGTTTTTCTACTTTTGATATTTGTGTTTAGCTTTTGAACAGAACAGGTATTGTAAACAATGTAAATTTAATATTAATGTATGAATGTTTGTGTTGCTATGTTTCATTACTATTCAATTATTACTATTCAATTGTTATGATACTTTGCATGATGTTATCCGCCCCCGAATGTTTCCGCCGTTCTGGTTTAGGGGTGTGACACCTTGCACACTTATTTTTCAGTTTCAATTTCATCTTCATCAACTGATCCCTTATTATTGTGTATTTTACCATTGGTCAATCCTTCTTGAGAATCATCTTCCTAACTTTGTTGGCTAACCTATGAGATTATATATGGTACAATAGTCTTGGAATAATCATGAACTTCATCCATATTTATTATTTATGACCGCTCAACTACATATTTGACAGGTTCATTTAAATCAAGCTTTCTACTACATGATCCTACTTCTCTTTTACTAGGTTTCCTTCTCTTTTACCAGGTTTCCATCTATTTAGTTCTGGTAACACAATGTTAGGTTCCAACTCCTCAATAACAACTTTGAACGGTGACTCAAAATAAGTATGTACCCTAGTTTGTCCATTTTCAATGTACATTCTTATAAATCTATGTTTATGGACATATAAAACCATTTTAAGTACATCTTGGTCATTCCCTAAAGGCAAGAAGCCATAGCCTAAGGAATAATCATGGATGTACAAATGGTAGTACAAGGTCTACTCATTTGGGTACACTAATTCTCGAACCGTGTCATCAAGTTCCTATACTCAAAATAGAGTAGTGTCAACATCGTCTATGTATGATACAGTGACATCAATGTATTTTTCTTCCAGGTAGCCTGGTGAAGACACCATTATAGTGTATGTCAACATCGTCTATGTATGATACAGTGACATCAATGTATTTTTCTTCCAGGTGGCTTGGTGAAGACACCATTATAGTGTATCTTCAACGTGAATTAGTATTGATATCCTTCTTCAAACACACAAATTGATAGGGTAAACAAAATGATATTCTTCGATGGATACCTACTAAGAAAAAAAGCTCAGTTTTTTGAAGAACCATACCATATCTAGCTTATAAGTCCTTCAAGTTGGAATATTTATCATGAAAAGTCCATACTGTGAGGACCATTTTCGACTCCTTATCAATAAACCTTAAACCCCAAATTTGCTTCCTGTAATTGAAAGGTTGGATGAAGAAGAAGGCTTGTGTTTTCTTGGGAGAGGGATGGGTTTTGAGAGTTAATGTGAAGGTGATCGAATATGTTGGGCATAATCACTTCCCTCAATTAATTACAGGTCACATGTAAAATGATGTATATGGCCTCCTCTTATTTTAATCAAATGGAAGTTAGCGGCCCAAAATTGACGGTGGAAGCAAAAAGGACTATATATCAAAAGTTTTGAAACCGCATAGACTTTTTATAAGGTTTTTTTTAAGTTAGGGATTATATCCTAGATTTTGAAAAAACACATAGACCATTTATGAAGTTTTGTTATTAAATAATAATACTAAATAAATATAAATTTTAAAAATTTTAACAAGTGATGAGTTGTAGACAGAATGGAAGTTTCAACCTTGACTCAACTAATTTAATTACGTGTGGACCCGTTTAGTTAAAGGTTGAAAATATCAACTCAACCTACTAATTACTCGGTCGAGTTGCGTTTGGATTGAGATTATTACCACTAGGTCCTAGTAGTGATGTCAATCTAGTGTATGCCACAACAAAAATACATAATAAGAAATTGAAAATTCGAATTTGTGTCTACGGTTTAACAAAAACAATGGTGTTTCATGTATTGTTTAAAGTTAGACATGAAATTAACACCACATTACAAGTGTTTTTTTATGATTAAGCATATAAACTAAGTAACCTAATGGTAACTTTATGTTATATTTGTTTGTGTTTTCCATGTTTTAACTAGATTGTTTTCGTATTAGTAAAAAAACATATCCGGTCGTGTTATATTCATGTCATATCATATCATGTCAAGTAAATTCATTATTACCCAATTTAACACCACTAGATCTTAGTTGTAGATAGTTCACTCATAATAGAGTTTTTGGTATACAAGTTACCGAATTTCGCAATAAACATAACAAGGATACTTATCGTAATACAAGTCCACACCATGTGTGTATTTTTCCCTCTAAACGTGTCCATAGAAAATAATAGTTTAAGAATATCAACGTCATTCTTCCTACATTAAATCAAACCGAAACAATAATAACAATAATATCACTCAAACCACACGTGTAATCGAGTCATGTGTAAAATGTACTATAAGATCTACACATTTACACTTACTACACACTACACCTCTTTAAAAGTAATGAGTAATCACAATTATGTATTTCTTATCTTTTCACAACTATTACTCAAAAAAAACAAGTCCCAAAGTGTGACCCAACCAACATTAGTTTCCCAACGTCTATTTCTTACATATTTGTACTGTGTTTGATATGCATCAGATTGATTTCGTAGGATGGAAAAATGATTTTTTTTTTCGTTCCTCAACCTCACTCTGGATGTCTTGTGTGTACAAAAGACGTAAATACCCTAATGATTTAGCATAGTGCTAGATGTTGAACATAGTTGTTGCACCAAAAATATCGGCTATTTGTGAAATGGTTTCAATAGATAGAGGCGTTGTAGGTAAGAAAGCATTTGGAAGGGGAGGTGAACATTCCGGAACATATTCTTTTTTACCCGAAATAGGAGCATATAGTGATAAAATCGCCCGACAAAATATAAACCTGGAAGAATTTTTAAAGATTTAATTCACGTTTAAATTTTGGATCCAAAAAGATTTATATAAAGAATAAGAACCGAAAGTATTGCGTTTAATGATGTAAGCCATTATGCTTTTGTTGACCATTTAAAATAATAATAATAATAATAATAATAATAAATAAATAAAAACATTTTTTCTTTCTTATTATTGTTATTTTTTCAAATTAATATTTTATATGTAAATTTTATAAATTCATTGCCAAAACTCTATTATTTAACTTATTAACTAGTAATCAAATAATTGCATTTGTATTGTTTACTTAAACTAGTAACAAATCACAAATTTATAAAACTTGTTACCAAATTAATTTTAGTTTAGTTTTTTTTTTTTTTTTTTAACTCCAGTTTCTTTCAATTTGGTTTGAATTTACTAATTTTAACTTGTAAACTTGTGAAACGCTTAACCCTATTTAGCCAACTTTCTTTTTAATAAATTTGCCCAAAGTTTTTATTTCTGTTACGAACTTTGTCCCAACTTTTTTTTAAAAAACTCGCCCCAACTTTTTAACAAAATTTGTTTTTTAATATTTATTTTGTTACAACTTTGTCTTGGCTTTCAGAATAAAATTTTGTTTTTTGTTTTGCTTTAATATTTTTACAATTTCGTAAAAAAGTAGGGGCAAATTTGTTTAAAAAAATTGTAAAAGGATGCGGCAAAACTTTTAAAACACACAAAAAAAAATATTCAGAAAATTAAACCAAATTTGTAATAAAAAATAAACATTAAAAGAAACAAATTTTACAAAGTTGGGTAACTTCGTAAAAGAAGTGCGGATCAAATTCGTAATAAAAAACTAAAACTTGGGGCAAATTTGTTAAAAAAAAGTTGGCTAAAATGGGTGTAAAATGTAACGATAGAAATTTATAAGTTAAACGAACTCGGGCGTCTAAAATTTTTTTTAAAAAAATGTTAGGGACTAAACAGGTAAATAGTGAATAGTTGAAGGGTAAATTTCAACCTAAACCCCCAAATTATTTCATAATTTATCAATAAAAAAAATTTTAAAAAATGATTTTGAATTTTACCTTAAAAGGAGTCTCCTAATGAACGGATCTTCCAAAACTTGAGCCCAAACGGGATGAATTGTGTCTAAAGATGCCAACATTTCTCCCCACTTATCCAAACACGAAGAAAGAATATTCTGTGCCTTGTTAAGATTCTCCTTTAAAAAAAATTAAAAATGATTTCGATTTTATTCAACTAACAAGGGCAAAATAGTAATTTCACATAAAATACCATTTGGATTTGGATGTCGGAGCTGGAAAAGCCAAGTAGGATGATAAGAGATTGCAAAGGGGATGTGAGAAAACTTGTGAATTGGCTTCCATTGGGTATGCGAGGGTCTATGGTATTATTGTGTGGTGTCGGGTATGAAGAGGTTGGAGATAGGAGAATTGCAATTGGTTCTCCTTTTTCTCCCTTGTTTATTCCCTAAAAAATAAAAATAATAAATTTTTATTTATTATTATCCTTTTGAATTTTATATGTCAAATCTTTTATGTGAAAAGAACTAAAGTTTTTTAATAAAAACTTGCCTGAAAAGCTTTACTGTTGTCACTATCAATAATAAGGAAAAGTGGTTTTCTTGTAAATGGTAGCAAGTCGCAAGGATAAATCAAATTAAACACTGAAATTAAAAAAATAAAAAGTAAATTATTAGACACGAATCTTTTATTGTAAAAATAAATAAATAAATAAAATCGTATTATTCTATCAACAACTAACAATTACTATCAAGTTAAAAAATCTTACATATTATACTATCTACTCTAATAAATATAGTTTTTTTTGCCACATATCACATTGTTATTTAATTTGCCAAATGTTATTTTTTAGTTATTTTGAAATAATTTTTTCCACATGTCATTTTATGGGTCTTTTTTATTTTATTAAATTTCATATAATATTTTAATATAATAATTACAATAAATATAGTAATAAATAAATATCAATTTCATTAATGGACTTACCTTCTAATTTCAAAATCCTCAAATTCAAGCTTATTAATTTCTTTTGTTTATTTATTTAAATTATTTGTTTAAATTATATATATATATATATATATATATATATATATATATATATATATATATATATATAAAGTTTCAATTTTAATAATTCATTATTTTTCTTATTTTCTTATAAATTTAAAGTTTTTAAATATTTAGACTTTTATATCTATTTTTTTTTTAAATTAACCCATGTAATCTCCCAACTAGTTTAACATTAACCAAATGTTTTTTCATTGTTTATAAGAGCACATACGTGTTACAGTGTTGTTTTAGTGAATTGCACTTTTGGTCCCTGTAGTTTTCAGATACATAAAATTACAGAAGTGATCCCTTAGTGAGAAAAAGTTTACCAAAATGGTCCCTACGTTACAAAATTACAAAAACAATCCCCCTTTATGAAAAAATTTACAGAAATGTTCTTTGTGTAAAAGAAGGTTACAGAAATGGTCCCTATGTATGAAAAAATTACAGAAATGGTCCCTCTCACTGCAACAGGTGCGCTTAAAACCCTTGTAATTGTACGTTATATAAAAGATTAATAATATTTTGTTTAAGAGTTTTTTGAAAGCTTACTTTTATACTATTTACAAAATGATTAAATACAAGAAGGTTACAGAAATGGTCCCTGTGTAAGAAAAAATTACAGAAATGGTCCCTCTCACTGCACCATGTGCGCTTAAAACCCTTGTAATTGTACGTTATATAAAACATTAATAATATTTTGTTTAAAAGTTTTTTGAAAGCTTACTTTTATACTATTTACAAAATGATTAAATAAAAGAAGGTTACAGAAATGGTCCCTGTGTAAGAAAAAATTACAGATATGGTCCCTCTAGCCGCAAGATGCGCGCTTAAAACCCTTGTAGATGTATATTATATAAAACGTTAATAATATTTTGTTAAGAGTTTTTTTGAAAATTATTTGTATACTATTTACAAAATGATTAAATAAAAGAATTACCTCCATTTCCATGAGAGCCAATATTTAAGCCTCCAAGACTATTATCACACACAGCATCTGATTGAGTCATATTAGTCTGAATGTTATCAGCACCATAATTTGATGCACCTAAAACAAATTCAATGTTGCACAAATGAATAAATGAACAATTTTAAATTTAAATAATAAAATGAAAATTTAAAGAAAAATGGAACCTGAAGCAGATAAATATATCAACAGAACACCATCAGCAGGGAGCTCCTCACACAGTGTAGCAAGAACCTGTCATTTTTTAATGATAATAATATCGTGTTATAAATAATATATGAAAGATATTGCAATGTACTTTCATTTATTTATTTTTTATAGTTATAGTATATCCTACTTTCATCTCTTTATATAATAAAATTCTACTTTCGAATTTTTTTTCCTTATCAAGGCTTTGTATTTTGAGAAATCTACCTAATTATAGCATTGTAATTTCAAAAAAAATATAGAAAATCTTATTTTGAGAAATCTATAAATTTATAACAGTGAAATCTGTGTTGCATTTGGATGACATAATTAGGGTAGATTTTTAAAGTACAATGTTCTAATGGAAAGAAATGAAAGTATGCGGGAAATCTACAGAAAAGTCCCAAACTTTCGGGAAAAGTTTCAATAATGTCGTAAAAGTTTTTTTTTAACAGAAAAGTCTCGATTACTTAACATTTTGCCCAAATTAACGAAAAAATCTTTTTTTATATTTGAACAGCAAATGACAGATTATATGATTTCTCAAAATAATGGGACTTTTCCGTTCAAAAAAAAACTTTTAGGACTTTATTGAAACTTTTCCCAAAAGTTTGGGACTTTTCTGTAGATTTCCCAAAGTATGATGCTATAATAGGATTGGTTAATTTCATAAAAGACCTCATATTTTATATTTTTTCCGATTTAAACTACATTTTTATTTTTTTTCCTGAAAAAACCTTGTTTTTTTTCATTCTTTCCAAAAAAACCCTCAACTTTGTCTTTTTTTCCAAAAAAAAACCTCAACCTTCTACTGTTTCCGAAAAAACTCTCACATTTTACAATTTTTTTGGGTTAATCTCATAAAAGTCCTTATATTCTATGTTTTTTTCGGATTAAACCTCAAATTTATTTTTTGCCTGAAAAACACGTTGTATTTATTCATTTTTCCCGATTTGGCCCTTCTAGTCATTTTGTAAAATGTGAGGGTTTTTATCGCGAAAAAACAAAAAAAGCTGAGGGTTTATTTGTAAGCATTTAGAAGGTTAAGAGTTTTTTTCAGAAAAAAAAATAATAAAATACAAAGTTGAGAGCTTTTCCGAAAAAAACAAACAAATTGAAAAAATACAAGGTCTTTTTCAGACAGAAAATAAACTCGAGGTTTAATCCGTAAAAAACACAAACTATAAGGTCTTTTTAGTACATTGCTATTTCTTATATTTAGGTGTTTGTAGATTAGACACTCACAGCTATGAAGTGTGTGGTTGATGGAGAATACAAGACTGCTTTACGTGGATTTGGAGGCAAAGTAGGATCAGAAATCTCTTGAGAATAATAATTCACACGAATGGATCCTTGGTGGGGCCCACTTTGACCAATGTTTGACCAAGGGTTTGAGATTCCATTTCCATTTGATTGGTAAAAAGAGCCACTTGGTTCCCATTCCAAACATTGAAGCATTCTGAAATTGTCAATAGTCAGCTCTGAGAACTTAACCTGAATAACAAATGAAAAAAAAGAACAACACAAGATATATAAATAAGGGTTAATCTGAAAAGGGCTAATGTCATAAAAACCCTCAAGTTTTCAGAGTTTTGTCGGTTTTGCCCAAAATTGAATTTTATGTCCGTTTTTATCCTAACATTTTCCAAAAAATGTTCGGTTTTACCATTTTACCGGTGATAACAAGTTACCATTATATTAACTTCGCAAAAAACCCTTAAGTTTACAGTTTTTTTACGTTTTTACCCTTAAGTTTATAATTTGTTTTTACACTTTTACCCTATGTATTTTTTTTTTCATATTATACATATTCAAGCAGAAAAATCATATGAATATGTATATTATGAAAAAAATATACTTAGGGTAAAAGTGTAAAAAAAATTATAAACTTAAGGGTAAAAACACAAAAAAATGGTAAACTTAAGGGTTTTTTTTGCGAATTTAATATAATGGTAACCTGGAAAACCTGTTATCACCGGTAAAAGGGTAAAACCGAACATTTTTTTGAAAATGTTTGGGTAAAAACGGACATAAATTTCAACTTTGAGCAAAACCGACAAAACCCTAAAAACTTGATGGTTTTTATGACATTAACGCATCTGAAAAAAGACCTTGTATTTTGTGTTTTTTTTTTTTTGGATTAAACCTCAAGTTTATTTTTTTGTCTGAAAAAGACCTTGTGTTTTTTTATTTCATTTTTTCTGAAAAAGCCCTCAACTTTGTATTTTTTCCGAATAAACCCTCAGCTTTTTTAGTTTTTCTTGAAAAAACCCTCACATTTTACAATTTTTTGGGGTTAAGCTAAAAAAAAGACCTTATATTTTGTGTTTTATCCGGATTAAACCTCAAAAAACAAATTTTGCCTGAGAAAGAACTTGTATTTTTTCATTTTTTTCCAAAAAAAAACCCTCAACCTTCTAATTGCTTCCAAATAAACCCTCAACTTTTTTAGTTTTTCTCGAAAAAAACCCTTATATTTTACAATTTTTTTGGGTTAATCTCATAAAAGACCTTATATTTTGTGTTTTTTTGGATTAAGCCTCAAATTTGTTTTTTCCTGAAAACGACCTTGTATTTTTCTCATTTTTTCCGATCTGGCCCTTTTAGTCATTTTTTTCCAAAAAAAAAAAACGTAAAATGTGAGGGTTTCTTCGAGAAAAACTTAAAAACTTGAGGGTTTAGTTGGAAGTAGTTAGAAGGTTGAAAAAAAATTTCGGAAAAAAAATACAAAGTTGAAGGCTTTTTCGGAAAAAATGAAAATACAAGGTTTTTTTCAGGCAAAAAGTAAACATGAGGTTAAAATGTGGAAATTTCACCTAATTATAGCAATGTCATCCAAATACAAAACAATTTTATTTTCACTGCTATGATTGGGGAATTTTTCAAAGTACAATGTCCAAATAAGAAAAAAAAACCTAAAATTACAATGCTACCCCTATGTAGATTTTTCATGGAACAATGCCATTACTAGAAAATTGTGAAAGTATTACATTTTAATAGAAACAAGAAAGAAAATGGTTACAGGATTCCATAATAAAATTTTGGGAAATATCTACTATAATAAATCAAGATCAATTTTGCCACATGTCAATCTTTCATGAGTTTTGACGCTTGTCATTTTATGGTATTTTTGAAATAAATAATATCCACATGTCAATTTCTGGTTTTTTTTCCAATTTTTAAAATTAAAAAGCCATATAATATATATATATATATATATATATATATATATATATATATATATATATATATATATATATATATAAACTATTAAATAAATGAAAGTAGGTTGCTATTTCTTGAATTTAGGGGTAACCTCATTTGGATGATAGCTGCAAAGTATGGCATCTCTCAATCTTAGCTTTCTTTTGATGAAGGAAACATGTGGTAAATTATCTGGATCATGATCTAACACAATGCTGTATCTTAAAGGCCTCATATTCATGAAAGCAGTGTCAACTTTAAGAAATTTGGTTATGTCCCGAATTACCCTTTTCCATTCCTTGAAGTCAGTGTCCTGAAATTAATTAAACGTGTTATATTGTTGAGAAATTGGTGTTTTGGTTGGATGGAATGGAAAGAGAAATGGAATGGAATGAGTTATTACATTCCAAGATCATATTTGGTTAGATTGTAGGAATGGAATGAATTTTTTGTGTTTTGTATGATTTTTTTTTTTTGTGTATTATATATAAATACAATGAGCATTTAAAGGGGTAGTGTCTCCTTTTACCCCAAAAAAGTGTATAGTTTCAAGATTGTTATATATATATATATATATATATATATATATATATATATATATATATATATATATATAAATTATGATTATTGAACTAATTATTTACAAAACTAAAAAATTAAACATAATAAAAAAAAAAAGGCTCATTCAATTTCGAGTAGTATTATAAGGGTTTTATGCAGAAAAGTCTCATTATTTTGGGAAAATCATATAATCTGTCATTTCCTGTTAAAATAAAAATAAAAATGAAAAGAAGTTTTTCATTAATTTGGGCAAAAGGTTAAATAATCGGGACTTTTCTGTTAAAAAAAAAAGATTTAGGACTTTATCATAAAATTTCGCAAAATAATGGGACTTTTCTGCATAAAACCCTTATAATAAAAATATAAATTTTCTAGTTACTTTTAGAAAATAAAATTATAACTTAAATAAAATAATGACTTTTTCTTAAAATGTGTCATTAAAAATTTTATATAGTATTTAGGAATGAACTTTCATATGATTTTTTACATTACATTAAAATACATCATATAGTTTTAACTTTTAACTTTTAACACTATTCTAATTTCTAAATCATATTTAGTTATGATTATAAAAATTATTATCTAAAAGACTCAAAAATTAAACAGGATCAAAGGTCATTAAAACAGAAATAATATTATAGCATAAAAATACTTTTAGAAAATAAATTTACAACTTAACTTTAAAAAAGGTTTGTCTTTAAAGAATTTACAAATAAACTACATGTTATATTAAAACTTTTATACCCCTTGTAACAAATAACAAAAAGATTAAATACCTGAAACGCCCTTTTGATCTCAGAAACCAACATTTTGAGCTGATTTACCAACTGATACACCATTTCTCTTCGATTCAACACAAGACAAACTGTCAAAAATCTAGCAAGAAATCTCAGTTGTTTATTTGCAAGATTAAGATCTTGGAATAATCCATCTTTAAAATACTCCCTTGTTAAAACTGCTTCATAAAAAATATAAGCCTCTGATAAATAACTGGCTTGACTTGTTCTCATATATTGCCCAAAATAAAGTTGACCAATTCTTGATGCAATATCACCAATTTCCCATCTTTTAAGACCAGATTCCACCAGCTTTTGTCGATTTTCTTGTTGGAATTTCCATAGTTTTGTATAAACTTTGAATACTTTATGGAAGTGTGTATCATACCTGATGCAACAACACTTTGTTCATGGATTTCAGACTCTAATTTTTTGTTTATTGTAGCATCTTACTTTCATTTCTTCATATTACAACATTGTAGTTTGAGAAATCTACCTAAGTGTAGAAATTTTATTCAAATAGAAAGCTATAATGAGTAGATTTTTCAAAGTGCAATGTCTTCATAATAGAAACAGAAGTACAATGTTGTAATGTAAGAGAAATAAATGAAAGTGAGATGCTAAAATACACATAAATGAAGGTATCTTGTTGTTTCATTGAATTGAGCCCTAAGAAACTTAGGCAAAGACCTAGCACTTGGAAGCATCATAAAGCTTTAATCACTTCTGTAATCATGTTTAGTTTGAAATGTTTACTGCAAATTAACTTCTCTAATTAATTTAATTTCTTTCTGATGTATATAGTGTTGAATGGATTTTGATTTTGGTTAGTTAATCAATGCATACAATGATCGTATTAAATTTGTGTGACACTAAAAGTGGAATAGATTCATATTTGATCCTTCAAATTCAAACTTGAAACTAGTCATACAAACTGAATTTATAGTAATACCAGCTCTTTTCTTCTAATTAGCTAAACACTCAGACTTCCCAGTGTCAATATTTTGAAACCCTAAAACTTAAAAACGATGGATCTCAAATAAAGAACATCGCAATTCAGGAAGCTACCATGGCCAATATCTACTATTCTAAAGCATAGGTGATAGAATATCGCCAATTTCTACAGGAGCATATAAACATTCAACACAAACTCAAATGAATTCGTATCAGAAAAACTGAAAATTAGGATTTCACAAAATAATAAGTCAAAAAAGCCAGGCTCTTGATCGTTTGCTAGCTCAAACACAAACTCTAAGTACAGTAAACATAAAAAAAGCCGACCTGTGATGCTCGTAATAGGGCAAGTCTCTAATTTTGGAGAACTTCTTATCGGCTTTAGCTACGAGAGACCAATACACTTCACTCAGTTGAAGATTCGCAGTAGCAGCAGCATCTTGTGACATTTCTTTCTTCAAATTACTCCTACTCACTCGCCACAACTTTGCATCACATGTGTATTGATCCTGTATTCCTGTTTTACATAAATAGGACGCCGATTCTTTTATGAGAAGTGGATTTGTGTTTATGATCGCATCAGTTTATAGATTCGGACAACGGAACAAGCGCAAATTGATGTTGCTTTGTCCTAAGATATCTGAATCGAGATTTGGTAATTGGGGGTTTTAGGGTGTTCTGCCGTTCGGGATTGCTATTATAGCTAATAAACATTGGGAAAATTACAACCATTTTTTCGGTGGTTGCCTTGTATTTTTATAAACTTTTTTTTTTTTTAAAGTTAGGAAAGTATGTTTTTCTAACTTTTTTTAATTAAAAAGTCATTTTCCTTCTATTTAAAATCCAAAAGTCACTTTTAAAATGTTTTTACCAAACATCTTTTGCCTTTATCTTTTTCAAAAAACCTTTCAAAAAGACAAGACAAACACCTATTTAATTACTTATTAAAAAAATAGCCAAAAAATATCACTTAAGCCAAAAATACCACTTTTTTCAATGGAGCGCCCGAAGAACAATCAGATTTGTCTATTTTTCATCAAAATTTTACCGTCTTTATGATTAGGAGTAGGTTTTATATATGTGGTTAAATTTTTTTTGAAAAAAATCGAAAAAAATATATATATAACCGTAGGTTTGAAACCTACAGTGTACAAGTGCCTAATGCACAGATTGTGCATTGTCGACTTGTACACCTACGGTTTCGTATGAACCGTACGGAAATTTGTTTTTTTTCGTTTTTTTTAAATCAATTCAATGGGATCGGAATCTTGTTAATTTTGTAGTCATACAATTAAAATTAAAAAAAAAAAAATGAAACCGTAGGTTTTTTGGAAACCTACGGTGTACAAGCATTTACTGCACAGTTTGTGCAGTAAACACTTGTACACCGTAGGTTTCCCAAAAACCTACGGTTTCGTTATTTTTTTTAATAACTAATAAACACTTGTATCCCTTTTTATGTATTTTATGATTTTTTATTGGGAAAAAAAATCGTAGGTTTCCAAAAACCGATGTTTATATATATATATATATATATATATATATATATATATATATATATATATATATATATATATATCATTATTCTTTAAAAGAAAGTTATTTTAAACGTATTTTTAAGGATTGTATCCCCTTGTATGTATGTTATGATTCAATGTTAGCATGTTGTTTAAAATGATGTTATTTTCTATGTCTCAATTATAGCATACAGTAGCAATGTACTATTGATTTGAAAATGTTTTTATGTTTATAATTTGTAGATACATTAAAGTATACTGTATTGATAAAATAACATTGTGTTTTGCTACTTTCGGGTTTGTTATAAAATATGTTACTGTCACACCATTTTGAAAGTACAATGCTAAATTTTGTATACTAGTGGTATAGAAAATACAAAAAAAAAATGTAGTCAATTAATTTCCTTTGGTATTTTATACAAAGTAAATAGAATATATGAAATGATTAAGTCTTATATTGTGTGTTTTTTTCTAATTGTTTATCAGTTTTTTTAGTTTTATAAAATTTTATTTAACCTTAATGTTTATTTAATTTTGTAGCATCCAAACAAATCGATGATTGGTCACTTATCTGTTAAAGCTTCATGCCATAAATTACATGAAGTTTTGAGTCGCTTGAACGGACCCGTGTGCGATCTGTTTTCAAAAACTAGCTTTGGTTACTTATTGGACCTACCAGCTCAGTCCGGAGACGGACTTCTTATTCATGGGCTGTTACTGCATATGTTGCGTCCTACTGCTGAAACGGACGCCGCTGAACGCCTATATTTTAGGTTTTCTAGACGTACACTATCATTTGGGTTGGAGGAGTTTTGTCTGGTGATCGGACTTTACATGGTTCGGTGTCCTAAATCAAGGATCGAATTTTCAACCATGTATAAACACGGATATGGTGAAAATACATTTCAGTCCAGAGTCTTTCCATATCGCACGGACACTTCTTTAGTTGTAGAAGATTTAGAGCTCTTTATCTTAAATCAACGGTTCAATGACATATCGGCACAAGACGGTGTCCATGGCATTTTGCTATATATCCTCAATCAAGGTTTTTTGGGAAAGGAGCTTAATGATAAAGTCACCAAGGAATATTTGTGGGTGGTGGAGAACCTGGATCAATGGAATAGGTATTTGTCAATTTAATATTTATAATAAAATACTAATTTTTATACGTTTAACTAATATTTTTTTCTAATAATATAGGTTCTCATGGGGGAGTTATTGTTGGGTTTAGAGCATTCTAACACTCCTATGGTGTACATGCAACCCTATAAACCTTGGATCTATGTTTTCTCTATTATACATCCAAATAAGAAGTTTCCAAGGCTTTAATCCTAACTAGCATATTATGAAGCACTTATACTATAAAGTACTAGTTAGATGACATACCTTTTGATGTAGCTTGAAGTCTTCAAACTTTGAGAGCTTAGCCCCAATAGTGTGGAAGCCTCAAGTGGAATCACAAATCACCAAAACACCTTGGAAGACTTTAGAGAATATGGATACTTGGTTCTCTCTAGTGAAATTGGCTAGCCCTTCTTAGTGTACCACACTAGTGCCAATTTCACCAACCAAGGACATCTTTATATAGTGTGGAGGATTAGGGTTAAACCCTAATACCCATGACCTTTCATTTCCTAGGATCCATGGGTTAAACACTCCATGGACTATCCATGAAAGCTTAGCCCAACCTAAATGAACTTGGCCCATTCCATATATATAAGAGTCCATATTTAATTAGTTCCTTTTGATCACTTAATTAATTCTAAATTAATTCTTGATCAATACTAATTAAATAATATGATTCCATAATAATATATTAGAACTTATAATATATTAATATTAATCATAAACATACTATTCTCAAAAGATTATCCATATAAATTGTGTCGGTGAAGTGCAACCCAAATGGACCATGTCGGGTCGGGTCAAGTACATACCAAATATAGTTATGGACTTAGACATTAATCCAACAGTCTCCCACTTGGATAAGTCTAAAACTATTATTTTGTATGACTTCAAACCTAACTGGCAATCGTAGCTCTTAAAGCCGCTGTCGAACTCTGATCTTGTCAACGAACTTGTCCATTAGATAAGGGATCATATATTCCTCCATTCTAGATATCATATGGACTGAGACATGGATTATAATCATTCTCTCTGTCCATTTGTTGTTTCCCGATTTCCGATTTATGACAACTGACTAATTGAACAAATCAAATCAGTCCTGGCCCGGCCGAGCACTTCCATTTGTCATCATCAAATCATCGAGGGGCCCACAGATATCGCTTTTATCCCGAAGGTAAAAGGAATGGATAAACTTCGACTCATATGGCTTGTTCTACTACTTGTTGAATCATACACAAAGGCACGTTTTATAGCACCGAGTTACCGAATGCGTTTTCATGCAATCAATGTACAACCAACTCATAGTAACAACTCATATCTCTAGGTTTGAAGAATATAAGATATTATCGTCTCATGATCACTCGTGATAAAATCCATGAAGTGATTCCAATGAGCGCGGGTTGAATCCAATACTCAGAACTTATGAGCACTCATGAGTGTTGTAGCCCTTTGTCCAACACCTTAGACCTCTACAAGCCAACCCATGACAGTCTTAATTCATATCTACTTCCAACATATGACCGACTGTGGATGGTTTGAATAACTTAGTCATTCCGGAAGAATAACCTAGTTTATTCGGGAAGTCAAAACATGCAAAGTGAAACACAATAATAATTGAATCCAATATGATCTCAGAACTTATGAATATAAATAAAACACCTTTTATTTATCACCATATGATTACACATTATTCATTGTATACTGTTTCAGCTATCAACTTTATTCTTGAATTTAAAACAATAGTTGTCCCATGCTCCAAGCATGTACACTATGTTTTTTTTTCTAAACACTTGTCATGCCACACACCAAGTATGCATACTATGTTTGTCTATGATCTTTACTTTGTGAACTAGATCAATTGAACATAACTTCAATGATTCTCTTTTCACACTCCCAAATCCTTACTGCAAATGCAAGAATTCCAAATTCATGCAATTTACTGAAATCTGTTAGATTCTAAACTTATATGCATTGATCCTCTTGTAATGATTGTGCACAAAGTCAGAAAGACTTGACAACAAACATTACAGAGCATTCCAAAGGAGATCAACTCCTTGGAAACATCCTTCTTGCATTAAGTTTCCTTAATCTTACACAGATTGAAATTTCTAACTTTGAAACATTTCCAGATTCCATTTTGACCATCACTTCTGAACAAGAGTTGTCTCCTTACAGATTATGTCAATATGGTCCTTCCAGAATTATCACTATACTTCTAACTGTCCTTGAGCAACCAATCTTTGGTAAACCTTAGATTGTCCTCGACAATTGTTTAATCCTTTTAGTCATATCCAGTTCTAAACCTTTTCCCTTCTTAATGCCCCAGGCATCTGGAAAATTTTAGAATGGATGAATATAGCACATGTAATCGATCCTATATCCGAAGCATATGGGACACGATTCATGATGTCTCACATAAAGACTAAACCAGTCTTTTGCTATAACATTTCCATTTCTATTTGCCAAGTTATCATAATTCAGATTATGAAAAGGGATGTCGTAATCATAATCGAATTTTAGAACGCAAATAATGGACCCATATACAAAATTTCCTTATGTTGAGCCATTCCAACATGAAATTCATATATATATATATATATATATATATATATATATATATATATATATATATATATATATATATATATATATATATATCCTTGACTAAATGATTAAAACCTCACGATCTAAGCTTATAGATTTGAGATGAAGTATAATTTCCTCTCCCTTAATTATAGCAAAACAACTTTTTCCCAATTGAAACATTTTGTTTTCTATAATTAACATTGCTAACTTGCAATACTTATCATAATTATCATGCTCCCACTAACATGATGATTATTAGCATAACACTTATGCTCCAACTAGCTTTGACATGTACTTAGAAATCAGTTGGACTTCTAGAAATCAATACTTCATTGACTTTCTTACCAAAGTTCAGATTTCTGATGCTAGATTGTTTTGATCAAACTTTATCAAAATCATACACCTTCCCTTAGATAGCACACTTGTGTGTCTAAACAATTATGAAGAGGTATGCCGTAATCATAATGGTTAGACCTTTTGCCACTTCTCACAAGTCCAGGTTAGTGTGCCGGTAAATCACACACGCTCCACTAACGACTTTGAGAATGCAAATATCACAATTGCTATCTAGCTAAAATCTACTTAGTGAAAGTGTTTCCTCACCATCATTTTCATGAATCGGAGAGAAACCTTATGACACTTAGATTTAATGGTGTATGTGTTCTTATCCATGTGAATTATCAAAACCATAGTCACAAGACAAGGATAATGACAAATCCAAACTCATATGGACTGAACTCAATCTTAATTTCTTGCCACCTGGCAGCTCAAGGGCCTGCCATTGCTTCCAAGTTGTTGTGCAACAAATTGAGAATTCTAAGAACTCATATGCAAAGCCAACTTTAACTGGAATGGGCACAAATATGTCACCACGATAGGTTATAAACCTCAAGTCGTGTGCTAGTGAAGAACTTCAGGTTCTATTCTTGATTAGTTCTTGAGACTTTCAAGACCTTTAAGACTCCCACTGTCCTCTTGACATATAAGACTCCCTTATCAGATATTGAAGAGATAGTGCGGATTCTAATCAAGACAAACACTTCACACAATTGGCCTAAGTTGGTCTTTGTTTTATCCAAAACATCACAACTTACCAATTTCAAATGTACAAGAGTAGGAAACTTTTACTCTTACATTTGACAAGTGTTTTTTTAAACCTTCCTTTGAGACATGTCACTCAAGTTACAATCTTGGAGTATGACTCTAAGACTTGTATTGGAACGAAGTATGACTCATCTTCTTGATTTAACCATTTCAACAATTCAAGATCCCTCTTCTTAGTCATAAGCATGCACTAAGATTCCCTTAGAGAAATAATTGTGCTATGGTTTCTTAATCATTAAGATGATCACAAAGCTGATACTAAAGTACTCTCCCATCTTTTCAGATTTGAGAAACTTTTATCCTTCTGCCTAATTTGATTCTTCTTATTCGCTCTGTCATACATTGGAACCTTTTTCCAATGTCTCAGAGTTACACTTAAGCTTGTAAGTATAATCATATTTACTGAGCTTTAGTAAACTATGACGAATAGTTTTATCAATCTTTTGTGGCGGACTTAATCAGTGCACAAGAATGTGTACTCGATCCCTTAGTCCTTTACTTGACTCACACATCCATGTGACCGAGTAATTAGTCTTAATTTTCCAATACTTGAAAGTTCTCATTCATCATGCTATACACCTTGCATGATTCCAAGTCCTGGTCCAATTGAAACTTGGGTGATGAGAATCTTTCCTTATTTGGTAAATCTAGACATTACCACAAATGAAAGAATCAATTTCATATTTCCACTCTTGCTATTAATGGAATCATATAAGCAACAATTTTTCCTCAAATGCTATTGTAAGGATATTTTTAAAATAAATAAAATCAAAATTTTTCTTTTATTTTAAAACTTTGCGGAAAACTTATCCTTACAATCCATATGAAAACTTGTTGTTATCTATTCCTAAGCAATATCTCATAACTCCTAAGAAGTCGCTCAAGAATCCGATCTTCAAACTACGCGATAGAAATCCATCTATGCGATCAGATTCAGCATATTCTTTCTTTAAGTTTCTTCACTTTTCTTTGATTCTTAAAACATCACCATGTGACCCAGTCACATCATGTATCAAGAATCTCAGAATAGGAACTTAGCAGAGTTGGATAGTGGACTTTACCTGAAGTAGAGTCAAACTTATTGACTTTAACATCCTTAGGTAAATCTGGCAGCTTCGCAACCAATGCCCCTTTCTTTGGCAATATAAACATATGGACCCTTTGATAATGGTACACGGGACTATCACAGACTTAGATTTTCTCTTTACCATTTGGTCAACCGAGTTGACTATGGCCGATCCCTTTCCTTTGGGAAGAGAATGCTTTTCTGGATTTCCTGTGTCATTATTGTCAATGTCCATCAAGTTTTAAGGAAGTTGATCTTAACAAATAGATAAGATCATTAAGGGTCTTGCCGTAGTCTGTTTCATAGGTGTCCCAAAGGAACTCACTATGTGACTTAGAAAGTGATTGAACCACCAACTTTCTCAAGACTTTGACACCCAACTCTCCCGGCTTGTCAATATGTGACTACATCTCCAAGATGTGACCACACCTAGACCTTGCCTTGCCAATAGGGCTTGAGTGACCTTAAACTTTTCAAGAACTTATGGGTTAGGGAGAATAATTGGAGGAGGTGAAAGAAGTATGATTTCCATGGGACATCATCTTCATTAGGAAAGCTTGTTTCAAGAGATTTGGGAAGATCATAAATGTCTAAACCAGACATCTTTTGGGAGATATTCAAGATAGTTGATTTAAAGTCCTTAATATGACACCCAGTATGAAATATTAAAGCTAGGATCCAATCAAACTATTTCATAACTTAGAAGAGGTATGCCGTAATCCAAGCTATAAATATTTGAAGGTAGGTGAATGACGATTCACCAATTTCCACCAAGATAAACGAAATGTATTATTAGGTTTTAATTAGTTTTGAAACTCCTAGATCTTTGAGATTCATTGAACTGTTCAATGGCATGTTTCAATCTCGAGTGTGCCCTTCAGGTTTTGTGACTGGGATGCCGAGGATCACAAAACAAGGTGTGAAGTAACCATGCAAATCACTTGGTACCCTTAATAAATTACCCCTCAATCGATGTGCCGGTTAACCACACACGCTCCATCGATACTATGATAAATATTAAGTCACCCTCTACCTACCTTGTTAAGTCCAAGTTAGTGTGCCGGTTAACCACACACGCTCCACTAACGACTTTGACAAAGTGTAAAGTGTAATTTCATGGATTAGCACCTTATTCACATTTTCCTAAGTAACTAAGATTGGGTATTTATAAAAGGTTTAGTTACTTAGTATTTATCATTAATACTTTTAATGAAGGGAGAATTATAGTCCTGTCAAACCCGTTCGGCTAACGACCCTCCACCAGTCAAGCAAGCGGTGGGTGAGAGTGGACACCCATTAAGTTGCCATTTTATAGGCAATAACCTTATACCCACCTTATAGACCGGCTTCGTGAATGAGGCCTACTAACGGTAAGACTGACTTTACTCTTATACATATATATATTATTAACTTATAATATTATAAAGTATAATGGTTGAATTTTAACTTTTAAAATTCTAAGGGCTAACTTGGAATTAAAGTATTCATAAGTGAAACTTTTCAAATTCCAAAACTTGAGGGCAAGTTTTGAAACTATTCAAAACTAATTAATTCCATAACTTATGTGTTTAAAGTAGTTTTAATCCAAAAACTCTTCAAGTTCCATAACTTGAGGACAAGTTATGGAAGACTTTAAACTAATAAAAGAATTAACTTTTCTTTATTTTATAACTTATGGATTTAATTATGGTTACATATTTTATTACTTAATGAAGTGACTCTTGAACCTCCATAACTTAAGGACAAGACTCTTTATCTTTTGTAACCATTGCCAACTTTTATGAGTTTTATGAAACTTAAATGTGACTTTTCAAATAACTTGAGGACAAGTTACAAAAACACATTTTAGAATCAACTCTCAGATTAATTTGGATTGAAAACAACTATTTCACTCAACTTTTCTATTAATCTAAGTAACTCATAAGAACAAGATAATTTAAATCAAACTTTTTCATGTAATTAGTCTAAACCTTAAACTAATACAAAACATGAATCTATTGACAATTATCTTTGAAAATGGATTAGCATGAACATTACCACATCAAAAACAAGTTTATAAGTTCAAAAACAACTTAGGGTAATGTTCCTAGTCCATTTCTAGCCAAAAAAGTCGAATTTATGTTGTCTGGGGGTCCAACTCGTCAAGTGCATGAACCAACTCGGCGAGTTGGATCGGTTTGATCACTTTTTAGGCATGGACTCGCCGAGTCTCCAGATGGACTCGCCGAGTCTGATGTTCAGACAGTAACTATTTCGATTTTTTAAGCAGTTTTACAAGTATAACAAGAAAACAAGCCTAGGCTCTGATACCACTGTTGGGTTTAGGCATTCTAACACTCCTATGGTGTACATGCAACCCTATAAACCTTGGATCTATGTTTTCTCTATTATACATCCAAATAAGAAGTTTCCAAGGCTTTAATCCTAACTAGCATATTATGAAGCACTTATACTATAAAGTACTAGTTAGATGACATACCTTTTGATGTAGCTTGAAGTCTTCAAACTTTGAGAGCTTAGCCCCAATAGTGTGGAAGCCTCAAGTGGAATCACAAATCACCAAAACACCTTGGAAGACTTTAGAGAATATGGATACTTGGTTCTCTCTAGTGAAATTGGCTAGCCCTTCTTAGTGTACCACACTAGTGCCAATTTCACAAACCAAGGACATCTTTATATAGTGTGGAGGATTAGGGTTAAACCCTAATACCCATGACCTTTCATTTCCTAGGATCCATGGGTTAAACACTCCATGGACTATCCATGAAAGCTTAGCCCAACCTAAATGAACTTGGCCCATTCCATATATATAAGAGTCCATATTTAATTAGTTCCTTTTGATCACTTAATTAATTCTAAATTAATTCTTGATCAATACTAATTAAATAATATGATTCCATAATAATATATTAGAACTTATAATATATTAATATTAATCATAAACATATTATTCTCAAAAGATTATCCATATAAATTGTGTCGGTGAAGTGCAACCCAAATGGACCATGCCGGGTCGGGTCAAGTACATACCAAATATAGTTATGGACTTAGACATTAATCCAACAGTTATCTATGGAGTAAAACATACCCTAAATTGTCGAGTATGTTTAAGAAATTTGAGGATCATATGTCTAATCATCCAATAAAAGCGATTGTGTATACACTATCATGTTTTGTTATTCCTTTGAAGGAATATTTGTGGGTGGTGGAGAACCTGGATCAATGGAATAGGTATTTGTCAATTTAATATTTATAATAAAATACTAATTTTTATACATTTAACTAATATTTTTTTCTCTTATAATATAGGTTCTCGTGGGGGAGTTATCTATGGAGTAAAACATACCCTAAATTGTCGGGTATGTTTAAGAAATTTGAGGATCATATGTTCAACCATCCAATAAAAGCGATTGTGTATACACTATCATGTTTTGTTATTCCTTTGAAGGTATATTTAGTAATTAAAAAATATATTTAAAATTTATCGGTTATTTTTTTTTTAAGTTTTAGTTATTGCTAACACTTATAAATTAACATATATTTATTACAAGATATGGATATGGGAGATGTTCCCAGCAATCCGGGGAAATGGTGCGATACGACGCAATTATTTATATCCCCGTATATTGCGCTGGTTTCATATTAGGAGGTTAACTTGGGCAAAAATCTGCGATCTTTTCGATGTTGATCAGGACGAGGCGCATCAACCGAAAAAAAAGATGATTGCCTCAGATGTCGAGGCCTCTACTCCACATTATCTGTCATATATTACTAGTCTGAATTGTAAATCGTCTAAAGTCCCTTCTTCTGTACGCTACAACTTTAGAAATGATGTAAGTAAATTTGTAAAAGCATAATTTTATATAATAAAAATTTTCAAGTATTATTGATATATGAAAAAATTTATGTAGGGGGCATCTTTGTCAAAAACAAGTTGTGGAAACAGCCAATCTTCCAAGTCTATCGAGCGAACTCATACGGTGGAAATTAACAAAAACACCGCGCGAGAAATAATGGCAAAACTTGAATCTGTGGAGGAAGAAATCCGAGGATTGAAAAATAAAGGTGGAACTCGAGACGGTGATGATTTGGAACAATTTTTGAATGACGCTTTTGAGGTATTACTATCAATTTAAATATATATGATGTATTATTTAATTTTTTAACAAAGCTTTTTATTAATTATTTTTTCTTTAAATGTAAGGGAATGAGGATGTGGTATATAGTCCACAAAAATCAAATCGAGTTAACGAGGATAATCATGTTGGTAATCCACCAGAGTATGATTCTAGAAAACAAATCGCGAAGGAGGTTATTTTTTAGTATATTAAACTTTTTATTTTTTCAAAGTATATTAAAAAAATGAATATGTTTTTTTGTAGAAGAAGAAGAAAAAAAAAGAAGGAGGTTGTTGCCAGCGACATTGTGGATGCCGAAAATCATATACCCAGGCCTCCTGTTGGTAAAGAAGGTCGTCCGGTTAGGCAATTGAAACCTTCTCAATATCTTAGTTCTCCTTACATTTCGGTAAGTATGGTAAAAATCATATTTACTATAATTTTATTACTATATGGATAGTTATTGACTATGTATATAATATAGGTTCAAAATGCCCCCCGATATCGTACAGATAGGGTAATACACAACGAACAACCGCCCCCCGTATTTGTCAGCGATCCCTCGGCATTTTTATTGGAGCCGTATGTGAATCCGGGTTGTAATGCTCATGTTCTATACATGGGAAACAAACCGGCTGTTTTTTTTTTGAAACATCGGTTATACAATGAAAAAATGGAAGCAAGGTTTTGGGATCGGCTTTTTTATGCAAGTGACATGGGATTTTTAGATGAAGCGGTATGAAGACATTCCTTTATATTTATAATATAAAAAGTTTATAGGCTACTTATGTTTCAGTTAAGTTTAAATGCAACATGTTGACATATGGGGAAGGCTTTTGAATGAGCGGAGACCGAACAATGCTCGATGGACAATCATGCCATCGTCATTTTTTGGTGCATTTGAGATTTTCCAATGGGCAGGAAGTGCAACGGGAAATCCGTTTGACCCATTGGATGGATGTAAATCTTGGCTGGAAGTTGACCGTGTAAGTAAAGAAATAATATATATTATCAGTGAATTTAATTGTAATTAATTGCAACGGTTGTGTGTTAAAACAGGTTTACTTTCCAATATGCATCAGCCCACATCATTGGGTACTTGGCGAGTTATGGATGGACACGCTGTCATTGAATTTGTACGACAACTTCCGATTATTTGGCTTCGTGAAGATTATTGATTTTGTTTGGTTTGAAGAGCTTATGGTCCGCATTCTAGTGGAAATTGAGTATTGGAACCACATGGGTTTGCCTGTTCAGAAAGCATCCATCACTGTTACGGATGTTACGGACGTACCCCAACAAGAGGGGATGTATGGAGAGTGCGGTGTGTTTATGCTGATGTTCATGGAGCAGCTTGTTTCAGGTCGACCGATTGGTATATTGATGGCACCTGTTGTTGCTGCTACTCAGTTTCGTTATAAGATGTCCATGATATATTATGGATCTTCTATACAACCGATTTTGAGTTAGTCTGAGTTGTATGTTTTTAGTGACATTCAATGTGTACTGTTTGATGACGATTACTTAACAAAATTTCCCTAATTATTAAACTTAAACAAACTATAAAGAGAATAGTACATATTATATAGATTAATCATAATAAACAAGCAAATATAAAGCTTATTACATAGATAAACTCATAAAAAATGCATAAACTTACTACTTGATTAATCAAGAATTATTAAATTCAAACATCTAGAAAATCATTTGGAAATTTTGTTTTTTCTTGAATCACCCGGTCATAATTTTTTTTTGTATGTTTTTGAGAATCTTTTTCATTTTAACCTCTTCTTTCTTGGTGTAGTCAATTGCATCTCGTACCCAAGCCCTTGCAGTTTTTATGTCACGTTCTTTGTCTTGAACCGACCTCATTTTAGACCAAATATCGGCTTGTAATTTATCCAACCGTTTCTTATCTTCTTCAACGCCTTTAATTTCGTTCTTGATCTCTTCTTCTTTTGTTAACATTTGCAATCGCTTCTCTTGTGGCATTAACCACCATTTTTCTTGAAGGTGGACATGATTGTATGTGTATGAGGGTTACAGATTAACCACTAATATATTATTTGTAAATCTCAGACACATACATTTAAGTGTCTATATATAATTGACAATTTAACTACTTTTTATAGGCTTAGACTACTGTCAAATAGGTTTTGACTACTATATTAGGTGTTGCCATATCATACCAAGACATTATTGTAATTTGACTACATTCTTATAGGATTTGACTACTGTGTATTAGCCATTGGCTACTACCTCATGTGTAGTCTTATGGTACAGTGAAGTTTCGACACATCATTGTTATTTGACTACTTTTTTTATTGGTTTTGGCTACTTTCTATTAGTCTTTGACTACTATTTTATTGGAGTGACTATTTTCTATAGGTTTTGACTACTATCTTCTAGTCGTTGACTACTATTTAATGTAATATTTAATGTATATTTCTTATCAATTCAGAAATCAAAGAAACAATACATAAAAATTGTAGTGTGAAAATGACAGAAATATCAGAGGAGATGAAAAGGATCCTGGCAAAATTTAATTGGCCATCTACATCCAACAATAAGCCTCATTTGGAGTCAAATTCCCATAACGTGTCAACCAATCCCCCTCCCCACGTCGATCATCCTATATTAGGGGAGAAGATGGATGAGGAAGTGAAAAAAGTGTTGTTACAAAGAGAAGCTGATGTGGATAAGGCTTTTGAAGATTATCGTTTCCAATGAAACCTTCTAGACAACTACTGGGATGACATTGGTCGTAGAAGGAATTGGATTATAAGAACTAGGGAAGAAATCCAATCTGCCGAGAGTTCGATCCGCTCTAGTGAAAAAAAATTCGAAAGCTAAAGACTGAAATAGAACTTCGTGAGTACTATTTGGAGAAAAAAAAAAGGAAGCCATTGCTATGAAAAAAGAGTATCCTTACGAGTTTCCGATGTGGAAAGAATATGAGTAATATTTTAATAGTTTGCTTGTTTGTTGAAGTGATTTTAAGGTAGAATATATGTCTATGTATGTCTTTTATTTTTGATTTTTAGGTAATATATTTGTATCTTTGCTTTTTATTAGTGGTTGTTCAGCAAATAAAAATCTGTAAGAGTATTTGGTTTACTTATGTTTACTAATCTAATTATGTTAATGTCAAATAATTGTATTTGATTGAGTGTTGTATCGTAAACTAGATACCTATGATGTGTTTTAATGTCAAACAATGTATTTAACAGAATAGGTCGTATTTGTTCTTTTTGGAGTCGCGTGTTTCACTTGTTTCATTATGAAATTGGTCGAGGTTATTACTGGACCAAAAAAGATGTAAAATTAAAAATGTTACAAGTGAAACGACATGTGACGAAATTGTATTTGATATTCCATAAATCATGTTTGTTTTATTTTAATATTCCATGTTAGAACTTCCCTTCCTTAAGTCTAAATTGTATACGAAGAAATAAATATTTGATATTCCATAAATCATGTTTGTTTTATTTTTAAACAACATGTTTTCTACAGTTAAAGAAATCAGAAAAAAAGTAATAGATTACAACTAGTAGAAAACAATATTAAAAGGATAGCATAACAAGTTATCATAGATGGAAACACAAACCATTACAAATAATAACATACATTACATTTTACATTTTACAAATTGCAGACAACTACACCAAAAAAGAAAATCCAACTAAATAGTAATGCTATCTTCAAATGCACTATTTTGCTTTGAAGCTTCTTCTTCGATCGAGCTAAGTTAGAAATTATCATCGAATTACTGTCTTTTGCCTCATCCATCCAACAAATAAACTCAGTCTGTGGTGGTTGATAAATAAATATCAAAAAAATTATGTATATTGTTTAAATATTTGGTAAAAAATTATAATATAAATAATTACAGTACAGCCCAAATACCTCTTTAGGACAAGCGTAAAACAACCGTCTAGGGTTGTTGGTAGTTCTTGAGGTCCTTATAATACCTTGAGCCCCACAATTACAAATTGTCATTTCTTTGGTTTGTGAGAAGTAAATTTGTGTTAGTGTTGATAGGTAAATATATATCGTCAAGGGATTATATACTGACATTCGACTACTATTGTATAGGTATTGACTACTGTCTACTAGCGTTTGACTACTACTTTATGTGTTGTCTTTATCGTACAGTGAAATTCGGACATATGATTGTAACTTGACTACCGTGTTATAGGTGTTGACTACTATCTACTAGCGTTTGAGTACTACTTTATGTGTTGTCTTATCGTACAGTGAAATTCGGACATATTATTGTAATTTGACTACTATGTTATAGGTGTTGACTACTATCTACTAGCGTTTGACTACTACTTTATGTGTTGTCTTATCGTACAGTGAAATTCAGACATATGATTGTAATTTGACTACCGTGTTATAGGTGTTGACTACTATCTACTAGCGTTTGACTACTACTTTATGTGTTTTCTTTTCGTACGGTGAAATTCGGACATATGATTGTAATTTGACTACCATGTTATAGGTGTTGACTATTATCCACTAACATTTGACTACTACTTTATGTGTTATCTTATCGTACAGTGAATTTCGGACATATCATTGTAATTTGACTACCGTGTTATTGGTGTTGACTACTATCTACTAGCGTTTGACTACTACTTATTAGCGTTTGACTACTACTTTCTAGGTGTTGACTACCCCATTATTTTATAGGTATTGATTTAAATCATCCTTATCGTTAAATTTGTGTTTAACTCGTCAACACTAAACATGAGTTTCTCATACAATGACCATGAAGAAAGCTTTACCAACTTGCCTGTTTACCTACACAACATTCAACGAGATTTGTATAAATCCCGATAGTTACACTTACATCAAAACCGATGTTTTGGATTGGTTCTAACTATGTTTTGTCGCTATTCGATGTGTGGTAATGTACTTGCGATTTGTTTATTTTTTGTGCTACAAAGATTTATATTAGTTAAAAAACTATTAATTGTGCTGTAAAAAATATGAAATAGATCAACACATTCTTAGGATGCATGCTTCTAGTCATTTTTATAGGCAATGTTCGAATTCGAGGAGAGTATCTTAACTCAATGTTCATAGCAGTTGCTATGGATGGAAACAACAACACTACGCCAATAGCATTTGGTATTGGGGTGGCAAATAATGTTAACTCTTGCACTTGGTTCCTTATGAGGCTGAAGGATGCTATCGGAGAGGGTAGGGAAGTTGCGTTCATAACAGATATGGACGATACCATTTCTTCCTATGTGGGTCAGGTATTCCCTGATGCCTATCATGGTTATTCGTCTAAGAGTGTGTTGATTTATTGTCGCTTAAGAATCGGTCATAGCAAAAATTTAGACTACATCTTAAAAGTGATACACTACAACATTCAAAAATTGAGAATGAAATCATCTCACTTCGGTGTTTGGCATTGTGAAGAAGAAGATTGCTATGTTTGTTCGGATAACAACCCAATTCCGAAAGGCCCAAATTTTCCACTCCCAGATAACATTCCTGATGACATTTTCCAAGCTATGAAGGCCACCGAAGAAGCCAACAAAAGGGACTCTCAAATTAGTCTCGAATCAACCAACGTGCAAACGAGCTAGCAGATCGAGTAATTGAAAAAGAAAAATGGATTGCTGAAACTACAAAAAAATCAAAGCGGCTAAGAAGTGGATTCGTCTAACAAATGTTTTTAGAATTAGAGGAGATTTTACCGACCGCGAACATAATTTGTATCCGAAATAGATTCCTAATATGTGGAAACCAATTTAATTATGTAATATGTTCTGAGATGCTTCTTTAATAAAAAAACATTTCCATTTTAGAAAACTCTACCTTACAAAAGAATGCACTTTATTTTTTAAAGTTTTATTTATATAAATGCAACACCTACTTTTTTTTAACAAAAACCACACTGACATTATTTGACTACAGTTTTATAGATTTTGACTACTATTTTCTAGCTTGCATAATATATTGTCATTTCGAATAGTAGACTTGTCATTTCGAACAATATTTTTGTGTAAGTTGTATGACAAATTGAATACTAATTGACAGTATTCGACTACTGTTTTACATACTTTGACTACTTTCTAGCCTGGATAATGTATTGTCTTTTCTAAATGACTACTCTAAAAACAAATAATTACCCTTACATTCAATTTGAAATAAAATCCATTTATAGTGGGCACCTAATTCATTGAGACTTACGAATTGGAAAAATGAGTGGATTCAATGAGGTATACAAAAAAAGTTTTTCACACCTACCAATATTCTTTCATAATCTTCAAAGAACTAATCGTAACTCTTTCACAATCATTAAGAAAGATATGAGAGACCGGTTTCAATTTTGTTTTGTCGCATTGGGATGTGTGGTATGTCCATCTCTATACTAAGTTATTCTTTATTTCAATTTCATATTTGCCTAATGTTGGTATCGTTTCTTGCAGATTACTACCTTTCTCACATCCATGATACCAACAATATTTGTTGGTATTGTACCCCTTATTGGGACCAACATAACGACAATGTATGTTGCTGTTGCTTTAGATGGTAATCATGAACCCCTGATCATAGCATTCGCTTTGAGAAGCGTAGACTGTGATGAGGCTTACAATTGAAGAAATACAGCAATTGGTAATTATAAGTTGACTTCTGCAGTGTATCGAAATGCATTCCAAGTTGAGGCGGTTAATCCTATTCCAATCCTTCTGCATGGGAAATTCCAGTTGAAAATACGGTCGTCTTACCACCATTTGAACGTTAGTAATATGTTAACTTATCTTTATTATTAATGTCATGTTTTTTTGTAATTCTAATTTCCTTTCAGTATTATGTTATGTTTATTTTGAGGGTAAAACCAATGAGGTAATGATATCGGATTTGAAATCCGGATATTTTCCGACGAACAACTATGTACAAAGAAGGTAACCAACAAATAAAACATAAAAATAAGCATTTAAAACATACTTTTATGGTAACCTGAAAACGACAACTTATATTATTTTATGTCGTTTTTAACACCACAGACAAATGGAAAAGATATTACAAAGACAGTGGAAAATATATTACAAATAGGACGAGGGTATAATAGTCCAAACATTGAATATTATGTGGAACTGTCAAAATAATCTTGGAAAAATCAGCTCCCATAGATTATGTGATTTGTGTTTATTATGTCTGGTTTTGACCCTTTTTATTACACTCAAAGTTGATATTTGATATGTTTTTTAAGACACAAGTGGAGGGAAAGTCAAAGAAAGAAAACTATGAAACGAATAAAGGGTCAAATTAATATTGTTGAGGATAAATTTGGTAGTATAGTGATTGCTATTTTGGGCAAACTTGACGTTCATTGCTTATATTAATAAAAGTTTCATGTATCTTACCATTTCTACGGTTTCATGTATCATGAACTGAATATTTTCAATGTTGTATATTTATTGAAAGTACATAAAAATTTAACATATTCAAATACATGATGGGTTTTATTTTCAGTTGACTTGCAAATAACTCTTTTTAGATTTGTGTATTCCGTATAACTTTTTGATTGTATATGAATATTAAGGTTTTCAAAACCAAGTTCTTTGTAACTTAGTTATAAATGATTTATGGAGCACATACATAAAATTTATGTTTTTGGCATACGTTTCAGTGTCTTTTTCACTTTGTTTAAAATTAGGTATTCTTTTGATGTGTTATGATATATTGACTGTTGCATTTATGTTTGTAGACTTCTTTCATCATCTTTGAATTTCAATGTTTGTTGAGTTTATATCTCTTTTAGTTTTTGACTAATCCAAGCAAGCATAAATATAATTCTTCTCTATTATTTTAATTTTGATGGCATACATCTCCACTTTGATAATATTCCCTAATTTGAGATGAGTTTTGCAATACTAATTTTAACTTTTGACTTTCATAAAAACGAATTAAACAACATAGTTTGTACTAATATTCATCGCTTGCTATCAACAACAAAAAAACACAAAACCATTTGTGACAAAAAGAAGTAATCGCCTCTAGAAACTAATTTATAAAAAAACTATATGTACCCGTCGTTTGACGCGGGTACACGACTAGTATGTATATATATATATATATATATATATATATATATATATATATATATATATATATATATATATATATATATATATAAGGGGATTAAGATGCTTTAATAAAGTGCGAAACCCCGAAATTAAGGTTTCACTATAGCGGTCCTACTCGTCGAGTTCAGGCTTCCAACTCGTCGAGTAGACTTCAAAATCCGCGTCCAAATCCTTTTCCTACTCGAAGAGTTTGGGGCCTCCAACTCGTCGAGTTCCTGCCTAAAAATGAATAAAATTATAATTTAAAAACATATTAGGAACCCAGTGTTACAATATAGCTTTGGGTCTATAGTGATGGACTTGTATAAGGATGTTCCTCAAGGTGGATCCGAAATGGCTTGTCCTTCCTTTGTTTGAGAATTATCTAAATTATGGGTGAGACTGCCAGTTAGATATTGGTTCGAGGATATGGGAGCCTACATAGTTCAAAAGTTGGGTGCTACTTTTTGCAAGGCAGTTATCTCGTTGAAAGAAAGTCAAGGGCTCAAATAATGGGTTTTTGGTTTATCAGATGGTGGATCATTTGGGACGTCATTATGTTTCCAAATACGGTTTGGAGCATTCGCCAAAGCATTAGTACATTGGGTTGTATAGGGTCTAATATATATATATATATATATATATATATATATATATATATATACATATATTATATAGAGGTAAGTTCAATTGAGAAAAAATAAAAGGTTGATGGTGGATCATTTGGGACGTCATTATGTTTCCAAATACGGTTTGGAGCATTCGCCAAAGCATTAGTACATTGGGTTGTATAGGGTCTAATATATATATATATATATATATATATATATATATATATATATATATATATATATATATATATATATATATTATAGAGGTAAGTTCAATTGAGAAAAAAATAAAAGGTTGAGAATGGGGCAATCATTGTCAGCCAATCATTTTTATATATGTAAAACACATTTAGATTAAGTCATTAAAGACACACTGTTTTTCTGAATCGTTCATTCGTTCTTCATCAAACACCATCTATTATTTATTCATTTGGATCGTTCATCTGTTCTTCATCAACATCATATCTTCTCCATCAACATCATCTGTTCTTCATCAAAAATAAACATCAACGTCACCTGTTCATCTTCAAAAAACATCGACACTTCATAAAACATTAATTGTTCGTCAAAAAATTTTGTTATTTCATCAAAATGTTGTAATTCATCATCAAAAACATTTATTCGTACTATTAAGTGTAAGTCGTGATTCGATCTTGTCCAGTTTCATTGATGTCAAGCAAAATCGATAAACATAATCCATATTTATCGATGTCACATCATTTTGCGATCACCCGTCATCGAAACTTCATCAATCGAACCTTCACCAATATAAAAAAAAAGATAGCAATCGGAAGTGCATCCACATAACCATATATTTGACGATTTTTTTTTAAAAAAAACCGCTTTTCAGGCTTGAAAAACTTCGTTTTTCATAAAATATTTCACAATTTTTTATCTAAACCTACTGATTATTGATCAATTTTGATAGGATTTGATTTGTGTTGTAATTATTGGCTGCAATTGTTAATTTTTTACCATAATTATATAAGTTAATTTATTTGCACGCCAACTGTTTGATGAAATGTATAAACTAAATATATCACGTAATATTCACAAGGGAATATGCCTTTACACGAGAATCAATGCATGTCTTTTAAAAATACAGAGCAACTATGTAATTCATATGTGAATAACATATAAAAATAATTTTCACATGCGAATACATGTAAAATTCACAAATGAATACATGTAATATCCATAAATGATAATGTATTTTTTTCGAAAAAAAAAGATTGTTTTGAGGTCCTAAGCAAGTTTGTAATTCATATATGAATAACATATAAGAATTATATCCGTATTTGAACATATGTAATATTCACAAATGAATATATATGTAATAATCAAATGTGAATATATATATATATATATATATATATATATATATATATATATATATATATATATATATATATATATATATTATTCACAAATGAATAAAACTGTCAATAAAATCGAGGACTACAAAATATATAAAATTAAAGATAAAAAAGTATTTGATAAGAATATATATTTATTCACATACAACTAATCTTTTTAGGTTAATAAAATAATTATATAAGCATATATATTTTTATTAATGTTATATTCATTTGTGAATAAATGATAACTTTTTTTCCGGAAAATTATAAAAATAGAAAAACGTCATTTTGAGGCCCTAAACAGTCCCGACTGGCCGAAAAACACCGTACGTCATGACGAAGCTATGAGTTTTGTAAATCGCACCATTGTACATCAAATATATGAATTTCGTCCAACTCTGTGACTAAACTTCATTGCAGCAAATTGTTTTGATGATGTTACTAAATTTTCATTCCTACTAGTGATGACATCATCATGACATGCTATTTATTTATATATGAATAAAATTTAGAAATCATTACGACATATTTACTGATGATGTTACTTACTTCAATCTCAGTAGTAAAAACATCATTGTAATCTGTTACTTTTATTTATGTGAATAAACTATACATGTTGATTTATTTATTTTGTGAATACAACTGTTATATATAAAAATAAATAATAGACTATAAGAATTGGTTTGTGAATAGTTTTTTTTTGTATATTGTAACAATATTATTTTACATGTAAAATCAACATTATACTAAGACAAACAACATTGTATTGGTTAATGAATATCATTTGCATTTGAATTTAACACGATCCAAATGAAGAATATATTAAATTGTATAACATTTCACGTGAATATAAAAACATATTGTCTTCGACAATGATATCTTCTTAATTACGTCAACCAATTGTCAACCACCGGGATATGAATCAACATTGATTGAAATGTTATTCTTTTATTGAGTTATAACGATACCTGAAAAACATTTGAATACACAAAAAATGTAAAAAATATACTTTTAGTTCATAATAATAGCGATTTATCACATTCTAATTATCAATGGTATATTCACACATGAATGTATAATCATATGTGAATATTATATGATATATGTTGTTTATATTGTATATTTACATGTGATATTACATGGTATATTCACAAATGAATATTACATAGTATATTCACATATGAATATTTTATGGTAGATTCACATGTAAATATTATATGATATATTTACTTGTGAATATTACACATTCTAGTCACATCTAAATATTGCATGGTATATTCTTTCATGAATATTACACAATATATTCACATATGAATAATATATAGTATATGCACTTGTGAATATGATACAGTATATTCATATTTAAATATTAAACGATGCATTCACTTGTGAATATTACATAGTATTTTCACTTGTAAGTATTCACTTATGAATATTAGATGGTATATTCATATGTGAATATTACAAAGTTTATTCACATATGAATATTACATAGGATATTAACATATGAATATTGCAAGGTATATTCACAAATATATATATAATTTTCATATGTGAATATAACATGATAATTTAGTTTATGCATTTCATCAAACATTTTGAGTACATACAAGTAAGCTTTTTAAAAATGCTAAAAAAATGATACTTTGGCTATTTAAAACTTACAAAATAGTAGATTTATATAGAATTATATGAAATTTTTCAAAAAAAAATTGATTTGATGTTTTTCTAACCTTAATTCCGAAGATGTGTATAATGATCGATGTTGAATGAATGATATGAAGTGAAACTGTTGTTGATTATTAATGATGTTGATCTAATGACACTAGAAGTATAATTAATCATAAATGTTGAAGATATGCTCGTATTGAAGCATAATTGAAGGTTGGATTGAAAGAACCAAAAATGGATTTTTTTTTGTCTACTGTTGAATAATGTTGATGAACGTGTTTTTAACGAAGATGGATGATTGATTAACACTGGATGATGTTGATCGAGGATTTAATTGAAGAAATTTGGATGATCGTTGAAGGTTGAAGAAGAAATTTGGATGATGAATGATCGAGTAGTAATGAATTTGAATTGTTATCAAATTATCCACAGTTACGTATCTGTGATTAAAGGATACCATATCATATTTACAAGTTTGCCACCGTGTATTTTATGTTAAGATGCTAATTAAATGATTGGCTGAGAATGATTCTCCTATTCTCAATTTTTTTTCTCAATTGAATCCTCATATATATATATATATATATATATATATATATATATATATATATATATATATATATATATATATATATATATATATATATATATATATATATTAGACAAAACTTCAAAAGTGGTCCCTGTGGTTTCTGAAAATATCAAGTTTAGTTCCTAAGTTCAAAAAACCTCATGGATCGTCCCTGTGGTTTCAAAACTTTTAATGTTTAGTACTTCTGCCTAACTCCGTTAGCTTTCTACCGTTAAGCGGGGGGGGGCATTTTCGTCATTTCAATACCCAGAGACCATTTATGAGGTTTTCTCTATTTAAAAAAAAGAAAAAAATATAATTATTTAATTAAAGGGCCCCACCCTCTCCCTCTCTCTCTCTCTCATACACACGATCATCTTCTTCGTAAAAAAAAACCCAGATACATTTCACACCAACAAACACACTTTGAACAAAATTGGAATCTCGATAAAGGCACATAATCTTTTACGATTCCATCCTTATCAGTCAAGGTTTGATGTAGGCTTTCTCCAAGCAACTTGGTAGCAGTCACAAATCCTTCTTTTCCTGTTAAAAGCTTTGCTTTCTTCATAGCCAAACAATACGTGACATATCGGTGGATCCAAACGTGCCCTGCAATCAATGGTGAAACCAAATACTTCCAGTTCATCGTTTCGTGATTCGGCGACGCAACTCTAGACATAACCACATGCAACAGTAAAAGATGATACATATGCTAACGTTGGTAGTTGGTTTGAAACCAATTCCTTCAACTGATTGACGACAACTCATTTCAAGATAAACGTGGCTCGAACTTTATCAGTTGGCCCAGAAAGACTTGCAGGTTGATACTCATATATATATATATATATATATATATATATATATATATATATATATATATATATATATATATATATATATATATGTTTGGGTGGCAATAGTTTTGGTAGAGACCATGGTGAAGTTAGGACAATTTCAAGGTGTTTGTTTTAGTGACTCGAGAAGTTTGGTTGGATATGCATCAACTATCCAAATTTGTTTTGGTTTTGGTATAAAAGTTTGACTTTTCAATTTTGAATTGTTGGAATTTGTTTTAATGTCAAGGTGGAGATTGTAGTGCAATGTGGCATTGAAATTATGATTAGGCTCTAATGTGTCAATGAGGCTATAACATATGGATTATTGTTGTAAATATAGAGGATATAACTCAATGAGTTTTAACGCATTTAGATACATGTGAAGAAGAATTCGGTTTACTTCTTGTTCTCTATTCTATGCATATAGAAACACAAGAACAATTTATTTCTTTGATCATTCTTTGTTAATTCTTATACACTTGTTTTTAATTACTGTTTAAATATGGGGTGGTTTTTTTGGATCGAATGGTGCTATTAAATTGAAGTTATTGGCTACATTTTAAAGGTATAATTGATCAAGTGGTGACAACATTTGTCGAGTGACGGTCCAGAGAATGCTTTTAAGTGGAATTCTTTGATCTAGAAAAAAGAAAGAAGATTTGTATAATTTCAAATTGGGAGATTTTTTTTGGAAGAGTTATGTGCAAACTTTTAGTAATCTAGGTAACATAATAGTTGAATTTCGTTTCCATTTTGGTTAAACTGTCATTGTTTTGGTGATTTGAAGTGCAAATAGGGTCTCTCCACAACTGAAATTTGTGTTAGATTGGAGTTTCCAAATACGCATGGCAAGCTTTTGATAAAAATACTCAATTAAAGATGCCTAATGTGTTCTTTCGGTTCAAGAAGATGGTTTTGTGAACGACTTCAAAGGGGTTGAATAAGGGGTTAAAGGGTTTCAATTGGTTGTCGATCCATTTGATTTTCACATGTGTTTTCCATCAAGGAAATAGTGTTTCGATTCATTTAATGGGGAATGGTTTTCTTGGATTAATCAAAGTGTCAATTACAGATGATTTGGTATTGCTCAATTGAAGTTTACTTGGAGTGTTGTCCAAGCCTTGGTGTGTTCTCCAAGTTATTCTAGAACTCCTTGAGTTATAAGGAAATTCTAGTTTGATAGGAATCCTAATTGTTTAGTATATATAGATGTTAGGTTCCTGTATTTGTCATCGATTGAAGTTTTTGAGTAATATTTCTTCAATAAACAAACCTGCGAGTTTATGCAGTAAATGCTTTCTGTTTACCTTTAATTGGTATCAGACGGGATAGAAGAAACTGTGAATTTCTGCTGTGGTGAACACCATCTGAGAATTCTTTTGCTTGAGTTTGTTGTCTTCGTGAACCTGCAACACCAGGAAATTTACAACAGGAGAAAAGGAGTTCTTCCTGTTATTTTATTAATGTGTAGTTCTAGCTGTGTGGATCCTGTGACAGAAGAAGAGTCTTGTTCCCTGTTCAAAAATCACAAATTGCAAAAGTAATAACCTGCGACGGAGAGAAAGAACCGGTGCGAAGAAACGTTTGCAGAAATCCAAAATCAGTAAACCGATCGTGAACGGTTTGGCAATCCAGCCAACCTACACACGAAGTGAGGAAGACACGTGAACCTGCGAAGTTGTCCTGCCCTCTTGGTGTAAAGTCGTTTAGTCGCTCGCCCCTTCCTGTTTTGAGATCGAAGACCTTGAATTGGAAGACACGTGAACGGTTTGATTTTGCTTTGGGCCCTTGTTAAGATCTGAAACTTCCATTGCCTTCTGTTGCAACCCAAGATCGTAACTTTAAAGCTCTTGTTGGGTGAATTTGTTCTTTTACTTTGGGCTTTTGTTGTATAGGCCCAAATCAACTCTTAGAATTTGATTAAGAATCTAAACATTGAACCGCGATGTCGGGAGGAGAATCGTCCCAACCACCGGTTAAGGAACACATATCGTTCACATTCCAATGTCCGACTTTGACATTGACGAACTACACAATTTGGAGGATGCGCATGGAGGTGCTACTCGGGATTCATGGCGTTTGGGATGTGATCGATCCCGGACTAGATGACGTGAAGAAAAACAACATCGTGAAAAGATTGCTGTTTCAATCGATTCTGGAGGATTTAATCCTTCAAATTGGTAATTTGAAAACCGGAAGAGAGATGTGGGAAGCAATTAAAACTCGTAACCTAGGAGCTGATCGTGTGAAGGAAGCCCGACTCCAAACTCTAATCACGAAATTTGAAAATCTAAAGATGAGCGATAATAGTACAATAGACGAGTTCGCTGCAAAGTTATCCTGAATTGCCTCAAAATCTGCTTCACTAGGAGAGGTCATGACCGAACAGAAGCTTGCGAAGAAGTTTCTTACGAGCCTCCCTAGACGATTTGTCCACATTGTTGCAGCCCTTGAACAAGTTTTGGACCTTAAAACGATTGGATTTGAAGACGTGGTTGGCGCTTAAACGCTTATGAAGAAAGAATTAAGGGTGAAGACAAAGTAATCAATTCTCAAAATAAATTACTTTATTCCAAAACTGAATCGTCCAACAGAAACACCGATTCATCAAGAGGTAGAGGTCGGGGTTCAAATAACCGAGGAAGAGGACGTGGTGGTGGACGTGGCGGTGGACGTGGTCGGGGTAACACCAAAAATCACAATCACCCGGAATCCTCTAAAAATCGTGACGATCAAAAGCAAAAAGGAAAACAACGCGAGAAAAGAGATCTCTCAAATATTCAATGTTATCGGTGTGACAAATTTGGCCACTTTGCTTCAAGATGCCCGGACCGAATAAAAAATCATGAGGCTAACCTAAATCAGACACACGAAGGAGATACATATCATGAAGAAGGGACGTTCTTTATGATGAATACAATTCAAGAAACAGTGTTCTTGAATGAAGATAAATACATCCCTCCAAAAGTCGAAGCAAATGCCGATGAAGACAGAATTTGGTACTTAGATACTGGTGCGAGTAACCACATGACCAGAAACTACACTTATTTTTCTGAATTAAATAAAAACATAACGGGCAAAGTGAGATTTGGAGATGGATCATGTGTTAGCATTAAAGGAAAAGGCTCAATTTTGTTCGAAGGGAAAAGTGGTGAGCAAAAATTAATGAAAGATATTTATTATATCCCATCACTTCGTAGCAATGTTATTAGCCTTGGGTAATCTACAATAGCCGGTTGTGATATTCGGATGCGAGGTGATTTCCTAACCATGCGAGATGGAGACGGAAGATTACTAATGAAAGTCCCGAGAAGTGCAAACCGACTCTACAAAATAAAGTTAAAAGTTGGAAAACCACATTGCTTACAAGCCAAGTTTAACGATGAAGCTTGGTTATGGCACGCGCGACTTGGCCACATTAATTTTGGCGCGATAAACTTGATGCACAAGCTAGCTAAAGGGGTACCGACAATCCAACATCAATACCAACTTTGTGAATCTTGCATGTTTGGAAAACAAACAAAGCAGTCGTTTGCAAAGAAAACTAATTATAGAGCTACAGATATTCTCGAGATGGTGCATGGAGATATTTGTGGACCGGTTGATCCCCCCACCCAAGCGGGTAATATTTATATTCTAGTTCTTATTGATGATTATTCTAGATATATGTGGTCTTTTCTTTTGAAGCACAAAAGTGATGCATCCAGAATTATTAAAAGATTCAAGATATCAATTGAAAAACGAACTGGTAAAGAGATCAAGACTTTCCATATAGATAGAGGTTGAGAATTCACATCAACCGAGTTGAACCGTTTTTGTGATGAAGAAGGGATTTCACGTATGTTGACGGCTCCTTATGCACCTCAACAAAATGGTATAGTCGAACGGAGAAATCGGACGCTACTCGAGATGACACGGTGCCTAATGAAAGCAAAAGATATTCCAAATCACTTTTGGGGCGAAGCGGTACGACATGCAACGTTTATCATAAATCGTACACCTGCTCGAGCATTGATAGGTGCTACACCATTCGAGAAATTTTATGGTGAAAAACCAAATCTTGAAGACTTGAAAGTATTTGGTTGTGTTGCATATGAAAGAGTAGTCTCAAAACACTTGAAGAAGCTTGTTGATAGGTCACAACCGTTGGTATATTTTGGAAAGGAACACAATTCGGGAGGATTTCGGTTATATAACCCGCGAGAAAATAAAATTATTATTAGTGCCCATGTAATTTGTGATGAAAATAAGACATGACAATGGAATAGTGAGCCCAAAAATCAAGATGGAAATGGACCGGGTATATTTACGGTCTTGTGGAGTAATGGTCAAGCAACCCAAGATAATGGTGGTTCGAGCCCAACTTCAACAGAAACCGAACAGTTTACTGATCTGGCTCAAACCGCCCAAACCAATGACACTTATAGTGATGATAGCAGCCTATCACAACCTGTTGATGATCAAAATAATGATGCAAGTTTTGTCCCACTTCGGTGGTCCACTCGAACTTCAGTGTTGCCAAGAAGATTAAATGACTATGAGCTAGATGTGGATCATTTAATGTTGTCATTCGATGAAGAACCGAAGAACTTTAAGGAAGCCAAAGTGAACAAGAATTGGCTCGATGCAATGAAGGCCGAAATTGACTCCATCGAGAAAAATAATACCTGGAAATTAGTTCCTCCGCTAAAGATGTTAAGCCTATCGGGTTAAGATGGTTGTACAAAATTAAAAGAAATATGGATGGAGCGATTACAAGGTACAAAGCGCGTCTAGTAGCAAAAGGCTATGTACAAGAGCAAGGCATTGATTTTGATGAAGTATTCGCGCCAGTAGCTCGACTCGAGACAATAAGATTATTAATTGCTCTCGCGGCCGGGAACGGATGGAAGATTCATCACTTAGATGTAAAACTGCATTTTTATATGGAGATTTAAAGGAAGAATTGTATGTGTGCCAACCATAAGGTTTCGTGAAGCAAGGTGAAGAAACAAAGTCTACAAATTGGCAAAAGCGTTATACGGTCTTCGACAATCTCCACGTGCATGGAATTTGAAGCTTAATAACACGTTGAAGAATATGGGTTTTAAACGGTGCATGCAAGAAAATGCGGTTTATAGAAAGGTTGCAAATGGAGAGTACATAATAGTTACAGTTTATGTAGATGATTTGTTCGTAACGGGAACAAGCTTAGAGTTTATAAACCAATTTAAGAGACTAATGGCATTACAGTTTGAAATGTCAGACCTTGGTGAACTAACTTGCTACTTGGGTATTGAAGTATTGCAAGAAAATGGTTGTGTAAAGGTGAAGCAAGAGAGTTATGCTATGAAGATTCTAAAAGAGGCAGGCATGCAAGAGTGTAATGCAACTCAATGTCCGATGGAGCCAGGACTAAAGTTGTCAAAAGCTGAAGATGAACCAGAAGTTGAAGCTACCTATTATCGAAAAATAGTAGGTTGCTTACGATATCTCTTACATACTCGTCCAGATTTATCATATTCGGTTGGAGTAGTTAGCCGTTATATGCAAAGCCCAAGAGAATCTCATGCACGAGCTATTAAGCAAATTCTTCGTTACTTGCGTGGTACTCCATCTTTTGGGATTGTATACAAACGAAGTAAAAATATGAGCTTAATAGGTTACAGTGATAGTAGTCACAATGTGGATATTGATGATGGCAGAAGTACAACAGGGCATGTATTCTACCTTTGTGACTCACCTATCACTTGGTGCTCCTAAAAGCAAGATATAGTAGCGTTGTCATCATGTGAAGCAGAGTTCATGGAAGCTACTGCAGCTGCGTGTCAGGCGGTTTGGTTAAGGGAGTTATTGGCTGAGCTGACAGGAATGAAGAAATAGAAGGTGCTGATTCGCATAGACAACAAATCAGCAATAACATTGTCAAAGAATCCTGTCTTTCATGGAAGAAGCAAGCACATTCACACTCGATTCCACTTCATTCGAAAGCATTTACTGCATAAACTCGCAGTAAGTGCTTTCTGTTCACCTTTAAATACGACCTCTTGAATTCACTTAATAACTTGCTGTTGGTTGTAAGAAAATAACTTTAAAATTATGGAAACACTAAAATTGAAGATAAATAGTCATAAAATCGTAACTAAAAAGAAAAAGAAAAGCATAAAATTGTCCAAGCTTCTGGTGAGCCTCCTTGTAACAACATCAATCTTTTTTATTCCATTTTTGAGACAGCTAAAATAAAAATTAAAAAATAAATAAATAAAAAAAAACCTTACAGGTTCAAAACAACTCAAATGAAAGAGAATTCATCAAACACGTAGCGAACATGTTCTATCAACCTGTAATAAAACCATAAACCACTTACTAAACCATTGCAAATTAATAGAATTCAAAAGATTTATTTGTAATAGTCATAAGCCCTTTTTTGGTTAAATCAAGAATTGATCAAACATAAAAGATTACCAACTTATACAATTACACCATCAACATCAACAATTAAAGTCCTTGCAAACAATGCTGAATAATGACCAGTAGTCGGGTCAGACTGATTTCATGTCAGTAACATCCATCTCCTATTTTCTGTTTCATGTGATTGTTTTCTTTTGTTTGTAAATCTTGGTCTATAGTTTCCTTTTGTTTCTCATTTGAGTGTCTTCCTGTTCTTGGGTTTATTAGGATGCATACCAGATGTTCATTTTTTCCCTCATGTTTCTTAACCGGTTGATCTGGGAAAAAGAGGCTTCCTAAAGTTTAGCTTGAGGGTACAACTTCGCAAAAGAAACTTAAACATGAAACAATGAAGACAAACCTGTCATGCATTAAGAATCTTGCGTCCAAGAGCTTTGTTTTCATCGTTTCATGTTTAAACATCGATCTTCCAAGAGATTTGTTTTCATAGTCAATGCAAATATTTGAATCCACGAAATATATATCTGGATAAGAATTCACTTTCCCTTCGTAAGAAGATGAATCACAGAGTTTTGATTTACAACAACAAACTTGAATTTGTAGAAATGCCTCTCATTTCGTTCCTATAAGTGACAAAAAGAATGAGTACTATTTGGAAGAAACAGAAAATAGGATGAATGATATGAACTTGTGAAAAATGATTACACTAAGTCAAAGGAAAAGTCGATAAAGTTTCAGGGGGTGTTTGACTTATCTTTTTGAGGGCCAAAAGTTCTTTTTGAAAAGATAGAATGCAAAAGATGTTTGGAAAAAACATTTTAAAAGCTACTTTTGGATTTTTTGATATAAGGAAAAGTGAATTTTTGGAAAAGTCAGGAAATCCTGACTTTTTGTAACTTTTTCCAAAAGGACTTTTGCCTCCCAAAAAGATTGCCAAAAGGACTTTTGCCTCCCAAAAAGATAAGCTAAACACCCCCTCAGTCAAAGGTACTTACCTGCAAATCGCTAATTATGACCATTTAGTCGGAAATCGCAGATCGACGGTGGTATACATGTCGAACCCAATAATGGTCTGAGTAATTGATGATGTCGAACCCTCAATCAAACAAGTTGAGGCATCATTAAGAAAGACCTAGTAATTGAAGACGGAGAAAAAACATAAAATTACCCAATATTCCATAGTTGAACAACAAATCGATTTAGAAAAAAATGAGGAAACGATGAAATAATGGTCACCTAAAGTCGAATTCCAACTTTCTCTTTCTCTTTCTCTTTCTCCCACTGTATTGTTCGTGTTTCTCTTGTTGTCAGCATTTTGCGTATGCTGATTCTTGGTGACCGGCAGAGGAGGTGACATCGAGGGTGGATGAGCGGTTGGTTTTGATCGGAGTTGACAGTAGCGTTAGAGGACAGTGAGTACATATATTAAACTGAAACCAAGCGAGTAGCATCAGGGCAAGTATGGAACCGAGAAGTTTGTTTCACCGTAATCAGTATCGCCATGATTTTGGGGGTAGAAGAGGAGTGGCGAAGGGTGAAGAAAGCTTTGTAGAGGTTATGGGGAACGAAGAGGGAGAAAGAAAATTGTTTTATCCTTGTTTAAAAGTGATTAACACGGTGGAAAAGGTGTATATATCTAATTGGAAGCGGGGGAGGTGGAGCAGATGAGGATGAAAAAGGAGAGAATCATATGGCGGACATGCAACCAATCATGGCAATTGAGAAGAGATGAGGCCGGAGGAACAGATCCCACCCAGCGAAACGGATCTACCTGGGTGTCTATAAAACGGAAACCATATTTAGTGTCCATAAAACTGTTTTTACTGTTCCTAAGGAAGAACCATGACTATTAATAAAATATATAAATAGTACTTTTTAGTGAAGGCCGTCCTTTATCTTTTGCAATTTTACTAAATTGCCACCAATATTTAAAAAGAAAAAAAAAACCATAATATCATCAACCAATTACCAACGAAAATCGGTAAACCGTCGATGTATTGTAACGGAATACCAACAAAAATGTTTATGGCGCCGTTAATTAAACCGTTAAAAATCAGACACTAGAATCCTCATAATCAAGTTTTCTTAATTCTTTGTGTTTCGTTGCTATTAGCGACGGATTTTCCGTCAGTAAAGTTTGGTCGCTAATACCTTGTTTTCTAGTAGTGGGATGTGCCAAATACAAATAAGCATTCCAAAACAATAGACAAAATGAGAAAAAATTTATTGATTTCAGAGAAAAGAAAGATTACAAAAACGAAATGAAAATTGACTTGTCTTTAATCATAGGATTATTGACACACACACACACAACTTCAATATTCAATATTGAAGGTCGAACAATGTCCAACTGTTATTGAAAAATTCAAACAAAAGTGCATAAATTTTTTATTGAAATTCTCCACCATGAGAAAATGTTATTCAAGCATATCGGGCAAGGATTGGGAAACATATATTTTCCAACTGATTCAATTTCTTCGTATACTCATCAACCTCAGTAAGCTTCATTCCATGAAGAATTTGGCGGCGTACATCCTCTATCGCTTTTTCCATTTTTTCAATGTCTTCGCTTTTGATTTTGCTTCTTATGCTTTTGATTTTGTTCTTCAATTTGTAAATGTAATCCTCCAAATCGCTACGTGCAGAAGTCTTTTCCTTGAACTCCTCGTCCTCTATTTTGTACCTTTGTGCATCTACCACCATTTTTTTGATGTCTGCCTTTGAAAGCCTCTGCTTGTCATGGCCAATTCTTACCTTCTTTGTAAGGCCAGTGGTTACTTCCTCCCCCGAGCAGTTTAAAATACCATTTTCATCGATATCAAATACCACTTTTACCTGTGATGTACCCTTCGGAGCAACATGGACTGCAACTGTGAATTCTCTTAACCAGTTATTGTCTATAGCCCTAGGTCTCTGACCTAGATATGCTAGTTCATTATAAACAGAGCTCTGATACCAACCTGTCACACCCCCGAACCAGACGGCGGAAACGTCCGAGGGCTGTTGTGACTCAATTGAATACAATCACAGTGAATATACATGAAACATAACATCATTCATCACCATGCATTGAAATAGTACAACTGGTAGTGTTTACATTTAGTACATTGTTTCATAACATTACATTCCTAAAAGGTAGATTGTTCGATATTAGTTAGACAAACAACAAGACATCACTGAGTACATTTTTCCCTTCGATTTACCTGTTACCTGAGAATACAAGTATTTTGAAAAACGTCAACATATGAAATGTTGGTGAGTTCATAAGTAATGTTTGAAATATAATGTTTTGTATTGTTTTGAAAACCACCAGAAAATCCGATATTTTCTGAAAAGAGTATCGTGTAAAAAGTGTGAAGATCCGTAAGTATGCTTGTTTGTTTCTATAAATGTAAAAAAAAGTTGTTAGACCTGGTATGCATCTTGTATGTGTATGAATTGAAAACCCTAGGAAAACCCGATGTTTTCCTAATACTTTGAATTACGCGTTTTATATTTTGTTATACTGTTGTGACGTGTGTTCGATAATTCCAGGTGACATTGGATTAATTATGGGTTGTGATTTGTTATAAACACGCATTAATGAAAACGACTAGTTTACAACTATACAAACGATCCCTTAGGCGTCGTCTGTATTATTCACTTAATCCAACCACCCTAACTTCTCATAGCCCCATAACCGAGGAGAAAAGAGGGTGCGAAGCCCCCACTATTTCCATAAGTCGTTCAAGGCTATCGTGAATGCGAAAGGCCCTTGGCCCGAATCGCATTGGTGAATTCTCGACTTTGCTAGCAGTACCAAAAGACCCTTGGGGTCCAACAGCACAAAAGCCAGTGAAAGTCCTTTTACATGGATTTAGGTCATATAAGACCCAACAACATGTAAGCGAGTTTCCTTTGGGCCTAAAGATCATGTCATTGGGCTAGCTAGGCCCAACAAACACGATTTGAAACTTTCGGGCCCAAAGATGGTGTATCGACGTCTGGTGAATTCCCGCGTGTGTATTGACTTCCCGTAATTTCAGCGAGTGTATTGTAGTATCGTCGTGTATAGATTTTTGATTCATTATTGATTCGAGACCGAATCAATTCGTTTGGTGAATTCTCGACTTTGCTAGCAGTACCAAAGGACCCTTGGGGCCCAACAGCACAAAAGCCAGTGAAAGTCCTTTTACATGGAATTAGGTCATATAAGACCCAACAACATGTAAGCGAGTTTCCTTCGGGCCTAAAGATCATGTCATTGGGCTAGCTAGGCCCAACAAGCACGATTTGAAACTTTCGGGCCCAAAGATGGTGTATCGACGTCTGGTGTATTCCCACGTGTGTATTGACTTCCTGAAATTTCCGCGTGTGTATTGAATTCCCGTAAATTCAGCGTGTGTATTGTAGTATCGTCGTGTATAGATTTTTGATTCATTATTGATTCGAGACCGAATCAATTCATTTGGTAATGATTTTTGGTGTTGAAGGTGTATTATGTTTCGTCAGTAGTCGTGGTACTAGTATTTCATCATGACAGATTTATTGTTTAAAACATTGAAATTTTACTTTTGCAGCCCCTTTCTTTTGAATAAATTTACACTTTTAGCCCTTTTTTATAATAGAATTTCCATTTTAGTCCTTAAACCATTTTTCTTGACACTTTAGTATCAAAACTTGTTGAAAAGGTATTTTTCAGCTCAAATTTATTTGAAAAACAGTTTTAGTCCCTCATAATGAATTTTTCTCGGCTGAAACCCTTATTTTCGCAATTTTTACACTTTTGGCCCAAAGTAGAAAATTTTTGCATCTTTGGTCCCTTTTAAATATGAAAATCATTTTTAACCCTTGAAATGGACTTGGAGCACTAGTAGTCCCCTGTTTTACAGAAAAATACAGTTTCAGCCCCTCTAATTTGAAAATCTCGCAAAGTGGGCTTTATTGGGCCGAAAAATTCATTTTTGGCCCATTATGCTTAAAAATTTCACATTTAATCCTTCAAAGAGAATATTTCTAGAAAAATACATTGTTGAAACTGTTTTGACTCATTTCATCCATCAAATTTTGTATTTTGTCATTTTGGGCCCTTTAACCTTATATTTTTAACATTTTGAGTCTAAAAATGGGATTTTTAGCCCAAGGAGTTCATATTAACCAACATGGTTATTTTTATAGAAATGATTTGTGTGTAATAATAAGTTTAATACTTGTTTCATACATCCTAATGCAAATCTCGATTTTAAGGACTTTTTGACTAGTTTCAACACCATAATCACATAAGAACATGCAAATAAACATAGAAATCATACAAAGCATACATATACTCATAGATCTACACATTTGCTTGTATTCCCCCCCCTGCCCACAAAACTTATAAAAACCGAAAAATAGGGGGTATGAAGCTCACCTTTGGGTGTGGTTTCGGCTTTTGGAAGAAAGTGAGAAGAAAATTTGGCCTTAGTACCTCTCCTTGGAAGATCTCGAACTTAGAGGGTTTCTAGGAGAGTGATCAAGATTTTTACATGGATTAGAAGGAGATTTTGATAAAACAAAATACCTAGATCATAGATCCAAACTTGATCTTACCTTAGGTGAAGAATTTGTGGAGATATCTTCTTGAAAGCTCCTTAGATCTCGAAATTATGGAGGAGAAATGAGAGAGTTTCTTGAGAGAAAAATGGGTGAAATGTGTGTGTGTGTGTGTGCTTGAAAATGGCCGAGAGCAAGAGAGAGAGGGAGAAGAAAAGAAGTGCTTGCATGGGAAGATGAGATTGCATGGATGTTTGAAGTGCAAAAGCTTAGATATCCACTATATAAAAATGAGGTGGCAAGTAAAGTCAACCCTTCTTCTTGGGCTTGCCTTGGGCCGAGAATGGAGAGGGAAAAAAGATTTTTGGGCTTTATTGCCCCTAAGCCCATGCTAGAGTTAGGTTGAATGATTGTTGGCCCTATAAAATATAAGTGTGATTTTTTTATACTTTGTTGGGCTAGTTTAAGTTAATTATGGTTCCTAATGGTTCATAATATTTAATTCATTTCATTCTAGGCCCAATGTGGCCCAAAATGTTGGAATAAATGAAAGTGGGTCCAATTAGAGCCCATTTAAGGTTCTAAGCTCAAGATAGCCAAGTTGGAAGCTTATTGGCCCCTTGGGCCCAATAAGGAAGTCCTAGTCCAAAATGGACATACACAAGAACTTCTAGGGTTTCCAATTACTTATTGACTATTTGAAATGCTTGTATGGTGTACTTGATTGAAAATTTGTTTCCATGAAGTAAGTATCTTACATGCTCTTAATTTTTTGATTCAACATTTTACTTGAGGGTTGTGATTACAAGACACAAAATTTTTAGTTGTGATATTTACCTACCTTCAAATATTTTGCAACTAGATTACGACATCCCTTTTCTAGGTTGTAGAATATTGTGTTGGATCCTAGCCTTAATAACTCATTTGGGTGTCTTATTAAGGATTCAATCAACTTAACTTGAATTTTTCTCCCGTTTTGTAGATGTCTGACTCTAACCGTGGTATTCCCGAATCCCAAGGAAAAAGTGTTCCTAATGAAAGTGAAAGCTTGATTCAAAGCGAGAGATCAATGTGGACTAGCTTGATTTCACTTCCTCCTCTTCCTCCCGTTGTTCTCCCTAACCCAGATGATCGAAGATTTGAAAAGTTCAAGATCACCGAATCCCTATTGGCAATGGAACATCAAGATGGTAAACCCGTGTGTGCTCAAATCCTAGGGATGAAATCACACATTGATAGGTTGATTATGTTGGGTGCGTCTATCTCCAATAAGTTGGTTGTGAACTGGGTTCTTCAGTCACTCCCTGAATCATATGATGAGTTCATAAGAGAGTATTATATGATGAAGGTTGACGCAACCCTCATTGACTTGACTTACATGCTTATTGCTGCTAAATCAGAAATGATTTGGCGAAATAATGGAGCATATTTGTCTGATAATTCAACCAACCATGCTTCCGTGAACACTCTAGGAGAACCCACATGTTCCTACTGCCAAGGAAAAGGGAAATGGATACGAAACTGCCCGAAGGACCTGAAGAATCTAAGAGATGGGAGAGTCGATAAGTATGACTCTACTTCAGGTATAAAATCCACTATCTGACTCCATTTAAATTCCTATTCTTTATTCATAATGTGATAAGATTACATTTGCATGTTTTTGCAGGATTAGAGAAAAGAGAGGAAGTTTAATGGAAGAGCAAGATGAGTCTGATCACGAAGAAATGGATTTCGATTGCATGAATTCGAAGATCAAATTTTGAGCTTAGGAAGTTATGATAGATTTGTTAGGAGTATATGATTACATAGTTTTTATTTGATTTTTTGCATTGTGAGGACATGTTTTCCGCCGTTTTTTTTAACGAATAAAATAAATTTTGGTTTTTATCTTATTTGTTTATCCTTGCAATGAAATATATGAAAAATTGATGTTTGTATACTTCTATTATTAGCAAAATGGATTTGATTCTTAATTATGTTATTTGTGGAAATGTAAAAAGTTTACCAAATAGGGAGAATTTCTCATCGCCCAAGTTTCAATTGGACAAAACTTGGAATCATGCAATGTGTAAACTTTCACATTTGGGAAACTTAGACTAATTCTTTGACAAAGTGTCAATTGAAGGACTAGGAGATCAAGTACACTAGGTTGTGCGTTGATCAAGTCCACCACAAGAGTGACAAAGATATTCGTCATGATTTACTAAAGCTTAGTAAATATGATTATACTTAGAAGATTAAGTGTAATTCTGAGCTGATTGAAAAAGTTTCAATGAATAGTAGAACGAAGAAAGAAGAATCAAGTAGGCAGAAAGATAAAAGTTTCTTTATTCTAAGAAGAAGGGAGAGTACCTTTTATTGTGTTTTATGATAATTCTTAATGATTAAGAACCATGTCTCAATTGATCCTCTAAGTGAGTCTTAGTGCAATTGCATGTCTAAGAAGAGGAATCGAGAATTGTAGAAATGGTTAAATCAAGAAGTCAATCATACTTCGTTCCAATATCAAGTCTTAGAGTCAAGATTGTGACATTGAGTGAAAAGTTTTAAGTAGGTTTATAACACTCATCAAATGTGGAACTTGGAAAGTTTTCTTATTCTTACACATTTGAAATTGGTAAGTTGTTCTGTCTTGGGTAAGACAAAGACCAACTAGGACCAATTATGTGAAGTGTTTTGTCTTGATAAGAACTACACTAACTCTTGAGTATTTGCTTTGTCAAGAAATGTTTCTTGACAAGAGAATCTTATATGTCAAGGAATCAGTGGGAGTCTAAATGGTCTTGAAACGTTTCAAGAACAAATCAAGAATAAACCTTATCGATCATCACTAGCACACGACTTGAGGTTTACAACCTATCGTGCTGACATTATTTTGTTTCTGTGCCATTCCAGTTGAATTAATTGTGTATGTGAGTTCTATGAGTTCTCATTTGAATGCATACTAAAGCCTTAGTCGATGGAAAGTACATTGATATGTAAGGAAAAGTTACTAAACTACTTGCAAGACATGGTGGGCACTCGTGTTACCATAGGGCAAGAAATCAAGATTAAGAAAGTTCAGTTCATATGAGTTTGGATTTGTCGCAAACCTTGGTTTTGGCAAATTCACATGGATAGGAACTCATACACCATAAAATCTAAGTGTCATAAGATTCCCTCTTTCATGAAAATGACTGTGAGGAAATGATTTCACTAAGAGAGATCTTAAGAAAATAGCAGTTGTGAAAATTGTATTCTCAAATTCGATTATGGTTACGACATCCCTTTCCGTAGTTCGAATTGTGAGATTTGACAATTAGTTTGAACATTTGGAACTTAGTAACATAAGTTCTAAATTGTTTAAGCACACATATGAGCTATCTAAGCCAAAGGTGTATAAGTTTAAGAAGCTTAGATAAAGGCTTATCGAAGCATCTGGTATTAAAAATATGAATTTCAGAAATTCAATAGGCATTGTTTTTCTGGAAGCTCATTTGTTTTCTGAATACATGTCAAAGCTAGTGGGAGCATAAGTGTTATTCTTATATGATAATAATCATCATGATAGTGGGAGCATAAGTGTTATGATTGTATGATTATTATGGCGAGTATTGCAAGTTAGCAATCTTAATTATAGAAAAACAAGGATTCAATTTGCAAAGTTGCATGGGTTGAAAAATTGTTTTTGCTATAATTAAGGGAGAAAATATTATACTTCGTTTCAAAATCTAAAGCTTAGATTGAGAAATTTTAATATTTTCAGTCAAAGGATACATTGTGTGTTCTTAAAAATTCGATTATGATTACGGCATCCCTCTTCATAGTTCGAATTGTGAGAACATGACACATAAAATATTATGGCAAAAGATTGGTAAAGTATCATATCTTTATGTAAGACATTATGCATCGTGTCCCATACGCTTCAGGTATAGGATCGATTGCAAATGCTATAATATTTACCATTCTAAAATTTTCCAAATGCCTAGCGCATTAAGAGGGAAAAAGGATTAGAATTGGTTTTGACTAAAATAATTAAACAACTATCAAAGGACGATCCAAAGTTCACTGAGGATTGGTTGCTTGTGAGTAGTTGGAAGTATGGTATTGGATGGACCATATCGACATTATTATGAATAGATAAGATTCTATTAAGAATGAGTTGTCATATGGCAAATGTGGAAATGTTTCCATATTGGGAGTTGGATATTGAGATTCTGTGTCTAGATTAGAAAACTTTATGCAAGAAGGATGTTCAAAGGAATGTACTTTGAATGTGAGACTTCACGTCTATGGAATTGTCTTGTAACAATTTCTAAGAAAATACTTAGTAATTTCATTAGCCAAGTCTTGGTGACTTTTGTGCTATGACTTTACGAAAGGATCGTTGCGTAAAATGTTAGAATCTAGCATATTCTAATAGTGGCAAGAACCTTGTGTTCTTACACTAACAATGGGGATTGAGGAATTGTGAAATGAGAATCATTGGAAAAGTTTTCAATTGTTCTATTTCACAAAGCATGGACCATAGGAAACAAAGTGTGCATGCTTAGAGTATGGGACAATTGTTGTTGTAATTCAAGTAATGAGTTGATTATCCGAAACATTAAATGATAAATAATGAGTAATCAATATGGTGGAAAAAAATAAAAGTGTTTTATTTACTCTCACAAGTTTGGGGCCATATAGGATTAAGTATTATTGTTATATTTCAGTTTGCATGTTTTGACTTCCAGAATAACTAGGTTATTCGAACATCCACGGTCGATCATACGTTGGGAGTAGGTATGAATAAAGACTGTCATGAATCTGTCTGTAGATTGTCTGAAGATTTTAGACATGGCACAAGTTTGCTGCAGAGTTCATGAATGCTTTGATAAGATTAGAGTATTGGATTAAACCCACGCTCACTTGGATCACTTCATGGATTTATCACGAGTGATTAGTGAGACGATAATATTGTATATTCTTGAAACCGAGACATGTGAGTTGTTATTTGTTGGTCGGTTGCACATTGATAATATGTAAACGCACCAGTAACTTGGTGTTATAAAACTTATTGTTGTGTGTGATTCGATCAATAAATGCAAGCGAGCATTTGAGTCAAAGTTTATCCATTCCTTTTACCCAAAGTGGGATAAAAGCGATATTTGTGGGCCTCTCGATGATTTAGTGATGACACCTAAGCGCTTGGCCAAGCCGGGACTAAGTTGATGTGTTCAATTGTAGTCTGTTATCAGTCGTTGTAAATCGGAAGTCGGTAAACGGTATAGAGAGAATGATTGAAATTCATGTCTTATGTCTATACGATATCTTGAGAATGGAGGAATATATAATCCCTTATCTAGAGGACACGCTATCTGATAAGATCAGAGTTGACAGCGGTTGTTGAAAGATACGATTGCTGATCAGGTTCTGAAGTCATACGGAAAATAGTTATTAGACTTATCCAAGTGGGAGACTGTTGGATTAGTGTCTAAGTCCACAACTATTTTGGTATGTACTTGACCCGATTATGAGCATGGTCCTTTTGGGTTGCCTTCACCATAGCAATATGTAGGATGAATTAAGGAGAGAAAGGTTTAAATATGATTTATTAATATATTATGAGAATAATATATTAAAGGAGAAATCATATTGTTTAATTAATATTAGTCAAGAATTAATTAAGAATTAATTTTGTGACTAAAAGAGATTAATTAATTTAGGGGACTGGACTGCAATTATTGGATAGTTGAGTTATTGGGCTAAGGAATGCTAAAGGAACAAGGGGTGAACGAAATTATGATGGGAGCCCATCATATTTTCGTCCATGGCCTTATCCAGAAGGTTCCATGGGCTGCTTAGAGTTTAAGCTGTCCATTAGGGTTTTAACTAAAACCCTAGCAGCCCACACAAGTATATAAAGGACCCCTTAGGCTCCAAAAACGAGGACAACTGATTCTCTAGGGTTTCTAGTCGTTTTTGGGCAACCTCTTCTCTTCTCCTCTTCATCCAAGTTGCATAAGGTGTTTGTGACTCCATTAGAGGTGCAGCACTTGAGGCCTAAGCTTTTGAAGCCAATCCAAGCATGGAATTGATTGTTATTGCTATATAACAATCAAAGGTAATTCTATAAACCCTAATTCAGTTCATAATATGTTAGATCTAAGTTTGTTAGTCTTGGATTCAAAGCATGTACAATAGAGAAACCTAGATCCAAGCATTAGGGTTTGTATGAGCACATAGAATTGTTCTTATGCCTAAAACCCATCAGATACAAACATACATCCTAGAAAAATAAATTATGGAATCAAGCATTGTATCCGTCCCAATTTTCACTGTTGACCCTGAATTAGCTCTTAATATCTCAGCTCCATAACTCCATAATTTTTCATAATGTGTGTTCAAACTACCTTCGATCTCATTAAGTGCAAACTTCTTTGCATTCCTGCATTATCCAACACTAACCTTCACATTGAAATTTTCCCCAACTTTATCCCTCATTTCCCTGCAACTCATTTTGGGATTTTCTAAAATATCATTAACAAAATGTTTCCCTATCCATGAGTAAGTAACAACTGACCCAAACTTGAAGGTTCTAGAACAGTTATGCTCATTAATTAAGGACTTGATTTGGAATGATTTTTCATTGCTCATCCAAGTAGCCCATAGTCTAAAAGGACATGCTGCCTTTCCTTCACTAGTTTTAGAACACCTGACTAGCAACCTAGTTTTATCATTTTTTTCGTACCAAAGGTTAAAACCATTTGGTACTGCATAGTTTGAGACAAGCTGTTTAAGTTCTTGAGGGTTACAAAACCTCATACCAAGGATGGGTTGCATTGTATCCCATTTATGAGTTGTGTCATGAAAAGGATAAATTAGGGCTTGTTTGGTTCCATTATCTGAATCATCATCCTCATCAACAAAATCATCTCTAGGGACAACACTAATATAGTTAAGAAAGGGATCATCAGATTTAGTCAATGGTATTACCTCTTCATCGGGTTCATGATCAACAGATAGAGCATCAGACATGACCGAGTCCTTATCTTCATCAGAGCTTTCACTATAAACACCTTCTTCTTCCTTTTCTTCCTCTATCCAGTCAAGCACCGAATCGTTGTAGTGATCAATATACATTAATATTTCCCTCGTTACCATGTGCAACATCAAGAAACCTCCTGTAGTCATCATCATTTTTCAGTGGTCTCAACCTATCACACATTGACTTATGCCCAAGACGATAGTAGACATCAGGACACTTCCCCTTTGTGACATCCTCAAGAACATAAATGAACTCCGTGAAATTTAATCCACTAAAATCGACATCTGTAATTGACGTTTTTCGATTCATGTAGTATATAAGATGAGGAATGGGGGAAAACATTCCATCGTAATGAACATCTACTTGAATGAAAGTTGATCCTTTTGCATTAGATGGACCATCCATCATCGATCTCAAACAAACCTTCAACTGAGAAAACCCTACACAACGATCTTGGTTTGAGGGTGTTTAATTGAGGGTGAGGGTGTTTAATTGAGAGATGGGTGAAGCCACGTAATTTCCACATAATCATTTTTTATTTAAAATAAAAAAAAATACTGGGATACCTATTATATCCGGTTACCAATGGTAACATGTATACAAGAAACACATTTTAATGGTATCTTTTGTTAAAAAAACATGAATGGTATAATTTGAACATGGGTAAAACATCATTACCCTTACAAGTCATTTTCCCATCCACTTACTCCTAAGGAAAATTGACAATTGTACCCTTTGTTTATATTTAGAATGTAATTATTGTCTATATTTAATATAATATATATTTTTTAATTCATTTGATATAAATAAATCAATAAATTAACCCAACTCCTTTTATCTCCACCAGTTACCTCACATTCACCTTTCGTCTACACCACGTCGGAGAATTTCAACCTACATTCACAGTGACCTCTAATTCGATTTTACCACAATCTTAAGCCTATAATTCCCTTCTTCATCTGCTAAGTTACTGGTCTTACCTTTGAACCAAAATCTCCTACAAAGTCCCATCTTTCTTGATTCTTTCATTCCTTCTGTTACTGGTCATTGCTTTCCTCGTTTCCTGTCATTATCAAGAAACTCTCCCATCTTTTCCTAATACAAATAAACATAAGCATCACCGGACCTTCCAGAGAAATACCCACCTCTGATTGATTCCATTTGGGGACGAAGCTCACCCGAAAAGGCCCTCCCACCACCGCCCTCAGTCATCCTCAAGAAACCCGACAACAGAAGCCTTACTCATCACCAACGATGAAACCTCGAAGAATTGTTAAACCATTAAACTCTCCCGCAAATTGAATTTTGAAACCTTAAAATCCCATGGACCAGCAAATCTAATTTTGAAAGGTGGTTTTGATTTTGGTACGTACTTACAGGTGGTTTCTTCAAGTTGAAATTGTTGATTTAGTTGTGGTTTTGGAATGGTTTTGTAGGCGATTTTGGTAATTATAGGTGGTTTTCTTCAAATGGTTTTCGATTTTGCAATTGGTGGTAGAAGAAGCTGTTTCCGACGAAGGTGTAGTTTGAAGGTGGGTGTCGATGGAAAGTGAGGGTGGGCGGAAGGGGAGAAAAAAGGGGTTGGATTAAAAAAGATATTTTATATTAATAGTGATATATTACACTCGAAACATAAATGGGCATAATTGTCATTTCCCTTTGGAAATATCAGCACCCATATAAATAATTAAATAGTACAAAGATAATCAATAGACTAAACTATATAAATGGTTCCTGTGGTTTGCTCAAAATTGTCACTTTGGTCCAAAAAGGTTTGGACTAGCATCAGAGGTCCAAAGTTTTTATTTTGTTGCTTCTTTAGTCCAATGTGTTTTGATTTTTTTTCAAAATGACGGATTTGCCCCTATTAATATGTTTTCTTTTTTCTTTTCTTATTTGTTTTTTTATTTTAGATTTAAAAAATAAAAATAAATCTCTCTCTCTCTCTCTCTCTTGTTTGTTTTTCTAATTTTAGATTTAAAAAACAAAAAATAAAAATAAAATAAATCTTTCTCTCTCTCTCTCTCTCTTATTTGTTTTTCTGATTTGAAAAAAATAAAAAACAATATATATATATATATATATATATAAATTAAATTAAATTAAATCTCTTTCTCTCTCTCTCTCTCTCTCTCTCTCTCGTATCTTATTGTGTGTTTACTGTATGAACACAATTCCATGACAATCCTCCTGCCCTAAATCCACCACAATGTCATGACAATCCTCCTGCCCCAAATCCACCATAATGTCTTTAACTTGAAACCCACCTTCAAACTCTCACTTGCCAGAGCATTCATTAGAGCTGAAGGAGATGATATAAGAAAAAGATCCGAGGAGGTCACCAGACGACTTTCTGAGAGATATGGGAGAGAGACAATCATCGTATGCCAGCTCAAACGATTTTTCAGATCCACCTCCATTTAGGGTTTTAATCGCCTGTATCTCTGAAATTACTTGAAGATAAATGTTTTTCAATAGATCAAGTACTTAAATCTGTTAACCCTAAACATAAACATGCCTGAGGTGTGGTAAGAGGGCTATCAGCATAACCATGGCCGTTGAATACCACCACGCGCCACCCTTTCTTTATTTCTCTCACCAGCATACGCCATACATATTCATCTTGGCTTCCTCCCGACAAACCAGGCTGCAAAATCAGTACACAATGAATGGTGGGTTTGCATTTTGAAAGTTGAATTTCAAGAGGGGGAAATGTGACTGACAAGTAAGAGTATGATATGGGAGGTTTTCGGCAAGTTGCGGACATCACCGGAGACCCAATCGAGGGTGAAAGAAGGAGTCACAAGCTCCTCCCAGAACTTCCAGCGACGGGTGATGGTCTTTGAATTAATCTATCGTCGTTCCAGTATTAGCAACGGGGGTCGCCATGGTTGCAGGTACTCTAACGCGCGATTGTCGGAGCTTTAGAGATTTGGCGAATAACAACTAGGTGGTGAGATTTGGAGCTACCGATGGGTAGTGTAGTCAGTGATAATAGAGAAATGAGAGTGGTGTTTGGTGGTAGTATAAGGTGGAATGGTGGTTTGGTGGTGGTCACAGTGGCGGGAATGGAGATGGAGAAGGGTAGCGTTAGGTGGTGATAGATGATGAAAGGTTCAGTTGAGGTTGAAGGTTGGAGAGAGAGAGAGAGAGAGAGAGAGAGAGAGAGTGAGTGGTTTATTTTTATTTTATTTTTATTTTTTATTTTTTATTTTTTAATCTAAAATCGGAAAAAGAAATAAAAAAATCATATTAATAGGGGCAAATCCGTCATTTTGAATAAAATCAAAACAGATTGGACCAAACAAGCAGCAAAATGAAAATTTTGGACCTCTGGTGCTAGTCCAAACCTTTTTGGACTAAAGTGGCAATTTTGAGCAAACCACAGGGACCATTTGTGCAGTTTAGTCTAATCAATATGACAATCAATTAAAACTAGAAGGAATTCGGTTGCGCCGTTGGCGATGATTTGAATAATGTTTGGAATAAAAAGCTGGAAATAACATTTGGAAATGCATTAAAAGTTATATATATATATATATATATATATATATATATATATATATATATATATATATATATATATATATATATATATATAGAATTTGTTTACGTTGCAATTATTGATTACATTCCATGATAAAATGAAAAAGAAAAAGAAAAAAAAATATTAAAATACCAAGATCGGAATGGCTCATTCCATTCCATCTGGCAACGGAATGAACAATGTCGCTCCTTCCTTTACTTCTGTAACGCCCGTAGATCAGGGCTAGTCAATTTAGAGACAAGAAGCGTCAAAAATGACTTTTGATGGAAGATTATCTAGAAGGATTAATCTTAACCAAGTTGTAGTATATGTCACCAGGTTTCCGTGCATATAAAGAACGCCAAAATCCGAGTTATAACGAAGAAGTTATGACCCGTCGAAGTTTCGTGACAGAACCGGCACGACGCAATGCAACGTAAAAAGTGAATTTATGTTAGAGCGGTATTTAGCCGAAGCAATCTAAATGAGAATCGAAGATATCATTGTTGGTATCGAAGCGATAAAAAGTTAGGCGAGAACGGACGTCAAACGAAGAAGTTATGAATTTTTAACGAAAGTTTCTGTCCCGGCCTATTAAAAATATATAATAAAAATAAAAGTCAAAATTAGCCGACGGAGTCTAAACGAAAGTCGTAGAGCGTGGTCTCACCTTTCCGTGGATATAAAGAACGTCGAAAACGGAGTTCGTATGAAGAAGTTATGAATTTCCGAAGTTTATTAATCATTTTGTAATTAAATTTAAATAAAAAATCGGAAGCCTTATCCGAAGCGAGTCATTGATCTGATCCGAGGTACGCGCCGCGTACTCGAGTACGCCCTGCGTACTCCGAGGGTGTCGACATCGCAGCAAGTGGCTTCGGATGACGCATGCGCTTGCGAACTTGAAGCAGTACGCGCTGCGTACTGCTGTACGCCCCGCGTAATTGAGGCTTCCAGCCTCCTATAAATAGGATGCGAGGGTTCCGGGTATTTTTACCATTTTCCTCTCGTTTTCGTGTCGAAGCTCTGCACAAAAACCCCCGAAGCTATCCCGAAGTCCCGGTATCATACTCTAGCCCCGAGGCAAGTCCCGAGATCCCGAAGATCCCGAGAAGTGCGGTTCCCGAGCCGAAGCTCTGCCCGCGAGAAGTTCGATTTTGAAGAGATCTTCCAGATCTGCTGAGGATTACTACTTCTGCAAGTCGTAGTGCTGTCCGATCATCTTCTGATCAAGTGAGTGTGTAGTTATTTTCTTCTAACGCATAATTATTAAGTATTTTCTATGAAATACGTGCTACGTGTATAATATGAGGTTGTTTATATGCGTGGGTGTATAGACCCTTTCATAAACACGGGTATAATACAAGTATTGTTTGAATGTATTAAGTGTATGTTTGGGAGAGTGTATGGTTACTTTCTTCTAACACATAAATATGAAGTATTTGGTATAAAATACGTGCTATGTGTTTATATATTGTTGTTTATTTGAGATGAGTATGGAATGAATGTTTTATATAGTTTTTAAAAGAGATAAACTGTATGTGTATTCTATATCTACAAATATGTTGGGTAGAACATGGGTAGATGAGATAGTTGGTATGTGATAAAGTGATGGGGTATGAAAGATGATTAAGAATGATATTGGTAGACGCACCAATTAAAGAATGCCATAAAACTAGCAGATGTGCTGGAGAATAATATCGGTAGATGCACCAAGTAGTGAATGTCGTAATCCTGGCAGATGCGCTTATAGGATGATGTCGGCAGATGCGCCAAATAGAGATTGTCATAATAATAGCAGATGCGCTTATAGGGTAATCTTGGCAGATGCGCTTATAAGATAATGTCGGCAGATGCGCCTAAAAGAAAAGGTCATAAACTTGGCAGTCGCGCCTCATAGTGTATGACGTAATCCTAGCAGAGGCGCTTAAAGGATGATGTTGGTAGATGCGCCTTATGTAGCAATAGATTTTTGTGCTAATTCCTTAGGTCAATCCTAGGAATGGATGAATGACGGGTAGTTGAATTCTTAGGGTAAAATCCTAAGAAATAAAGGAGATAATGGGGATGAGTAATTGGGTTGATTGTTTGATGGTTGAACATAATAATTATATTATTGTGGGTTGAAAACCCTATATGCTCACCAGGCTCCCAAGCCTGACCCACTCAGTTTTCTTTGCATTACAGGTAATGGCACAAGAGTATAAGTTGGTGGACTTGACGGGAGATTTTGAATTATAGGCCAGTAGTTATGAATAACTGTTGTAAGGTCTATTTATTATTGTTTATGCTTTTGGTCTGTATCGGAACATGACATCCCGAGGTTTTATTATTTAATGAAAATACATTCTCTTTGAGGAACGTTTTGATAAATGGTTATCATATTTTATTTTGGGAACAAATTCCGCAACCGTTTTCTTTAAACGATCACTCTGATTTATAAAACAAAGCATAAACAAATCGGTCTTTTCTGGCCGCGAAATTGGGGATGTCACAACTTCAGCATACCAAAAAAGATGTACTTACTTATGCATGTATCATGGTCTCTTATATGCAAGCCACCACTATACCTGGACTCATAGTTTCCCTGCAATGGAAAAAGCATAAAAATAGAGGTCAGAATCATTATTTAACTTTAAAGTACATAAAGGGATGGCTTCCCCATGGGGTAATTTAACCATTTAACATAATTACCGATCCAATTCCTTTGACCAGGAAAATCAGGACACATATACCTTAGAGTCCGATTCGGTTGACGTTCATCTTCCTTTATCCTTCTAAAGAACTTCTCAGGTCGTTCCATGTCAAATGCATTGAAATATGTCCACAACATACTTGTGTATGAGCAAATATCCAGTGTACATCTGCATATGAAAAAAGAAATTTAGTTTCTATCTCTTGTTTATGAAAATAAGACACATATACCCTCACTTGTTTCCTCGCATACTCTTGAACACAATCTTGGTTTGGTCCACCATTCTAGATTCGCAAATGCATCAAGCAAGATGTTATACGCCTTTTGTGTTGGATATCAAACAAAAGAAGCAAATATTGAAGCTTAGGTAAACCTCCAAAAAAGAAAAGCAGAAGCTCAATCAAGAAAACTAAGGGTAAAAAAACATGAATTTGATTTTCTTCTCCAATGAATACATCTAATAAAACTTACATATTTGAGATATTGGTTGGCCAAAGTAGCAACTATTTTAAGAACATTTCACATGATGTCAATCTTCAATAAAGCATGGCCATTGTGTGCCAGAGTCCTGAGGTAGAAAGCATATAGATAACATTAGATATAAACAATCACTAACACAAATGAAAATGAAATGAAATCTATATCCAAAGGTAATTTACATGGGTTAGGTCTGAGTTGATGAAATCATGGTACCTATCTGATTAGGTGCACATCCGAATTTATGTAGTTTAAAACCCCCCAAAAGATATGAACATGTAACATCCCGAAATATCAAGAGTAGAGTTGAAGGGCTAAAAGAGTAAGTTGTGGAAGAGTGACTCGGCGAGTCCATGGATGGACTCAGTGAGTAGAGTCGCGGTTGGGACACGTGTTAAGTAGCCGACTCGGCGAGTCGGTAAGGAGGACTCAGCGAGTAGGCGCTGAGTGGAGAAAACCCTAATTCTCGGGGTTGAGCCCTATATAAAGAACATAACAGCCCACTCTCAACCTCTTTATTCATCTCCAAGTCCAGAAACCCTTAGCCTTCGTGTGTGAGTGATCATATCTCAATTGGGAGCTTGAAGGAGAGGATTATTAAAGGAATTTTGAGAGATTGAAGGCTTGGAGCAAGGGGCTTTGCTTGGATTCGAGTTACATTGCAGTTGGGGCGTCCATTGGAGGTAATATCTCGTTCTTGGGCTATTGTTATGTTATTTCTTCATTTTGGGGTGTGGGATCTTGCCTAAGGATGTAATTGAAAGTCTAGGGGTTAGATCTGTGGTTGCTACCTCAGATCTGGAGTGGAGAAGAATCAGAGAGCATGAAAGTCCCTGTGTTGGAGTGTTTAGTGAAGCTTTCATGTCCCAAACCCTAACCCAATGTGAAATTGGCCTAGATCTCTATGGATTCATGTAAAGTTTGCCACTTTACATGATGGATGAGTTGTAGGAGGCTAGATCTATGTTTTGGAGCAATTGCATGGCATGGAGTGCTTCTGTATAGATTCAGACCGGTGGTACTCGGCGAGTCACATGGGTGTACTCGACGAGTTACTTGAAGACGAGCTGGGACTCGGCAAGTTGGAAGAACAACTCGGCGAGTTGGATGAAGATTTCCTGGAACTCGGCGAGTTGTATGAACAACTCGGCGAGTAGGTTGAAGATAGCCATAGACTCGGCGAGTCTGTTCTTGGACTCGGCGAGTCTTGTCGAAGAGTTCCGATGTTCTCTTGTTGAGTCGAGAATCGGTGAGTCAAGGGATGACTCGGTGAGTTGTGTGCGAGAGGACTCAGAAGTTGTGGGACTCGGCGAGTCTCGGGGTGACTCGGCGAGTTAGGTCGCGGATTGAGTGGAGTTCTGAGTATGGGAACTCGGCGAGTCATCGGGTTGACTCGGCGAGTAGGGTCAGTCAGGGGTTGACTTTGTCCTTGTCTTTGACCAAGGGTTGACCAGAGGTTTCCAGAGGTATTTTGGTAATTGTTGATTATTGTTTGAGTTCAGTGCATTGGTGGCTGTGCAGAGGTGGAGATTGTATCAGTGATTGGAGCAGCTTGGGTTATCTGTTCAGTCGGCAGTTTCGAGGTGAGTTATCCTCACTATATCGACGGGGTTTATGGTACCAAGGACGACCCTTTATCGGATGGAAATATGGGTAGTGTCTGTTGTTATGATATTGCGGAATATGGGCCGGAAGGCATTATATGTTGTGGGCCGGAAGGCATTATATGTGGTGGGCCGGAAGGCATTACATGTTGTGGGCCGGAAGGCATTATATGTGGTGGGCCGGAAGGCATTACATGTTGTGGGCCGGAAGGCATTGCGATGTGGACCGGAAGGTCATGGCCTGGAAAGGCGTATGTGTGTAATTAGTATGTTGACTGATTCGTAGGGTGATGTTATGCTAGTGACCGGTTAGGCCGGTATCTTGGTTAGGGTACTGATATGTTATGTGATCTGTTGATCGATTTGCTGACTGTGATCTGTTATATGATTATATGTTATGTGCACGGTTGCTTGGTCTGGGGTTTGACCCGATATGTATGGCTGTTCTATAATCTGTTATGTTATGTGGGCATTTTATGCTATGGGCCGGAAGGCAATATGTTATGGGCCGGAAGGCAATATGTTTTGGACCGGAAGGTCGTGGCCTGGAAGGGCGTATATGTGGTTGGTATTTTGGGGGTATCTCACTAAGCTTTCGGGCTTACAGTTGTGGTTTTATGTTTTCAGGTTCTCAGGAGTCTGTGGCAAGGCAAAGGCGTGATCGTACCGTTCCTCGCGTTGATGTTTTATGATATGAACCCGGGAAAATACTATGTTAAATAATGTATTGAAAACCTTTTTGTAACAACGTTATTAAAATGGGTGGCTTTTGAAAAGTTTTAATTGTTTTGAAATTTTGGTCGTTACAAGTTGGTATCAGAGCCTTGGTTTGAGTGAATTGGGGGAACATTCATGTGACTCCAGTCTCAAATCGAGGAGGGTTTTAAAAAGAAAAATTAAAATGGTTTCAAATTAAGTAAAAGGAGGACGCGGAGGTACGATCAGCCGGAGCCAGTAAGTAACCCCAAGATACCATATGTGATATTTTTCTTATTGAGCTTGATAGAACATCATGCTAGTGGTAGGCTAGGGATCTTCAGGAATTCATGATAATGTTGCCTGATTTGTGATGCCGTAGCCTAGGGTCCCTTATGGGAGATTCTCAGTGTTCCTCTAGGGGTGAGGGTTGATCGTTGTTATGCATGTTCTCTAGGGTATTGTGGTAGTACTTCATACAAATATGGGTAGGTGTGGAAGGTAGTATGGGACCGTACTACTGAAAGCACAGGACCCATACGCGTATCAGGGAAACCATGATCTCTAGGGTTGGGTTGAGAGAGAGTTGGATCCCAGGATTGTGGGATGAGTCTGAGATTTGGTATGGTGTTTTCAGTATGGAGATTCCGAGGCATGATGAGAGTGGATCCGGATCAGGATCGGGAGCTGGAGAGGGAGTTTCGGGTGGATCGGTGCCGTCTGAGGTTATCGATCAGATGAGCACGAGCGAGTTGGATGCGAGGATTCACGAGATCCTGCATGATGAGGTTGCTGCATTGTTCCGGGCTGAGTTGCCGGAACTGTTTGGGTCGATCAAGACCGCCATGGTTGAGTATTTTGATGAGCGTTATGCGGCTCTCTTAGAGATGGCTGCCGCGGCGGCTACAACGGCTGTAGCAGCGGCAGGGGGAGGAGCTAGTCGGGGTTTTCAGTATCGGGACTTCTATTATACGAAGCCTCCCATATTCGATGGATTTCAGGACCCGATTGTTGCTATGTAATGGTTATCATACGTGGAGGGGTGTTTCTTCACGTGTTTATGCCCTACTGATCAGAGGGTGAGGTGTGCTCTGAACCTGTTGAGGCTCGGGGCGAAGGATTAGTGGAGATTGACCACGGGGTCATATTCAGATGCGCAGAGGGCTGCAGTATCATGGGATCAGTTCAGAGAGATGTTCAACACTCGCTATGTTCCGCGGGTTGAGAGGGAGAGATTGGCTCTAAAGTTTCTCGAGCTGAAGCAGGATTCAGAGTCGGTGACTGAGATCACCAGGATGTTCACTGAGAGGGCGATGTTTTGCCCTGAGTTCGCTTCGGAGCAGGGTCAGATGTCCCGATATCTGAGTATGCTCAAGGGGGATATCAGACATTTCGTGTCTGCGCAGAGGTGCGAGACCTTGTTGGAGTTGCAGGAGGCCGCCATGCGGCGTGAGTTAGAGGTTGAGTTGCAGTTGCGTGAGCTGAGGCAGGCTCCGATGCAGTCGCAGCCGGCGCCGAAACGGTCTAGGACCGTTGATGTTAGAGTGGGGGATCGGAGCGGCCACACTTGTGGGAAGTGTGGGAGGGGTCACACCGGAGTCTGTTGGTCCGGTGGTGCATGTCGCAAGTGCGGAAAGGAGGGGCACTATGCGCGGGATTGTCGGCAGTCAGTGCCGATTCGGGATTTGAGGATTTGTTATCATTGTCGGCAGGTTGGACATTTGAGGGTCAACTGTCCACAGCTTTCTGCAGGACCGGTGCAGGCTCTAGCACCGGCCACCTTGAGGAGTTCAGGAGGAGGATAGGATGGAGCGGAGCCCCCAAGGGCTCAGGGTCGTGCTTATCAGCTTGCGGCAGAGGAAGTCGGAGCTGTGCCGGAGGCAGCTGCGGGTATGTTGCTTTCTTGATGTCTTGTTATCTTGCGTTTATTGTGGCGTATAGTTTGTGCTGGTATCTTGTGTGGATTTCGATGCGGTATTCGTTGTTTTGCGGGTTTGGCATGGTTATGGATTGGTGTTTCGGGTTTTCGTTTTGGTATCCGTTGTTCCCTGAAGGTTTGGTATGGTTATAGTTTGGTGTTTTGTGCTGGTATCTTTGTGTGGTTTTCGATGCGGTATTCGTCATTTTGCGGGTTGTGGTTTTGGTTATGGGTTATTGTTTTCGGAATTCCGTTGGTTATCATTCGTAAGGGTTATTAGTAGAGATGCGGCATTGGGTTGAATGTCGGGCAGCATCTGCAGTCGTGGAGTGGATAATTGGAAGATCAGATTCTTTTTGAGCGGATTGATCAGTGAGGAGATGTGTTTTGCTGAGGGCTGCTTATGCTGGCGGGAAGCAGTCAGAGTGTAAGTGTTCTCTTTGTGCGGGGTTGTTCTGGAAGATCGTTAATGGCGATGGGTGGTTGTTAGTCAGTACTTTAAGTGGGGGAGAATTGGAGAATTCTCCGGGAGATCGAGGAGTATTTGAGGGTGCTTAGCTGTGTGGGATTCAGCAGTGTTCTGTCAGCCCAGAGTATAGGCTGATAGGAACGAGTGTCGGGCATGCGGGGCGGGATACAGACCTAGGGCATTTGATTGTGGAGGCCTGGAAGCAGGCCGGGATCAAGTTTGAGTAGGTAACCGGGGTTATGTGATCAGAGTATTTGTATGCTTTATGTACGTGATGTGTTGTACTGCATTAATTCTATGGGATTTATGTTGTGCATGTTTATAGAGTTGGAACCGGAAGGTTCCCAGAGTTAGAACCTGAGGGTTCACAGAGTTTGGGTGTACGGACCCACAGAGATATAGCCTCGAGTGGCTAATATGTGTTATGTGAGTCGGTCCAGTCATGTTGGAGACTCTGCTGGTATTGTTGGATCAGTCTGAGATTGCGGATTGTGTATGTTGCAGTGTGATTGCATTGGAAGGTCTGGCCCCGGGTAGTGATCTTGTTTAGTTGAGGTAGTGCATGGGCTTGGGAGTCCCTGCAAGGAGAGTCAGAGTAAGTGTGTTGGATGGATAGCGGACACACTAAGGGTGGTGTAGCGTCGGGCGAGCACCGTGGCATTTGTCGGAGTGACATTGTGGCCGGGTGGATTCCTTGGTAAAGGAAGAGAGAGAGGTAAGAGGTGTGTAACTCCGTGAGGGAGTGCAAGTTCACGGAAGTGAAAGCGGCAGAGCAGAGTTATGATTAGAGCAATTCGAGTATGGTTATTGAGCAGCGTGTTTGCGGCAGTGGATTAGAAGCTCATCCGGTTTGGAATGTCTGCTGAGGTCGCGGAAAGAAATCCGCAAGTGTAGAGCCAAGAGGCTCGGAAGGGATGCAGGGAGAGAGAGAGTCTTGAACTCTCAGTGTGATTCTGATCAGGGTATGAGGTGTATATTAGTGGTTCATCCTGGGGGATGTTTGAGGGTATTATCAGTGTATCAGGTTTTCCCAACCTGAGGGTGTTAGAGCTAGTTCAGCATGTGTATGCGGTTGCAAGGGGAGAACTCGTGAGAGTTGTTCTGAGATTGAGAATGGGTCTCTCTGTCGTCCCGAAATGGATAGAGTGGGATTCGGATCGGGGATCCGATGGTTCATGGTTTTCTAACCCTTATGGGTCGAGTGATCGTTGAGATTTAGAGCAGAGTTGCATCTTGGGTAATTCTCGGTTATTGAGAGTGATGATCAGGGGTACAGTCGATGCCCGGTTCGAGACGGTGGTCAGGACACCGTGAAGGAGGGGATAGTGTGTTCGAGTTTCGATAGTAGTGCCTTGAGGGACATGGTCCGGTTAAGGCCAGGTGGAGCGTTGTGGGAGTATCCTTGGAGTTGAGTTGCTGTAGGCTTCGAGGGCGAAGCCTAATATAAGTGGGGGAGAATTGTAACATCCCGAAATATCAAGAGTAAAGTTGAAGGGCTAAAAGAGTAAGTTGTGGAAGAGTGACTCGGCGAGTAGAGTCGCGGCTGGGACACGTGTTAAGTAGCCGAATCGGCGAGTCGGTAAGGAGGACTCGGCGAGTAGGCGCTGAGTGGAGAAAACCCTAATTCTCGGGGTTGAGCCCTATATAAAGAACATAACAGCCCACTCTCAGCCTCTTTATTCATCTCCAAGTCCAAAAACCCTTAGCCTTCGTGTGTGAGTGATCATATCTCAATTGGGAGCTTGAAGGAGAGGATTATTGAAGGAATTTTGAGAGATTGAAGGCTTGGAGCAAGGGGCTTTGCTTGGATTCGAGTTACATTGCAGTTGGGGCGTCCATTGGAGGTAATATGTCGTTCTTGGGCTATTGTTATGTTATTTCTTCATTTTAGGGTGTGGGATCTTGCCTAAGGATGTAATTGAAAGTCTAGGGTGTGGTTGCTACCTCAGATCTGGAGTGGAGAAGAATCAGAGAGCATGAAAGTCCCTGTGTTGGAGTGTTTAGTGAAGCTTTCATGTCCCAAATCCTAACCCAATGTGAAATTGGCCTAGATCTCTATGGATTCACGTAAAGTTTGCCACTTTACGTGATGGATGAGTTGTAGGAGGCTAGATCTATGTTTTGGAGCAATTGCATGGCCTGGAGTGCTTCTGTATAGATTCAGACCGGTGGTACTCGGCGAGTCACATGGGTGTACTCGACGAGTTACTTGAAGACGAGCTGGGACTCGGCGAGTTGGAAGAACAACTCGGCGAGTTGGATGAAGATGGTCTGGAACTCGGCGAGTTGTATGAACAACTCGGCGTGTAGGTTGAAGATAGCCATAGACTCGGCGAGTCTGTTCTTGGACTCGGCGAATCTTGTCGAAGAGTTCCGATGTTCTCTTGTTGAGTCGAGAATCGGTGAGTCAAGGGATGACTCGGTGAGTTGTGTGCGAGAGGACTCAGAAGTTGTGGGACTCGGCGAGTCTCGGGGTGACTCGGCGAGTTAGGTCGCGGATTGAGTGGAGTTCTGAGTATGGGAACTCGGCGAGTCATCGGGTTGACTCGGCGAGTAGGGTCAGTCAGGGGTTGACTTTGTCCTTGTCTTTGACCAAGGGTTGACCAGTGGTTTCCAGGGGTATTTTGGTAATTGTTGATTATTGTTTGAGTTCAGTGCATTGGTGGCTGTCCAAAGGTGGAGATCGTATCAGTGATCGGAGCAGCTTGGGTTATCTGTTCAGTCGGCAGTTTCGAGGTGAGTTATCCTCACTATATCGACGGGGTTTACGGTACCAAGGACGACCCTTTATCGGATGGAAATCCGGGTAGTGTCTGTTGTTATGATATTGCGGAATATGGGCCGGAAGGCATTATATGTGGTGGGCCGGAAGGCATTACATGTTGTGGGCCGGAAGGCATTGCGATGTGGACCGGAAGGTCATGACCTGGAAAGGCGTATGTGTGTAATTAGTATGTTGACTGATTCGTGGGGTGATGTTATGCTAGTGACCGGTTAGGCCGGTATCTTGGTTAGGGTAATGATATGTTATGTGATCTGTTGATCGATTTGCTGACTGTGATCTGTTATATGATTATATGTTATGTGCACGGTTGCTTGGTCTGGGGTTTGACCCGATATGTATGGCTGTTCTATAATCTGTTATGTTATGTGGGCATTTTATGCTATGGGCCGGAAGGCAATATGTTATTGGCCGGAAGGCAATATGTTTTGGACCGGAAGGTCGTGGCCTGGAAGGGCGTATATGTGGTTGGTATTTTGGGGGTATCTCACTAAGCTTTCGGGCTTACAGTTGTGGTTTTATGTTTTCAGGTTCTCAGGAGTCTGTGGCAAGGCAAAGGCGTGATCGTACCGTTCCTCGCGTTGATGTTTTATGATATGAACCTGGGAAAATACTATGTTAAATAATGTATTGAAAACCTTTTTGTAACAACGTTATTAAAATGGGTGGCTTTTGAAAAGTTTTAATTGTTTTGAAATTTTGGTCGTTACAAGTTGGTATCAGAGCCTTGGTTTGAGTGAATTGGGGGAACATTCATGTGACTCCAGTCTCAAATCAAGGAGGGTTTTAAAAAGAAAAATTAAAATGGTTTCAAATTAAGTAAAAGGAGGACGCGGAGGTACGATCAGCCGGAGCCAGTAAGTAACCCCAAGATACCATACGTGATATTTTTCTTATTGAGATTGATAGAACAGCATGCTAGTGGTAGGCTAGGGATCTTCAGGAATTCATGATAATGTTGCCTGATTTGTGATGCCGTAGCCTAGGGTCCCTTATGGGAGATTCTCAGTGTTCCTCTAGGGGTGAGGGTTGATCGTTGTTATGCATGTTCTCTAGGGTATTGTGGTAGTACTTCATACAAATATGGGTAGGTGTGGAAGGTAGTATGGGCCCGTACTACTGAAAGCACAGGACCCATACGCGTATCAGGGAAACCATGATCTCTAGGGTTGGGTTGAGAGAGAGTTGGATCCCAGGATTGTGGGATGAGTCTGAGATTTGGTATGGTGTTTTCAGTATGGAGATTCCGAGGCATGATGAGAGTGGATCCGGATCAGGATCGGGAGCTGGAGAGGGAGTTTCGGGTGGATCGGTGCCGTCTGAGGTTATCGATCAGATGAGCACGAGCGAGGATTCACGAGATCCTGCATGATGAGGTTGCTGCATTGTTCCGGGCTGAGTTGCCGGAACTGTTTGGGTCGATCAAGACCGCCATGGTTGAGTATTTTGATGAGCGTTATGCGACTCTCTTAGAGATGGCTGCCGCGGCGGCTACAACGGCTGTAGCAGCGGCAGGGGGAGGAGCTAGTCGGGGTTTTAAGTATCGGGACTTCTATTATACGAAGCCTCCCATATTCGATGGATTTCAGGACCCGATTGTTGCTATGTAATGGTTATCATACGTGGAGGGGTGTTTCTTCACGTGTTTATGCCCTACTGATCAGAGGGTGAGGTGTGCTCTGAACCTGTTGAGGCTCGGGGCGAAGGATTAGTGGAGATTGACCACGGGGTCATATTCAGATGCGCAGAGGGCTGCAGTATCATGGGATCAGTTCAGAGAGATGTTCAGCACTCGCTATGTTCCGCGGGTTGAGAGGGAGAGATTGGCTCTAATGTTTCTCGAGCTGAAGCAGGATTCAGAGTCGGTGACTGAGATCACCAGGATGTTCACTGAGAGGGCGATGTTTTGCCCTGAGTTCGCTTCGGAGCAGGGTCAGATGTCCCGATATCTGAGTATGCTCAAGGGGGATATCAGACATTTCGTGTCTGCGCAGAGGTGCGAGACCTTGTTGGAGTTGCAGGAGGCCGCCATGCGGCGTGAGTTAGAGGTTGAGTTGCAGTTGCGTGAGCTGAGGCAGGCTCCGATGCAGTCGCAGCCGGCGCCGAAACGGTCTAGGACCGTTGATGTTAGAGTGGGGGATCGGAGCGGCCACACTTGTGGGAAGTGTGGGAGGGGTCACACCGGAGTCTGTTGGTCCGGTGGTGCATGTCGCAAGTGCGGAAAGGAGGGGCACTATGCGCGGGATTGTCGGCAGTCAGTGCCGATTCGGGATTTGAGGATTTGTTATCATTGTCGGCAGGTTGGACATTTGAGGGTCAACTGTCCACAGCTTTCTGCAGGACCGGTGCAGGCTCTAGCACCGGCCACCTTGAGGAGTTCAGGAGGAGGATAGGATGGAGCGGAGCCCCCAAGGGCTCAGGGTCGTGCTTATCAGCTTGCGGCAGAGGAAGTCGGAGCTGTGCCGGAGGCAGCTGCGGGTATGTTGCTTTCTTGATGTCTTGTTATCTTGCGTTTATTGTGGCGTATAGTTTGTGCTGGTATCTTGTGTGGATTTCGATGCGGTATTCGTTGTTTTGCGGGTTTGGCATGGTTATGGATTGGTGTTTCGGGTTTTCGTTTTGGTATCCGTTGTTCCCTGAAGGTTTGGTATGGTTATAGTTTGGTGTTTTGTGCTGGTATCTTTGTGTGGTTTTCGATGCGGTATTCGTCATTTTGCGGGTTGTGGTTTTGGTTATGGGTTATTGTTTTCGGAATTCCGTTGGTTATCATTCGTAAGGGTTATTAGTAGAGATGCGGCATTGGGTTGAATGTCGGGCAGCATCTGCAGTCGTGGAGTGGATAATTGGAAGATCAGATTCTTTTTGAGCGGATTGATCAGTGAGGAGATGTGTTTTGCTGAGGGCTGCTTATGCTGGCGGGAAGCAGTCAGAGTGTAAGTGTTCTCTTTGTGCGGGGTTGTTCTGGAAGATCGTTAATGGCGATGGGTGGTTGTTAGTCAGTACTTTAAGTGGGGGAGAATTGGAGAATTCTCCGGGAGATCGAGGAGTATTTGAGGGTGCTTAGCTGTGTGGGATTCAGCAGTGTTCTGTCAGCCCAGAGTATAGGCTGATAGGAACGAGTGTCGGGCATGCGGGGCGGGATACAGACCTAGGGCATTTGATTGTGGAGGCCTGGAAGCAGGCCGGGATCAAGTTTGAGTAGGTAACCGGGGTTATGTGATCAGAGTATTTGTATGCTTTATGTACGTGATGTGTTGTACTGCATTAATTCTATGGGATTTATGTTGTGCATGTTTATAGAGTTGGAACCGGAAGGTTCCCAGAGTTAGAACCTGAGGGTTCACAGAGTTTGGGTGTACGGACCCACAGAGATATAGCCTCGAGTGGCTAATATGTGTTATGTGAGTCGGTCCTGTCATGTTGGAGACTCTGCTGGTATTGTTGGATCAGTCTGAGATTGCGGATTGTGTATGTTGCAGTGTGATTGCATTGGAAGGTCTGGCCCCGGGTAGTGATCTTGTTTAGTTGAGGTAGTGCATGGGCTTGGGAGTCCCTGCAAGGAGAGTCAGAGTAAGTGTGTTGGATGGATAGCGGACACACTAAGGGTGGTGTAGCGTCGGGCGAGCACCGTGGCATTTGTCGGAGTGACATTGTGGCCGGGTGGATTCCTTGGTAAAGGAAGAGAGAGAGGTAAGAGGTGTGTAACTCCGTGAGGGAGTGCAAGTTCACGGAAGTGAAAGCGGCAGAGCAGAGTTATGATTAGAGCAATTCGAGTATGGTTATTGAGCAGCGTGTTTGCGGCAGTGGATTAGAAGCTCATCCGGTTTGGAATGTCTGCTGAGGTCGCGGAAAGAAATCCGCAAGTGTAGAGCCAAGAGGCTCGGAAGGGATGCAGGGAGAGAGAGAGTCTTGAACTCTCAGTGTGATTCTGATCAGGGTATGAGGTGTATATTAGTGGTTCATCCTGGGGGATGTTTGAGGGTATTATCAGTGTATCAGGTTTTCCCAACCTGAGGGTGTTAGAGCTAGTTCAGCATGTGTATGCGGTTGCAAGGGGAGAACTCGTGAGAGTTGTTCTGAGATTGAGAATGGGTCTCTCTGTCGTCCCGAAATGGATAGAGTGGGATTCGGATCGGGGATCCGATGGTTCATGGTTTTCTAACCCTTATGGGTCGAGTGATCGTTGAGATTTAGAGCAGAGTTGCATCTTGGGTAATTCTCGGTTATTGAGAGTGATGATCAGGGGTACAGTCGATGCCCGGTTCGAGACGGTGGTCAGGACACCATGAAGGAGGGGATAGTGTGTTCGAGTTTCGATAGTAGTGCCTTGAGGGACATGGTCCGGTTAAGGCCAGGTGGAGCGTTGTGGGAGTATCCTTGGAGTTGAGTTGCTGTAGGCTTCGAGGGCGAAGCCTAATATAAGTGGGGGAGAATTGTAACATCCCGAAATATCAAGAGTAAAGTTGAAGGGCTAAAAGAGTAAGTTGTGGAAGAGTGACTCGGCGAGTAGAGTCGCGGCTGGGACACGTGTTAAGTAGCCGAATCGGCGAGTCGGTAAGGAGGACTCGGCGAGTAGGCGCTGAGTGGAGAAAACCCTAATTCTCGGGGTTGAGCCCTATATAAAGAACATAACAGCCCACTCTCAGCCTCTTTATTCATCTCCAAGTCCAGAAACCCTTAGCCTTCGTGTGTGAGTGATCATATCTCAATTGGGAGCTTGAAGGAGAGGATTATTGAAGGAATTTTGAGAGATTGAAGGCTTGGAGCAAGGGGCTTTGCTTGGATTCGAGTTACATTGCAGTTGGGGCGTCCATTGGAGGTAATATCTCGTTCTCGGGCTATTGTTATGTTATTTCTTCATTTTGGGGTGTGGGATCTTGCCTAAGGATGTAATTGAAAGTCTAGGGGTTAGATCTGTGGTTGCTACCTCAGATCTGGAGTGGAGAAGAATCAGAGAGCATGAAAGTCCCTGTGTTGGAGTTTTTAGTGAAGCTTTCATGTCCCAAATCCTAACCCAATGTGAAATTGGCCTAGATCTCTATGGATTCACGTAAAGTTTGCCACTTTACGTGATGGATGAGTTGTAGGAGGCTAGATCTATGTTTTGGAGCAATTGCATGGCATGGAGTGCTTCTGTATAGATTCAGACCGGTGGTACTCGGCGAGTCACATGGGTGTACTCGACGAGTTACTTGAAGACGAGCTGGGACTCGGCGAGTTGGAAGAACAACTCGGCGAGTTGGATGAAGATGGTCTGGAACTCGGCGAGTTATATGAACAACTCGGCGAGTAGGTTGAAGATAGCCATAGACTCGGCGAGTCTGTTCTTGGACTCGGCGAGTCTTGTCGAAGAGTTCCGATGTTCTCTAGTTGAGTCGAGAATCGGTGAGTCAAGGGATGACTCGGTGAGTTGTGTGCGAGAGGACTCAGAAGTTGTGGGACTCGGCGAGTCTCGGGGTGACTCGGCGAGTTAGGTCGCGGATTGAGTGGAGTTCTGAGTATGGGAACTCGGCGAGTCATCGGGTTGACTCGGCGAGTAGGGTCAGTCAGGGGTTGACTTTGTCCTTGTCTTTGACCAAGGGTTGACTAGTGGTTTCCAGGGGTATTTTGGTAATTGTTGATTATTGTTTGAGTTTAGTGCATTGGTGGCTGTCCAGAGGTGGAGATCGTATCAGTGATCGGAGCAGCATGGGTTATCTGTTCAGTCGGCAGTTTCGAGGTGAGTTATCCTCACTATATCGACGGGGTTTACGGCACCAAGGCCGACCCTTTATCGGATGGAAATCCGGGTAGTGTCTGTTGTTATGATATTGCGGAATATGGGCCGGAAGGCATTATATGTGGTGGGCCGGAAGGCATTACATGTTGTGGGCCGGAAGGCATTGCGATGTGGACCGGAAGGTCATGGCCTGGAAAGACGTATGTGTGTAATTAGTATGTTGACTGATTCGTAGGGTGATGTTATGCTAGTGACCGGTTAGGCCGGTATCTTGGTTAGGGTAATGGTATGTTATGTGATCTGTTGATCGATTTGCTGACTGTGATCTGTTATATGATTATATGTTATGTGCACGGTTGCTTGGTCTGGGGTTTGACCCGATATGTATGGCTGTTCTATAATCTGTTATGTTATGTGGACATTTTATGCTATGGGCCGGAAGGCGAGGTGTTATGAGCCGGAAGGCAATATGTTATGGGCCGGAAGGCAATATGTTTTGGACCGGAAGGTCGTGGCCTGGAAGGGCGTATATGTGGTTGGTATTTTGGGGGTATCTCACTAAGCTTTCAGGCTTACAGTTGTGGTTTTATGTTTTCATGTTCTCAGGAGTCTGTGGCAAGGCAAAGGCGTGATCGTACCGTTCCTCGCGTTGATGTTTTATGATATGAACCTGGGAAAATACTATGTTAAATAATGTATTGAAAACCTTTTTGTAACAACGTTATTAAAATGGGTGGCTTTTGAAAAGTTTTAATTGTTTTGAAATTCTGGTCGTTACAGAACATGACAAAATAAAATCTGATGAAACTTACAAATTAACAATAGTAATTAATATTGAAGTTTATTTACGTTCTTCAACTCGGTAGGTCTTAGTGTCCCTTCCTCAAAAACTTTAACTTTCTACCTTGTTCAAATTCATTCATCTCACCAACCAATCAAAATCAACCGAAATCCAAAATTCAGGAAAAAAGCTGTTAACTATGAACCAATACTTCAGTGAGGGTTAGGGAGAGGCAGATAGAAATTAAAGAGGCGTTCATGAGCTTCACTTCAAGTTAAGAGGGACACAAATGAGAGTTTTGAAGTGATGGATCATGGATACAGTCCATATAGGTGAGTGCAACTCAAAAGAAAGACCATTATCCGAATTTTATGGAATCAAATAGGTCACTGTTCCAAAAAGTGATTGTTTACTAAATCAAAATTAGCAATGACTGATATAGTTTTTGTAGTAAATCTTCAATTTTAGAATAAAAGACGAACATTAAGACATCCGATAGAAAGTGTGATGCAAATAAAAAATTACACCAAAATTAATAGTGTGGAATCACAAGAAAAGAAGGTGTTGATTGTGTACCAGGTCCGAGAAATCGTGTTCATGTGTATGAAGGAGGGACGTCCACCAACAGGCCAACTGTGCATGACGAAGGTATCGGAAAAATGAAAGAAATAAGAAGAGATCCAAGTAATTTTTTTTACCTGATTCCAGCTAGCTACCCCGGAGTCCAGCGATTCAGCTACCATATACCGCCGTCAGTTCATGTGGTGATAGAAAAGAGAGGGCAACTCCTCCCTTCCATTATTGATATTGTTAAGAGGGGATGAAATAGACGGTGGCGATGGTGGTGTGCGGTGGTTTTCCTCAGTTAAAACAAATGGGTCAGGATTCCGATATGATAAGCATAACCCCTAAAGGTGTTGCTGCTGATTTAGAACCCTAGCCTTACCCTTAAACCCTTAATTTGAATTTCAGACTCGAAATTCTGCTCCGTCACTGGCGATGCTCATCATCACCGCAGCCTCTTCACGCCGATTTCAGGTGTGTACTTCGATTTCATAAACCCTCTTCACGGAAACCACCACAAACCTGGCAGACCCACCTTCTTCATATGAACGGAGCAGCCAAGAGAGAACGAAATGTTTTGTGTAGGTCAAGCAAGATTGTAATGGAAAGGTTTGGGAAGTGTTTAGGTCGGTGGCGTAGAAGAAGCTGATTGGAGAATAATAGCGGTGGCGGCGGTGGTGTAAAATAAGAAAAGAAAGGGAAGGGAGGTGAGTGTAAAATCCCCAAAAGACATGGCAATTGTGTTAAACCTGCATAAAGTTGTGGCCAAATCAGAGTTAGAAAACATTCCTGTTCATCAACCTTTTAAGGATTAATAGTATATATAATTTGTAAACAACTTTTTAAGGATTAATAGTATATATAATTTGTAAAGTTGCAATATTAAAAATATCAATATCTAACATAAGTCTAGTAATGACTTTGTGGGGTCCAAAGCCTATTACCGGAAGACAAATTAAAAATATCCTGTCTTCACAAATAGATATTACCGGAAGACAAATTAAAAATATCCTGTCTTCACAAATAGATTGGGAAGGAATCCAATATTTGAAAACACACACACACAAACTCCATATCTGCTTTTCATCGAGCGTTCTTATCTCTTCACATTCATTTGCTGCCTCTCCTTTTCTTGCTCTCGTTTTACTTGTAAACACAAATATCATGGCTTCATCTTCCTACAAAAAGTTTGCTCACTTACAAATCCCTCTGGAAGAGATAGTATCCGCCACCAGCAATTTTTCTGAATCAAATATCATTCAAACAACTGGATTTGGAAACGCTTACAAAGGACAACTCTTGCGGTCTGAACAACTGATTGATATTTCCGCACACAGGCTAGATCGTAAGTTTGGGCAAGGAAACACTGAGTTCTGGAAGGAGATCTCGATTCTTTCTAGTCTCAAGCATGAAAATCTGGTCTCCCTTGTTGGTTTCTGTGATGAGGTAGATGAGAAGATCGTCATAACAAAGCTTGAGGCCAACGGAAGTCTGGATAAATTTCTAAGAGATCCGACCCTGACATGGATCCGAAGATTGGAGATATGTGTCGGTGTTGCCCACGCGCTGAGTTACATTTATTATGACAAGGGACGTGATTTTAGCGTTGTACATCGTGATATCAAGAGCTCAAACATTCTGTTAGATGACCACTGGAAAGCAAAATTATGTGGTTTTAATCTTTCCATTAATCAAAAAGCAGCTCGAAGGCACCGTTTTTGCCTTGATAACGTTTGTGGTACAATGGGGTATTGTGACCCAACATATATTCAAAGCGGAAGTGTTAGCCACAAGTCGGATGTATATTCTTTAGGAGTCGTATTATTTGAAGTACTATGTGGAAAGGAAGCAGTAATCATAGAGGAGAATAATAGGCTATTAGCTCCATTGGTCAAATGCCACTATGAACAAGGAAAAGTAGATGATCTTATCGATCCGGATCTATGGAAACAGATGGACCCACAATCATTCAAAATCTTCTCAGAAACAGCATATTATTGCTTGAAGGAACAGCGATCACAACGCCCAAGCATAGATCAGATTGTCATAAAACTTGAGAAAGCGTTGGAATCTCAATGGAAACATGAAAATCCTGTAAGACCTTTCCTCTTTCCATTCTCCTTTATGTCATGATACCTGGTATTTTATTAATTATTTATTATTTTCTATTATTGCAATTCGTATATAAGGTCTACACGATTGGTCAAGGCACAACATCCAAGAGCTTAAAGGTAATCGATTTCTTTTAATTGGTAAATAAATTATTACAATATTATATGGGCTAAAGGACCAAGTTGAGCGTCTTTTCCAAAACTTGTGCCTTCTAGTTACACATTCCAAGGCCTAGTCTCTTTCACGTGTTCCCCCAAGGATTAAGTGATTATTACTGAACTAAACTAGGTTACAATTTGTGAAAATACCAATAAAAAATTTATAAAATTTTATTAAACTAATAAGATACTATAAGTTTTGTTTAGACTCTTAGTATTGATTATTAAAAATGAATATATACTTTTATTTAAATATCCAATGTATGTTATGTATGTAAAGACAGATTTAATATAAGATCCATTCAACGCAAAAAATGGTTTACATGCCAATATTTTCAGGAAAAAAAAACCCTAATCATCAAGAAATCATTATATTCAAAGTCCTTGTGTTGAAATGTTTGATCTCTTTCTTCTTTCATCTAAATATACATACATAATTCCTATCAACTTAAGGAAAAAGAAACAAACCTAATCAGCGAAGAGGATCATCGTTTGATTTCACTGATTTTTTGGGATTGATTAGCTAATAAACTAGTTGAATTTTTGAACCAAATCCAGTCGATGTCTTTTCTTAGGTTCTCACTATGAACCGACATACTAGTTGGTGTCTCATTTTGCGGTGCAAGCGATTAAGGATAAGCAAACTCACACCAAATCGAGAACAAAGAGGAATAGACACTACAAACCACTGATATGAACCGATGATTTTGAGGGGGGAAATCGTTAAATGACGAGGAAAGAGTGAGAGAGAGCGTAAGAATCATACATACTTATAAAACTAGCATTTTTTCTTGAATCTCATTCATTTGAAACCCCCATTCTTTTTTCCTTTCACCACATTCATTTGAAACTCTCGTTACTTTTCAATCTCTTTATAATAATAATTATAATTTGGTAGTTAGGTTAAATAAATATCAAATAAAGTGTATTTATATATAAACTAAATTTCACTATTAAAATAATATCTTTAATTCTATTTATAAAATTATGTTTTTTAACTTTTAACATATTATACTTAATTTATTAGTTTTAATATTTTGTTGGATGTAAACCATTATCATTTTAAAGGTATAATTTTTGAACAATTTGTATAAAATATTTAAATTATTAATTAAAATATAACATTATAGACTCAACTTAAATATAAATTTTATTTAACTTAAACAACCCAAAGATTATTTTATAAATAGTTAAAAGTGATAAATTATAGTGTCTTTCTAATAATGATTGTAAGTTGGTTAATAAGGTTAAATAAATATCAAACTTAAAGTGTAATCATAAATAGACTAAATTTCAATTTTAAAATAATATCTTTATTTCTATTTATAAAGTTATGTCTTTAAATTTTAACATATTATACTTAATTTATTAGATTTAAAATGTTGTTGCATGTAAACCATTATCAGTTTAAAACTACAATTTTTGAACAGTTTGGACAAAATACTTAAATTGTTAATTTAAATATAACATTATAGTGTCAACTTAAATATAAATTTCAGTTGGACTAAAAAAACCAAATAATATTTTGTAAATAGTTAAAAGTGATAAATTATAGTGATAAATGCAAAAAACTAAATTTTAATATCAGTTTAACTAAAATATTTCCTAAATATATTTATATAATCGTTAAAATTTTTCAAATAAGTAGCTTAAAATAACTTATAATAACAATAGTTAAAAATAAATCTATATATATGATTATATTGTTACCTTTAAAATCAAAAAATAATGTTTGATGTTTTAAATAATTATAATGATAGAAATTAAAACATTAATCAAATAAATTTTAACAAATTAATTAACAATAAAAATAACTATAAATAACATCAAATCATATATTATATTTAATTTTATTTATGTGTAACTCGGGGGTAAAAGTCATTGAAACGATTAAGATTATGAAGTTATAATAAATGTATATATTATCATATAATTCAAAATAATCAATATATTATATCAATTTAGTATATACAAATTATTATATCAAATTTGACAACAACGTTATTGTTATATTCAAAAAATCATATATTTGTAAAGACTTCAACTATATAGGTGTTTCTGCGCAATGCGCGGGCATTCGCCTAGTGGAACAATAAAAAGAGGCGATTCTAGGGTTAATTTTGAAAACGGGTTTCAAAAGGTTAAGGGCAAAATAGGTAATTGACTTTATAAAATTTTGGGTTAAACAGATGACACGTGGCATTAAAGAGTATTTTATTAGAGATGGAGATTAAATTCAATATATAATTACATATTTGATCCTTCTGTTTTGTTTTAATATGCATTTTTGGTCCATCTTTTAAAAAATCAATATGGCTGCTTCATGTAGTTCCAAGTCATACACATCGAGGTAGTTATCATCCATATTAGGTAGTGGTGCACGTTTGGATGAATCAGTTCGATCTAATCCAATCAAGTGAATCTAAACTGATTTCGGTTTTCAAAATATAAATCTAAATAGTTCAACCGTAAATTAAAATCTAATCCGATCCAATCAAACTACAATTCGGTTGGATTGGTTTTTATAATTCGGTGTTCAAAAATCAAAATATTTTTAAAACAACATATAATTAAAATATTAGCCAACTTCATTGGAGAAAAAAACAAATAATTTAGTTGTGGTTTAAAGTTTATAAATAACTACTAACAAATATATTAAAGTTTAATATTTTATAGATAATGTTTTTTTAAAAGAAAATGCATATTAAGGTTTTTTATTAAGAGAAAAGCTTTTAATCTATCTGAAAGAAAATAATAAACTAATAAAAAATTATAAATATATATTAAAAATAAATAAATAATAAATTGATATTCGGTTTTTTGGATTATTCGGTTCTTATTTTATAAACCAAAACCAATCCGAAATATAATTCAGTTTTGCTGAAAACCAATCTAGAAATCCGAATATCCGAATCAAATAGTCTAATCCAAATTGTCTAATTGTACAACTCGGTTTTGACTTTATATCTTTTTTTGTCATTTTTAAACAAAAGAGACCATTTCTATGAAAGATTAAAATGTAGCCCCCAAAAGGCCTCAACCCCAACCCCCATACACACAACACAATATGTCTTTCTTCGCTCTTCCTATCAGGCTCTCCTTCTCTTGGCATTTCTACTGAGATAACTCCATCCCGACATCTCTATCGACACATCCGTCACCATCTTCCTCGCAAGACCAACCATTCCATTCCCTCTCTTGTCACCGCCGATTTCATTTTCATATGATGTAGCTCTATACCTCACCTTCGATCATTTTCTTCGATGCATACACCACCAGAGCCTCCCTGTCTTTGTCTACGGTAGGGGTGGGGGTTGGGTTGGGTCATAAACTAGTTGGCCCATTAATTAAACATGTTGAAAATCTCTAACCAACCATATCAGTTTAAGTAAAGAGTTGATAATTTCCAAAGCGACCTAAGCTTTTTAACAAATGAGTTGAAATTAGGTTAATATCAATGTTTTAAAAACCGGTTTTTTAGTTGAACCGGTATAATGACCGGTTTCCGGTTCAACCGGTTCGACCACCGGGTTAACCGGTTTCTATAATTTTCATCTTTTTTCCTATTTTCCTATGCATACATACATATATAAATCATGAATTTGACGTTTACAAGTTCAAACATTAAAAATACTTATAAAAATAAGTTGTAGATCAATCTAAATACATTAAAATAATATATAACCATAAGTTTTAGTGTTTTAGATCAATCTATATACGTCAAAAAGAAAATAAAGTATAATACCGAAACAAAATATAGTTTTAAGTGAATACAAACACAACAAAAAACTTTATAACATTTACTATAAGTTTTTATTTAGAAAAAACTAAATAGATTTGAAAAAAAATCACCAAAATTTATTATATAAACGGTTCTTTTCCATGTATTTTTATTCGGTTTAAACGGTTTATTTTGACCGGTTCAACCGGGTTTTTGTAAAAACCGGCCGGTTTAATCCGGTTTAGAAATTGACGTAAAACCGGTGATAGTTGAACCGCTCCCTCCTCTGATTCCGGTTCGACCGGCCGGTTCAAACCGGTTTTTAAAAACATTGGTTAACATGCTTATTGTTTTTCCAACCTACTCTATTTGATAAATATGTTGAACCCAAGTAGACCAAATTTAATTTCCAAAAAAAAACCCCTTCAAAATCACGTAATCCTTCCAATAAAATAACATAAAACTTAAAAACTCCAATAATTATTCAATTTTGAAAATAATACAACCATAAGTCTATAAGTGCATCACACAAACAAAAAATAAGTTCTTACATCCATAAAATATTTTAAATGTTTAATTTATAAATTCTACCCAAATCGACTTTCAATAACGGTAACTAACATGCAATTTTTATAAGAAATAAAAAATAATCAAAAAATAGCAATGAATTAAATAATTAATACTAAATAAATATAAATTAAAAAATATTAAAAAAAAAACTTTAAACGGGTTGACGGGTTGAAAATATGTTCGAAATTTCAACACTAGCCCAGTATAGTTAAATAAATGGGTTAAATGGGTTGACCTGTTTAATTAAACGTGTTGAAAATATCCTCCTAACCTGGTATATATCGTGTAGGGTTGATGGGTTCTAGGTTAGGATTTTCAGCCCTAGTCTCGAGTACATACTCCATTAATTTCGTCGTGGGTGTTGCTGATTAACAGTAATCAAAAGTTACATAACTCTTATTTCTTGATCGCTTTAAGGTTTAGTTGAAGGAAAGAGAAAAAGAGATTAGGGTTATGCCCTCCCTCTGACATCATTTCTCTCAATCGCTTGCAATCGATCACATACGAAACCTTCCTTTTGTCCTTGTG